>NC_081411.1:258235609-258598611 GCF_030272615.1 Cryptomeria japonica
ACAAAGAAAAGTAGCTCATAGATGCACATCCTTTTTTCACATCAAATGACAAGTGAATTATAAAAGGATCCTAGAACCTACTAAAACAATCCACAATTTTGAAAATAGGGTTCTCTTCATAATCCATGAGTGTTATCAACACTCAAAGTTAACAATTACCATGGCTAATTCATAGAAGCCTTCAAAGTAAGAGAAAATCCCTACCTCACAAATGCAAAGTAGACCTATAAAAGAAAAGGATATTTCTAATTGAGGATTATTATACAAGATAAAAATGTTGATAAACCCTCTAAGAATAGATACTCTCTCACAGAAAATCTTGTTATCATGCACAACATCATTAATTGTACACCCTTAACTGGGTGGTACAATTCCACACTTAGCTTAGCACCCACCTTAGTGTTTTGTGATAGGTTGCAATTCTTGTGCTAGGGCATGTATCAGATCTTTGTGAACTTGGCACTTCTTGCACTTTCTGACAAAGTAGTAGGAGTCTTTTTCCATAGAGGGCCAATAATATCCTGCCAGCATGATCTTTTTATCCAATGAAGGGCCACTTGAATGAGCTCCCCAGATACCTTCATGTACTTCTTCTTAAGTTGTGGTCACCTCACCTTTCTTTAGACATTGGAGGAGAGTAGCATTGAGACCTCGTTAATATAGGGTTTCAACAATGATGGTGTATCGAGAGGATTAGTGTATGAAGGTTTTTCGTTGGTTGTTTGATTGGTTAGGGAGAAGGATTTGATCACGTAAATAGGCATAAAATTCACCATACCATGGGGAATCAAGACCGATGAGTTGATTGACCATCTTGGATTTTGGGATATCATAAGGTGGGATCCAAATTTGTTCAACTAAGAAAACATAGTGTGTGGAGTTCTGTGGAAGATCAAGGAGAGGGGCTATTGTAGCCATTGCATCTACAATTCTGTTCTGGTATCGAGAAATCTGCTCAAAAGTGATAGCTGTGAATAATTCCTTGAATTTATCAACCATTTTCTTGTAAGGAACGAGCTTATCATCTTTAGTCTAGTAGTCATCATTGACTTGTCGTATAACTAACTAGGAATCACCATATACTTGTAATTCTTTCAAATTCCATTGGATGGCCATGCAGAGTCTTGTGATCAAAGCCTCATACTCTGCTATGTTGTTTGTGCATGGGAATGTGAGCTTGTATGATTTTGGTATGCTATCACGTTGAGGAGTGATAAAAAGAATTCCTTCTCTCGAACCATGTCTAGTGTAAGACCAATCAAAATATAGCTTCCATGATGGTGTTGGCATAACTGTAAAAATATCCTCATCTGGAAAATTGGAAATGAGAGGATGGTCACTTGTGAGCGGTGCTTTAGCTATCTGATCTACAATGACTTGTCCTTTGATGGCTATGTGTTCCACATATTCTATGTCAAATTCACTAAGGAGCATAACCCACTTTGCCAAATGGTTGATTAGTGCTTCTTTACTAAGTAGATACTTGAGTGGATCTATCTTGGAAATGAGTTGTATCTTGTGAGTCAACATGTAGTTCCTCAAATTGATGGCTACCAAAATTACTGCTAGACAAGCTCGTTCAATAGGGGTATAATTGAGATCATACCCTACCAGTGTTCTGGAAATGTAGTATACTACACATTCTTTGCCTTTTGCATTATGATGTGCGAATAAGACACCTAAGGCCATAGTTGTAACTGATATGTATAATAATAAGGGCCTATCTGGAGATGGTGGCATTAGTAATGGTGGCGTCATTAGGTAGTCCTTGAGCTGCTTGAATGCTTGCTAGAAATTCTCTTCCCATTTGAAACAAACATTATTGTGAAGGAAATGTGTAAAGGGATGACATTTGTCAGCCAATTGTGCAAAGAACCACCGAATTGATTGTAGCCTTCCTTGTAATGTTCTTAATTGATTGATATTCCTAGGAGGTGGCGTTTCCATAATTGCTTTGACCTTTACAGGATCAACCTCAATTCCTTTGTTTGAGACAATTTATCCTAGGAGCTTCTTGGAGGTCACCCCAAAGATGCACTTCTTTAGATTTACATGTACATTATATTACTCCAATCTATTGAAGATTTTGTCTAGTACAATGAGGTGACCCTCCCTGGTTAATGATTTAGCTAGTAAATCATCCACATAGTTTTCCATCAGTTTAGGAATCACATCGTGGAAGATAGTAGTCATTGCCCTTTGATATGTGGTGCCAGCATTCTTGAGACCAAATGGTATTACATTCCAACAATATGTACCCCATGGGCATGTAAAAATTGTTTTGCATTGATCCTCTGGAGCAGTCTTTATCTAGTTGTATCTTGAAAAGCCATCCATGAGTAATAGCATTGCATGTCCTATTGTGAGGTTCACGATCACATCAATGTTTGGAAGAGGAAAGTCATCCTTAGGAAATGCTTTGTTTAGATATCTAAAATTTGTACAGATATGGATGCCCCCAATTGGTTTTTCCATTGGTACCAGGTTGGAGATCCACTCTACATGGTCAATGGGTCTTATGAAACCCACATCTAATAGCTTTTTGAATTCAGCTTTTACTAATAGTGTGATATGAGGATGCATCTTTCTAAGCTTTTGCTTTATTGGTTTGGCTCCTTCCACTAGTGTTAAGTGATGCATTACTAGTACTGGATCAAGTCCTGGCATGTTTGCATAGGACCATGCAAAATTGATTTGTTTCTTGCAAAAGAACTTTGTAAAATCAAGATCTTCTGCTGGAGTTAGTGATTCTGCCAAATGTAGTATGTGTGAATTTTCAGGTGCCAATATATTGACTTCCTTTGTTTCTTCTATGAGAATAAATGATATCTCATGATTAGTGCTAAAGGGGAGAATGTCAAACCTTCCATAGGCACCTCGGAGAGGTTTTCACTATTGGATACGTCCTTTTTTTTTACTCTTTTTGCTTCCACAAGTGCCACAGTGTGGTTTTCACTTGAGGATCCTATTTTGATTGTAATATTTATGTGATTGAGGTTTAGGGTGATTGACCAGCCCTATGTATATATGTATGGAGGTATGATGAAACAACCCCAACTGGGGAAGGTGGAGTACTAGCGGCGTGCATTAGATGATTTAGATATGATGATATGGTGCCCCTACTAGGATTATGAGCAGTGGGAGGGTGATGCAGACATGATTCCATATGTGTTCATGGTGCGGTTCCTCATTGGATGAACAATGTACGTGGTAGAGAGACATTTTCCAAGGTGGGTGATGAGATAGTTTGGGCACACATAGGGTTTTTTCCATGGTTCGGGTGAGTATGCCAAAGTAGTATGAGAGAGATTGCAGTGGGGGTCGGTATTATCCCATGAGCAGGCTATAGTAGTGTTTTGTACACTACGAGAAAGGCCATGGCCATACCCAACAGAGGTCAAAGATGCAGGGGTGACAAATGAGTATACATAGTATCAAGCCTTTCATCAGATTCCATGAATCTCAGATCCTGTAGAGCCAGTGCCACCATTTGAGGATGACAAAGCACCAGGGCGAGGGATGAGGAGGAGATTAGTTAGGGGGGTGGAGATGGTAGGGGAGGTGGAGGAGGTGGAGGGGGAGGTTTTGGAGGAGGAGGTGGAGGAGGGCAGTTACAAAGGAGAGGCAAAGGTGGGCAACCCTTACGACTGTCACAAGGTCCACTGATACAACAAGCAGTGAGAGTAGGAGGGAGAGATGTCGGTGGTGGAGAGGCTGGTGATGTGGCTATGGAGATGGGATAGGGAGCCGTAGGTGGAGGAGAGGGGGACCTATGAGATATGGTGATATTACGGCTACAAAATCACTTGACGGTTGTCGATGCACACATTCGAGAGTTAGAGGCACAACCGGAGGATAGAGATGAAAGGATTGCAATCAGGGATGTCCAGTTTTTTGCACATGGGGCCGAGTTGACCATAGTTGTGTGAGAGAGAGATGATGAGGTGGATAGAGTGAGGGATCTATAGGATAGAGTTCTAGTTTTGGAGGGAGTGCAGGGATAGGGCCCGACTGGGGAGATGATGAGGGAGATGTGGCAAGCAGGGGCATGGATTGACTACAGGTGGGGATTATATGAGTAGGTTGTGTCAAATAATTAGTGAGCAATGAGCTACTCTCAGATGCGGTGAGTGAGATCAGAGTAGTCTCAGAGGGGTCAGAGTAGTGGTGGTGTGATGGGTACTCCTCGGTGAGATGGTGAGGGTGGTGGGGGGTGGAGCCATGACATCTGGTCAGAGTGCCATTTGAGGTGTTTTTTGCATTGTTACATTGTTATTATACTGATACTTGGATGGCCCTTGGTAGCTGATATTTTGGACATCATTGTATTTGGATACATGTGTTCTTTATTATTGATGTGATATATGATGAGATCTCAGTTTTGTGGCAATGATATAATATGCATTTATGTGATGACATGATTACTTTATGCATGATGATGATATGATTTATGTCTAGATGTATGTGTTGATGTGTTTTCTTTCTAGATGTACATGTTGATGATATGATTACTATATGTATGATATGGATGATTTTCTATATGGATGATGTGGATGTTTTGCTAACATGTGGATGCAGGTTAATAGATGTATGATGTTTTTGTAATGATGTTAATGATTTGCGAGCATGTGAATGTAGGTTGATAGATGTATGATGTTGATGTGATGATGTTGATGTGTGCTAAATGATGAAATGAGATAATGAATAATGATATTTGATGGATAATACTTTAAATGTTGAAATGATGAGATAATGATATGGACGACATGAATAAACTATGTGTTTTTGAAATGTACTTAATGAATCTAATGAATGAAATTCTATTAAAATGTCATGTATGAATTAAATGACTGCACTAAATGGATGAAATGCAACTAAATGAAGGAATAAATGCACTTAATGAATAAAATGCAAGTAAATGAAGGAATGAATGCACTTAATGAATAAAATGCAACTAAATGAAGGAATGAATGCACTTGATGAATAAAATGCAACTAAATGACAATGCCCTTCCTACATGATATATAAATGCCAAGTTGGTTGGAAAATGCAAATATGGAATGGAGACGTGAGATGGTGTATCATAAAACTTCGTCGTGATTGTACCCAAGATAAGTCTTATATGTTGAGCTTTCTCATAGAAACCTGAATTAATTGCATGCTGACAACAAATTCGTACAATGGATGAATGAACAAATGAATGGGTGATATGCAATGGAATGCAATATAAACAGATGAGATGAAATGGCAATCCATGGCTTATTCATAATGCTTTATTTCCTCATTGAGCATAGTAGTATTGATCTTGGCCGAGGTATTAGAAACCAAAGTTGAGTGTTTCACCTGTAAGCAAACATCGCAGACAAGGAAAGTTCCCCTCCATTCTGGTTCATATACAAATGGTTGACGTATATGCTGTAGTCAGTAAGCCATAGTGATCCATGACTGTATTTTTGCATAGGATTGCGTAGCTTAGTGAACTTCCCACGTAGACACCATTAGTACATGCCCCAGAACTTGATTAGAATGATCCGTAGACAACAAACAAAGAAAACGATATAAGGAACCATCTTGGCTACTCTAATCACTTGTGGATATCCTGAAGTAGCATAAGAACATGATATAAAGGCAAAAAATTTGACCTAGTGCTTATCAACCAAACAAAATTTTCTTGTAAAAGAAAAATGGAACCATGTCTTGTTTGTAAGGAAGGACGCATCCTTGTGAAGATAGTTGTGTGCAGATGTGTGATTTGTTGGTTGATTTGATAGGTGGTCATCGTTTAAGGAGTTTCAAAATATTGTTTTTGTGTCTATTGTGATGTGTATGTACAAGGAACAATTTGTTTTGCAATTTTTTTGATTGATTTTGATGTTTTTGTTATGTTTTTGGATTTTTTATTGTTGTGAATGTTTTTGTGTTTTCTTTAGGACATTTTGAATGAGCAACTCAACAAATTATAAGCATGGAGAATCCACTCCCATTAGTATGTTTAAGAATATTTCCCCTAGTTAGATGTTAGTATGAAAGAATGATGTGGGACACATGAAGTAATAACCCTGATTGCAGATCAATAGTTCAAGCCATGGTATAAATGATGGATGAAATGGATGCAATGCATGTGATCACAACAAGTCTAAAAGACAATGGAGCCATAGCCTTTATGAATGGCACCTATTTACCAGGTTTTCACCATCGTACTTACCTGAGGCACCACCAAAGTGGTTTTCACCATTTGGATGAATGATATTTCTTGATTTTTTATTTTTTTGTACTTTTTCGGGAATTTTTTTGAATGTTTTTGGTGTTTTCTTACTTTTTATGAGCCTAATGCTCTGCACAACTTAGGTGTGGAACTTTTTGAGATACATGTTGTTGATCAGACCTGCCAGGGGTTCCCCTTCTGAAGTTGCTAACTGATATGCCCCAAACCCAAAGAAGGTGGTGATGACATATGGACCTATTGGTATTTTGGTATGGTTTTGTCATTGATGTCAACACCTACTAAACACTTATCAACTCTGGCATTTTGGAGAATCAGCAACATTCACCGGCAAGCAAGTGACTTATGCACAGTCATTGGTATCTGGTACACTGACAAGATATAATGTTCACCGACACTTGGAATAGCATGGAAAACACCTAGTTATGTCAAAGACATCATTTGGACACTTTGTCTTGGAGTTTTGGTCATTGGCATATTTCGTATTTGCATATTTACTATTACCGACAAATAGGTCCAGGATATACACCAGCAGATTTATCTTTTCCAGATCAGCACGACACGCTATGGAGACGTCTTACTATTGTTGTAAATGCATCAAGCCGACATGTTGAATCGGTTATTGCATCGGACATTGTTTTATTTGTAAATTAATTTTATTATAATATCCTTTAGAGACAACCTACTAAAATTGGTCTTACATTATGATATAAATATAAGATCTTATTTGTAAGATCATATGTGTAATGCGAAAAACAATTATGTGAAGGTATATGCAAGAATAAGTAGAGCTATACACGCAAACATCATTTGAAGGTTGAAGGAGGGTTTTTATGAAGATAAACAGAACTAAACTGGTACTGAATCCAGCATAGAAAGATGCCAATTTGAGTAGTACATCCTTATTGGATTTAACCATTCAATTGTACTCAGTGTGACTCCTATTTATGTTTGAGTAGTGAGCTCTAGGCACTTGGCCTTTTTGCATGTGCAGACCCCATTTGTATACACGTACTATCTGCAGTAGTATCATCTAATTATGGGTAAGGTTTCCCACCATGTTTTTTCCCCTTACAAGGTTTCCACGTACAAATATTGGTGTTATGTGTTGTGGATGACTTTGTCTTTTTGTTTCATACATTAATCTTTACCGGTATTACAATTAACTGATAAAGATGTCTACCGGCATAAAACACTGGTTTACTAGTATTAATCATTAAAGTTGGAAAGTTATTTTTGGTTTGAATTTGTTAGACAACATATTCACCCCCCCCCCCCCTCTCAGTTATCTCTAGGACCTAACAATTGGTATTAGAGCCTAGTCCTCTTTTTGTAGAAGTTTAACAGCTTGAGGAGATCCAATGTCTACTAACTATTTCAGGAAGGACACTCCTAAACTTGATGGAACCAACTATGGCATATGGAAGATTAGAATGGAGACACATCTAAATTGCATTGGAAAGGACATCTGGGATGTTACAAAGAATGGCTATACAACTCCTACAACCAGTCAGTCGAATCCACCAAACTTGGCTAAAGATGAAGAAAATGATTGCAAAGAAAGAGAAGCACTTTTGAGCTCATTAACAGATTAGCAAATCATGGGATTATCAGATAGATCAAATGCTAAAGCTATTTGGGATCATTTGGAAACACTGAATAAAGGAGATTCCACAATCAAAATTGTAAAACTTGAAAGCTTCCGGGTTAGGTATGAAAATCTGAAAATGGAAGAAGATGAAAGGATTTCTGCTTTAATGGAAAGAGTAAATGAAATTGTTTTGGGTATTAAATGTTGTGGAGGAACCTTAAGTGAAGATGAAATTGTTTCAAAAATTTTAAGAGGATTTCCACCGGCATATAAAATGAAGGTTACTGCTATAAATGAGTTAAGAACAATGCCTAATACATCAATAACTAGGGATACATTGATTGGAAAACTTTTAGCTTTTGAAATTGAGGAATTTGGTCTTGTTGCTACTATAAAGATAGATTTAGCTTTTAAAGAATCAACATCATCTACTCCATCATTTGACAAGTCTGATTGGAAAGCCTTTTATGCAAGAGAACTTGAGGAAAGCAAGAGAGAAAATGAAGAACTTGAAGAACTTGAAGCACTATTTGCAAGGAAAATGCCTAAAGGTCCAGTTGGAAGTAAGTATGAAGGTAAAGCACCCTTTAAATGATTTAACTATAATAAGATTGGTCATATAGCTTCTAGATGCCCTGATAGACATGCTAGACTAAGAGAAGAAGCTAGGAGAACATACAAGCCTAACCCTGAATATCAGATATACAGATTTAAGAAGAATAAAGATAAATCTTGTTATCTTGCTGATGAAGGAGTAAATCATGATTCTGATGAAGATCTGATAGACAATGGATGGGTTTTTGGTGCTATAATAGAAGATCAACTGGCACCTACTATTCAACCGGTAGAGTAGGCCCTGGTAGCTAAAGTTGAAGTTAAGGATGAATGGATCATTGATTTAGGATGCTCACATCATATGACTGGTGATAAAAGTAAATTCTTGAGCTTTTAGGAATATAATGGAGCCTTAGTAAGATTTGGAGATGATAAAGCTTGTTTAATCAAAGGTAAAGGTACAATATCTCTTGATGGTAAGCATAATACTGACAATGTTTACTATGTTGAAGGTTTAAAGTATAATCTTTTGAGTGTTGGTCAATTAGTTGAGAAAGGATTTCAGCTACAATTCATAAATGGAAAATGCAAAATCATGAATAGAAATGGTTTGGAAATTGCAACCGGTAATCAAACTAGAGGTAATATCTTTCATTTGAATAACAGTGAAAAGACATGCTTGATTGCACATATTGATGAAAGTTGGCTATGGCATAAGAGACTCTGTCATGTAAATTTTGATTGCATGGTAAAAATCAGTACTATTAAGGCAGTTAGAGATTTACCTAAAATTGTCAAACCTCACAATACAGTATGTAAGGAATGTCAATTTGGAAAACAAGTTAGAGCTACTTTTAAAAGTATTCCAAAAAAATCAAATAATGCTCTTGACTTCATTCATACTGATTTATGTGGTCCAGCTAGAACTAAAAGTTTGCAAGGTGATAGATATTTCATGCTAATCATTGATGACTACTCTAGAATGTGTTGGGTTACTTTTCTTAGAGAAAAGTCAGAAGCACTTGGAAAGTTCAAACTGTTCAAAGAAATGGTAGAGAATGAAACTAGTAAGAAAATCAAATGTCTGAGATCAGATCAAGGAGGAGAATTTACATCTAAGGAATTTAATGCATTTTGTGAAGTGAATGGAATCAGAAGACAGCTATCAGCACCCCAGACACCACAGCAGAATGGAGTCGTTGAGAGGAAAAATAGAACTATCTTGGATGCAGCTAGAAGTATGTTATCAGAAGAAAATCTACCACATGTGTAGTGGAAAGAGGCAGTAAGCACAATGGTCTATACTTTCAACAGAGTTCACATCAAAGGAGAAACCAGTAAGACCCCTCATGAACTATGGTTTGGTATTACTCCTACTCTTAAATATTTTAGAATATTTGGAAGCAAATGCTATATTAGAAGGGATGAGTATATTGGCAAATTTGATCCTAGAAGTGATGAAGGAATATTTCTTGGTTATTCATCTAAGAGCAAGGCATATAGATGTTTTAACAAGAGATTGCATAAAATTGTTGAGAGTACAAATGTGAAGATTGATGAACAATTCAGAGGAACTTCAAGGTATATAGACTCTGAACCAGAAATAGAGATTCTAACAAATGAACCTAAATTGAACCTACCGGTACAGGATGAAGATCCAGTTAAACCGGTATCATCTGAAAATTCCACAGTAACTGAGGAATGGCAGCAAATGAAGACACCCCGGTATGTAAGACTAAATCACTCTGAAGATCAGATAATTGGGAATAAAAATAAAGGAGTTATGACAAGAGGAAGACTAGAAAATGAAGAGGTATGTCTTATTTCTCAAATTGAACCATCATCAATTAATGAGGCATGTGAAGATAAACACTAGATTAAAGCTATGGAAGAGGAACTAGAACAAATTGAGAAAAATAACACATGGACATTAGTTTCTCGGCCTAAAGACAAAAATGTGATTGGAACAAAGTGGGTATTCAGAAACAAACTTAATGAAGATGGTAAGGTAATCAGGAATAAAGCAAGACTAGTGTGTAAGGAATATTCTCAGAAAGAAGGAATTGATTATAATGAAACCTTTGCACCGGTAGCTAGAATTGAGGCAATCAGATTATTTTTGGGTTTTGCAGCACACAAGAACTACAAAGTATATCAAATGGATATTAAATGTGCATTTCTAAATGGAGATCTTGAAGAAGAAGTTTACATTGAACAACCTAATGGATTTTCTTTAACAGATAACAAAGATATGGTTTGCAGGTTAAGGAAAGCTTTGTATGGGTTGAAACAAGCTCCAAGAGATTAGTATGCAAGATTGGATAAGTATCTTTTGAAGATTGATTTTTCTAAAGGTAATGTTGACAACAACTTATATTATAAAGTGGCAAATGATGACATCTTGGTTATAGAAGTTTTTGTTGATGATATAATCTTTGGAGGAGAAGATGGATTATGTAAAGAGTTTTTTATTGAAATGCAGCAAGAATTTGAAATGTCTATGATTGGAGAAATAAAATTCTTTTTAGGATTGTAGATTTCACTGACTGATAAAGGTATATTCTTGAGTCAATCAAAGTACTTGAAGGAGTTATTAAAGAAATTTGGGATGGAGAACTCTAAACTAGTAAGCACGCCTATGACTACAAATGACAAATTATCACTAAGGGATGAATCTACACCTGTTAATCTAACTAGGTACAAATCTATGATAGGAGGTTTACTGTATTTGACACAAACAAGCTGTATTTGACACAAACAAGACCTGATATCATGAATGCAGTATGTATTGTTTCAAGATTTCAGAGTAAACCTAGAGAAAATCATGAATCAGCAGTAAAAAGGATTTTTCTGGTACTTGCAAGGCACTACAAATCTTGGATTATGGTATCCTAGAGATGAAAATTTTGAATTATGTGCATACACAGATGCAAATTGGGTAGGAGATGTGGATGATAGAAAAAGAACCACCGGCGGAGCATTTTTTCTTGGAAGCAAATTAATTTCTCAGTTGAGTAAGAAACAAAGTTGTACATCTTTATCAAGAGCTGAATCAGAATATGTTGCAGCAGCAACCAACTGGGTATGTGCAAGCTAATGAGTCACAAATTCATGGAAGTCTCTATGTTGGAAAACGCGCTCTACAAAATGGGCCCCTATTTTTGTTCTAAAAAATGGGGGCCCGTTAATGGTTCGGCCTCTCGAGCCAAAGGTCACGGGGTGCCGAAGCTAAATAAAATGGGTCCCTATTTTGAAATTCTATTTTTATCATTTTTTTGGACAATTTTTCATTTTCACCGTGACAGTGAATTGACAAGAAGAGATCAAAAAGGGGCCCCCGTGTTGTGGTTTCCACTTCAAGCCTCCACCACTATCCCAGGTACACATTCAGTCATCTATTTTCACATTTCATAATTTTCTTGTATATTTTTCTTGTTTTTTTGTGTATTATTTAGTTTTTTTTTTTCATTATTTTAGTTTTTTTAATAGTAGCATATAAATAAATTATTTTTTATATTTGTAAATTCTTGATTTTGATCTAAAATATTTTTGAACAGTTAACCCTAAACCATAATCAACAAATTTAGAAATCAAAACCAAACCTAGATAATTAACAAAATGAAATCGACACAAACAAAAAAATGAAAATGAAATGGAAACAAAAACAAAAACGTTTGAAAATGAAATTGAAATAAAACCGAACATATTTACCTAAATTGTTCTTGATCCTCATTAGGCAATACAAAAGTTACCAGTAAATTAGTATAACCTTAAAAGTAATTAACATTACTCTTCAAATTTTAGATATCAAAGTTTAGGCTTAGGTTTATGCCATGTCATGGCATAAAGGTCCTATTATGGTCCTATTATGTCATGTGATGGTATAAAAGGATCAAGTATGGGCACAATTTTAGAGCAAAGCTAGATAAGTTACTAAAATTGGAGTTTGGTTTACATAGGTTCAGAAAGGAAGCTAATATGCCAAATATATAATTCAATAATACAAAATAAAAAATATTCTTGATTTATAATGTTGATTGATAATGAGTTTTCTAAATGGGGTGCTAATTATATATACATCCGAAAGATTTGAAAAATATAATTCCCAAGAAGTATTTTGAATATCTTTAGAAGTATAATGGTATATCTAGAATGTAATTTATATTATAAAAGATTTGATATATGATTTGAAGTTGGTAGATATTTTGAGGAAGATTTATTAGATTATGTTATGATTAAGATAATATTAGAAGAATGGTTTTAACAACATCTTTTGGTTCTAAAAGGTGCACAAGGTTTGAAGTTGAAATCATATTCAATTGTATATAATATTAAATTGTTAAGGAGCTATCTTTTTTTAAAATAATTAATTTAAGATATTAGTTGATGCTATTTGAGAACGTGAGATAGTCCTAATGAACACACGAATTAAATTAATGAACCTAGGACAATCACAATGGACATATGATAGTCCCAATGAGCCTCAAATGATCCTAATGAATGTAGGGAAGTCTTAATGAACCTAAGAAAGTCCTAATGAGCCTAAGAAAGCCATAATGAACTTGGGACAATCCTAATGAACCTAGGATAGTCCTAATGATTATAGGACAATCCTAATGAACCTAGGATAGTGTAAACGAGCCTAGGATAGTGTAAGAAAAAATCACTACAAAAAAAACCTCAATTGCGTTAAATGAATTTCCCAATAATGCACTCGTGTTTATCTTTTTTTGGTCATTTGGCTACCTTTTTTTACAACATCTTGGTGTATACACCCCTAAGAAGACCTTTTCCTCAAAAATTTCTTGGATCATGAACTCCTCATGTGCACCAAACATAAGCTACCACTTGGAAGCTTCTAATGCACATAATCCTTTCAATCAATCTACTCCATTGATCTCTCAAAACAATCTTAGTCTTTAATCCTCTATCCTTCATGACTATAAATAAATCATTATATGAGCTATTTTCAAGAACTCTTGTAATGCAATGTTATGTTGCCAATTTAAGCACCTTACATCCTATCTTGGTCACAAATCCATCTTGAAGCCATCAACCTTTAGCTACAACAAGAGTTTTCTTTCTGAGATACTATTGTCTTTCATCTTTTATACATTATCCTTTAACTCGATCTAAAGGTAGTACTTATGCATAGCATAATGGTTTGAAATTCATAGTTTAGGTCCTTTATTGATTTTTTATGCTTGCTTGCATACACATATATTGCTAGAATTTAGCAATTCTTTATAGCTTCTATTTTAGTTTATTTATGAAAGAGTATAAATGAAGCTATATTTAAAGTCAAAATTGTAAGATCCCCTCAATCATTGAGGTAGAATTCAAAATTGATTTCACCTCTAATTATATGAAAAATTTAACTTGTCTGTACATATCAAAATCTTTCAAAATTTTGCATATTAAACAATAAAATATTGTGATGAACAAGTCTCTAGAGTCTTAAAAACCTTTATTTTCATAAAGTGCCAACACTACATTTTTTCCCTAAAATATTCTCTTTGATTAATACTAAATTTTAAAATGGTTGCCACTAAAAGTATTAGGTCAGCGAAAGGAATTGGGATATTTAAAAATAGGCTTGCATCACTTTTTTAGCTTCATTGAGTTGTAGTTTGTTCATTGACTTAATAATTAAGTGCTTGCAAGTATGATAGTGGACCCCTTTGTGCATGAGCGCATCCCTAAAGCTTTCAATTATTAAAATAAAAAGCATTACGATGTGATGATTTGAAGGAGATGTATCCGTTAAAGAAATATTATGGATGGGTATTAATAAGGATCATATAGTATGTAAGGAATTTTATTTGGAATGTTAGTCAAAATAATATTCTAGTTGATAATTATAAATGCATGTGTAAAATATTGTTGAAATTGATTATTTTAAAAGTAAATATTGCAAGGTTAATTTTGTTTTTAATTGTTGGCATGTTGTGTTGATTTTTATGTAAGAGTTTCATTTCTTATTCAACTTTGTAAGAGAATTTGTGTATGAATTGATATCTTAAATTTTATAGAAAGATTATATATGAAAACAAATGATTGCGGAGTTTTATAATAAATGATTTATAGGAAATAATATTTTTTGAAGGTTTTGTAAATTATAATCTTGTGTAGATTTGATTATGGGAGAAATTTAATGGTGAAATATGCTTAACTCTTCAAAAGTTTTGATGTTTTGTCTTTACATGACAACCACTTAGAATATAATATGTTTTAAGTAGGTCATTTATAGTCATGGGAGATTAGTTTTTTTTAAAGATTGTTTGAAGACTAATCAATGTAATATGAATTGATGGCAATTATCTCAAAACTATGTAATTGAACTCTAATAAATTATCATGTACACTAAAACACTAGAAATATGGAGCATCCAAACACACACGTGCATTTTTCTAGATTAATTAATATTATTGTGTTGTATCTCATTATAATTTAGTTTCAAAATAACTTTAAGTTAAAGTTAACAAAATATTATGTTGTCTTAGTAATATTGTTTCCATGCTATATATTCTTACACTAGAAGGAGGATCATCTTATTTCTCACTTCTTTATTGATCTTATGTATGAAATATTTTATATTGATTTTAATAGTTGATGCATTTTACAAGAAATGAATTTATTAAATTGAATATATAATAGATTTATGATGTTTCATTGAAAGTTTTTATTAAGTTTTGTGTGCAAATTTTATATTTCAAGATTCAATAGTATGTACATGTATATTTTTTTAAGTTCAATATTATATTATATATTTCATGTGTATCTCATTCAACAACATAGAAATGTTACTATTTGTAAATGTTTTTTTTTTAATTTAGTAAAATAGATTCTTCTTTGACATAGAGTTGTATATAATTCATGTATATCTTTATATATGTAGGAGTTCTTTGTTATCATGGATGTCTTTGACATAGATTAACTATTAGGTGAAAATCCCCCACCACAACCCCCTCCTCCTCCTCCTCCACCTCCACCACCACCACCACCACAACAACAACCTCCTAGATTGGATGAAATTCATTTAAGAGAATGAATTAATGAAAACCTACAAGTGATTGAACAAAACATTGCTGCTATCCAAAATGAGCAAATCACGCCACCCCATCTTGTAGAGTTTGCAAAATCAATGCAAACTATTGTCGAGTCAGTTAGATCTGTTGATTCTCAATTAGATCAATTTCATAGACGACGACAAGATTTGCATGATTTTTATGCTGATGGTTTAAATTATAGGCAAATCACTGATTTGAAAATAACCAAAGCTCATTTATGTCCATATTTTACCAACCCAAAAACAAGAGAACCAATGCAACCTAACCAGAAAAGAATTTCAATTAGGTGGTGTGTGCATCCAGAAATGGCTAGATACTTTTGGGATAGATGGTGGATGGTTTTTGATTATCCACCACATCATAATTATGACGTCCCTTTTTATTTTTTGAAGAAATTATATTGTGAATTTGTAATGAACCAAAAAACAAATTATTTTGACATTAAGTCATTCCAGGGTATTGGTCGTGGAATGCCACAGCATAGATTAGGGCCATGGAGTAATAATCCCCTACCAGATCCACCCATAGTTCCACTTGTTGCTCCATCGATTCCTGCAGATGTCCAAAATACATCATTCATTTCGACATTAGATGCTTTGACTTCCCTCATAGGTAACCTGAGTGAGCAAGCTACTCACATGGCATCTGCTCCTCGATGGATGCCACATATGTGTTCGAGTTGTCATGATACATGTGTAGGTCCTACTACTGCTGCAAGATCTACTTCAGTTCCAGCTGAGCATGATGCAGCAGATGATAGTATGATGACATCTTATATGGATTTTATTTGCTCGGATGTTCATCTTGACTAGGTATAGATATATATACATGTACATGTCAATCTTTTTATACTTCATTAAATATAGGTATAAACTAAGTGCATCTCTTTTTTTATACAATCTAATACTTCAATAAATAAATTTTGTTTATGTAGATAAGGACTACACCTAATATTAGAGTCAATATTGCATCTACTGGAACACAACTCGGCACACCTTATGGGGTATAGTATAAATTTCTATCTAGACGTTGTACTATCTTTTTAAGTTAATATGTTATCATCGTATACTATATAAATTTTCATGTTGATACATTGAATGTTTCTTTCTCCAGGATTCAGGTCATGAGGGACCCTCTACATCACATCGAGAAGAGGGTTTGACTATTGTGACACCATCTATGGTATGTATCTTATAATTCTTAAATTAAATATGAACTCTTACAATATTGTAACTTAACTTGAAATTATTTAGTACACATATATATGTTCACTAAATATGATTTCATTAAATGCATGTATGCAGGTGGACACTACCATTAGGATAAGTTATCCTCATAATTTTGATCAGAGCCAATTTGAACGCACGTCGACATCCTTTGAGGTATTAATATGTAATACTTAATTTGATCTTATTTTGACTCTTAATTTAAGATTTAATTAAACACTTTGAATTTGACCTTGTACAGGAGTTAGCTAGCACTACATTTGGTGTTGATACTGCACAAGATATTGCTAGAGGATCTGATGAGCATATGGTAAGTTTGTAACTTAATTTATGAATTCTACTATATTTGATAAATGATTCTTTTAATAGTTAATTTCAAGTAATATTTTAATATTATTTTTTTATTGTATAGCATGAGTCAGGTGGATCTAGACCACGTCCCGGGGACAAGAGACCACGAGATGTTATTGATGATAGCACTTAGATTTTACTATTTATTTGGCTTTGATATGTACTTTTTTATGGACTTTACACATTTGTTTACACGTGCACATACTTTATATATATGGATAGTTGCATAATAGGATTAGATCATATATATTTTGTGCATACTTTATATATTTTGTGCACATTAGATATTATGTGGAGTGAACATCATGTTACCATCTAGACATATATATGGATTAGATATTATATGGATTATGTGGACTTGAAATTTTACTGTTTATTTGGCTCTGATATGTACTATTTAATGGGCTTTACATATTTGTTTAGTTTCATAATAGGATTAGATCATATATATTATGTGCATACTTAATGTGTATTGTGCCCATTAGATATTATGTGGACTTGAAATTATGTGCACATTAGATCTGTAGGATTTTGCCAAGATCAAGGGCACAATGAAAAGCATAAAAGAGAGACAATAGAATGGCAAGAACAAACTATATTCTCATCAATATGCAAATGATCAACTGGATTAACCAATACAATGAATATAGGCCTACTTATATAGGCAAGGCCATATGGATGTACGAGCACACAATTATGACATGTGGCTCAATGAGAAACAAGGGTAGGTAAGAAATACTAGGGGTAGGTAGGAGAAATAATATAATATTCCACAAGAGGTGGATGACCCACCGAATGTGGAGTGTAATAGCAAAATAAGACCACAAAAGGTGGAATTTCTCCTACAAGCTCTATCCCTATGTGCACACTTCCCTAAGTGTCTCAAATCCAAACTACAAAGAGATGCATTATCCTAAGTTAACTTAAGTAAAGTGTAATAATATCCAAAATGAATATTTATTTACACCAACACCCACCCTTAAGTGCAACTTAGGGGAATGAAGACTCAAGTCAACAATGCAAGATGGGTCCCGACTACTAGGCCATGATAGGTACCCATATACAATATGCAAATGCAAGCAAAATAATGCAATGCAATCTCTCACAAATGGAGAAAGGGAGAAAACCAAGTGGGAAAAAACTCCCCCCCAAAAGAGAGATGAATGTACAAAAGACTCTCAAAGAAGAAGGACAAAACCTCAAAGAGGAAAAAGTCCCCCCTATAAGAGAGGAAGGAGAAGTCAACTGACCCCCCCTAATGACACATCCCACGCCCCCAAGAGAGCTCGCAACTACTGGAACTTACTCTCGGTGAAAGGTTTGGTGAATATGTTAGCAACCTGCTCTGCTATAGGACAATACTGCAAATCAATGACCTGCTCCTGGATGAGCTCTCGAATATAGTCCATATGAATCTTGATGTGTTTGGTCCACTGGTGCTGGACCGGGTTCTTCGAGATTGCAATAGCACTTTGATTATCGCAATGTAGAACTGTCGGTCATGGAGTGGTGAATCCAAACTCTATGAGAATTTGCTGGAGCCAAATGGTCTTAGTCGCTACATTAATAGTGCCTTGATACTCAGCCTCAGTCGAAGAGAGAGAAATAGCATGTTGCTTCTTGCTCTACCAACAAATGGGGCCCAAACCAAGGTGAAAACTATAACCAGAAGTAGACTTACGATCATTAAGATCGCCAACCCAATCGGAGTCTGTGTAACCAACCAAGCGAAGTCTTGTGCCTGTTGCATAGTGAATCCCATAGTGATGTGTACCCTCGATGTAATGAACGATGCGTTTGGTGGCTTTCCAATGAAGCTCATGTGGGTCCTACATGAAGCAGGAAACCATGCCAACTGCAAATGAAATATCAGGGTGTGTATGAGTCAAGTAGATGAGACTACCCACAAGTTGACAATACAAAGTGGCATCAACTGGTGGAGAAGAACACTGAGCCTCAAGCTTGACTCTTGAAAGAAAGGGAGTCGGGGCAGGCTTACAATTAGCCATATGAAAGCATGCAAGTAGATCAAGAGCATACTTGGGCTACGATAGTGTAATCCTGGAAGGTGACTATGAAATCTCTATCCCAAGAAAGTAGTGCAAAAGACTCAAGTCAATCATAGAAAATCTATCATGCAAAGCAGATTTGACCCTGCTAATGATGGATGTTGTATTCCCTGTAATGATCAAGTCATCAACATAGAGCACAAGTATCAAGTGAGAGTCATCCTATTGTAAAATGTAGACATTCGGATCGGAATGACACCTAGTGAACCCTGCTGAGAGAAGGAATCCATCTTGGCGTACCAAGCCCTAGGGGCCTGCTTAAGGCCATAGAGAGATTTCCTTAGTCTGCAAACCAAGGAAGTATCCTAGATGAAACCCTGTGGCTACTCCATATAAATCTCCTCATCAAGATCACCATGAAGAAAAGCACTCTTCACATCCATCTGATGTACAGCCCAACCATGAGCTACAACAATCGCAAGTGTCAAACGAATGGAGTTCATCTTGGCTACAGGTGCAAAGGTCTGAGTATAGTCAACACCTGCAACATGAGAGAAACCTTTCGCAACAAGCCGAGCCTTATACTTATCCACACTACCATCCACTACAAACTTGGTTCAATAGATCCACTTACATCGAACCATCTTTCTCCCCTTAGGGAGATGGACTAAATCCCATGTGTTGTTCCTCATCAAGGAACTATACTCTTCCTCCATAGCTTGGTCCCACTCAGGAACCCCTGATGCTTCCCTAAATGTTTATGGATCAGAAGCGGTAGCAATGAATGCATGTGGTAGATCCTAATGTTGTGATCGAGTTCTCTGTGTATCTGAAGGACCCCCAACAAGAGAACCCACAGACTCAAGTGTTTGTCAAGCCCAACAAGGTTGAGGTGGAGGTGGAGAACGAGGCTCTTCAACTGCAAGTGGACCCTGCGGAGGTGTAAACCTGCGAGTCAGAGTTGAAGGAGTCTCATCATCTGAATCACTAACATCACTATCCACAATGGAGGAAGGTGGAGGAGGTAGAGAGGCTAAGCTAGGAGAGCTTTCCTCAAAGTGAACACTCCTCTCAATGAACACCTCATGTGTCTCTGGATCCATCAATCTATATACCTTAACACCCTTAGGACATCCAACAGATATGCAAGGCCGACTCTGAGGTTCCAATGCCTTGTGTTTCTCCAGAGGTATGCGATCCCATGCTGGACACCCAAAGACTCTGAAATGTCTCACAATTGGTTTCCTACCAGCCTAAGCTTCAAAAGGAGTAATACCTTGCAAAGCTTTGTGAGGAACCTGATTGTGGATGTACGTGGCACAACTAATAGCCTCTGCCCAAAAGGCGGGATCAAGAGAACGTGCATGTATCATACACCTAGCCATTTCTTTGAGAGTTCTATTCTTGTGTTCTGCAACCCCGTTCTGCTATGGAGTGTATGCGACAGAATGCTAAAGATCAATCCCCTCAAATGTACAAAAATCCTCAAGTCTTTTTCTCACATATTCCCTTCCATTATCTAAGCAAAGAATCTTGACCAGTTTCCCTGATTGCTTCTCCACACGAGTCTTGAAGTCCTAAAATTTGTCAAATACTTCACTCTTATGAATAAGAAAGTAGACCCAAGTGAAGCGGGAGTAGTCATCAATGAAGGTGAGGACATAGCGAGCCTTACTAAATGAAGGTGCTGGAAATGGACCTGCTACATCACTGTGAACAAGTTGAAGAACTTTCAAAGCCCTCCAAGCTTTCCCTTTATCAAACTTCTCTTCGGGATGCTTGCCCATGGAACAACCTAAACATACACCCTTTGAAAAATTGATTCGAGGTAGACCTATGACCATGTCTTTAGTGCTGAGCTACTGAAGATAGCGATAGTTGAGGTGACCAAACCGCTCATGCCATAGCTTACTTTCTGAATTTGAATGAGTAAGCAAGGCTCTAGAAGGTGAACTTGGCACAAAGTGGGAGAATGAATAAAGCCTTGAGTTGTCATTGACTTGTCCCACTGCTACCAAGGCATCATCATTAAGTTCCTTTACCACAATTGAATCTGGTGTAAACTCAACCTTTTTCCCATTCCCATAGTGAGTGATTTGGTAGATGGAGAGAAGGTTGGTAGACAAGTTAGGAACATAGAGAACATTCTCAAATGTTCCATCATCCATGTCAACTAAACCTTTCCCTTCAACCTCTACTTGTGTATCATCACCTATGTAAATGTGAGGTACCTTAGATTGCTCCAATGAAGAAAACTGCTCCTTTGTAGAACCCATGTGATATGAGGCACCCGAGTCAAGTATCCATTGCTGTAAAGAACCTGTTGTAGCCACAAATGCTTACCCTTTTCCCTTAGACTATGAGGAAGAGGAAGGAGATGAATCCTTCTTTGTGTAGGCGGATGGCAAGTTGATGTTGTTTATCTTGAGAAGATTAGTTAACTCATCAACTTTCTTTGCATGGCATCGATGCTCATCATGACCATACTTTTTGCAATATGCACAAGTTGGTTTATCCTTCGTAAGTGGTGTCCCCTTCTTGGAAGAGGATGTAAAATCGCCTTGTGATGGAGAGGATGATTGTCCTTTTTCCTGGTGTGGCTTAGACTTAGAGTGCTTCTTCTTCTTGTTGGAATCTTTGCCTTGACTTCCTTGATTCCCTTGATTAGCCACCAAATCCTTGGACTTTGAAGACTTGAGAAGCCCCATGTTCAACAACTTAGATTGTTCCAATATCAACATTTCTGTGAAAGCATCAAATGAAGGCATAACATAGGAACTCCCCACTGTCAAACGATGAGTTTGGAAGCTAGACACAAATGTTGCATATTCTAGTGCAAGCTTGTCCAACAAGTTGAATATCAACTGAGCATCCTTTTTGTCAATTCCACAATCCTTAAGCTTTGCTCTTAGCTCATTTGCTTTGGTGACATAATATTGGATTGTATCAAAACTCTTGGGATCCAAGTTGGTGAGCTCATTGTCAATCTGATAGCCTCTAATTTCATCAACTTGACCATACAATTTCTGAAACATATCTCAAGCCTCTTTGATTGTTTTACACTTCTCAATGTGAAAAATGAGGTCATCTGATACATACTTGCGCAAAGTTCCAAGAGCCATGTAATTCTTTGTGAGCCACTCTAATTGAGCATTAGGATCAGCCTTAGGATCAGGTGGTGCTGCTATTGTTCCATCTATGTAATGTGTGAGACCCTTTTCCATTAATTTACTCCAAACTTTAATTTTCCATGATGCATAATTATGTGGAGTTAAAGGTGGAAATTTATGAGGACTCATTGCAACAAAAATGGAAAGAGCATAAAGAGAGGCACAATCACACAAGACACCCCCCCCCCCCCAAATTCACTCAATCAAAGAACCCCCCCAAAAGTGATGATTTGGCACTTTATAAGTAGTGCGCATACAATGGGCCACTTGCAAAAAATGGTAAAGTGGACTTCTGATTACAATTTTACAACTACCTCAATAAGGCCAAAAGAGACTCAAACTGATAATGCAAGAGATCTAAACTAAGATCCAAGCACATTACAAGTACCTAATAGGCCAAATAAGACCAATATCTAAAAGTGCAATTTCCACTCAAAATCTCTAAAATCTGATCATAGATTATGAAAGTAGACAAAAAAACATGCACTTTCAAAAAAAATGGCACTTGAAAAGGAGGTTGTATGAGCTCAAATGAGGCCTTTGAAGTTGCAAAATTGAGGATTGGACGGGTATAGCTAAGATAATCTAAAAATTATAAAAAAATTGTGCACCAAAATTATAAAATAACCACACCACTACGAAGATCACAAAATTTTAGCCCATTTCAAAAAAAATTGCACCAAAAAAGGAGCAAAAATGAGCAAGATATGGCCTTTCAAAGTTGGATTGCAGAACTAAAAAGCTCAATGGAGAGGGGTTGAAAAATTTCAAAAAACTACTGATGTGGTGCTGAAGTCAATAATTCACTAGCTTAAATTTGATGGCCATATGACCGTCATGAAAACTTCGCCTCCTTGCTGACTGGGCGTTCGTACTGTACGGACAAGCTAATGTGGCAGTCTGCGTGGTGGGTGACGTGGCGTACGGCTAGACTGCGTGTGTGACAGGGCAACTGACTGGGTGTATGGTCTGATGATGTGGCAATCTGACAGTGCGTATGGACAGATGACGTGGCTCTATGACTAGGTGTACGGTTTTGACCGCAAGCCAGTGGCCGCCTACCACGTGGTGGGCATAGGTCCACCTGTTTAGAAGACACCAGAGAAGACGGAAGCAGGCTGCCAAGGGGGCCGGCAATGGGAGTGGGCTGCCAGAGAAAGCTTTGGCTGGCAACGAGCTGGGAGCTGAGGTCTGGATGGTCGGCGGCGGCGAGAAACCTGGGCATCGACAGGAGTTTGGGTGGCTGGTGGGGTTCACGTCAGCGATGACGGGTACACTTCGGCATGGGAGGTACACAACAGGTGCAGCAAACGCTGCAGAGTACAGTCGGGCGTCGGACCTGCAGGGTACGACAAAGTACAGGGGGG
The DNA here is from genome assembly GCF_030272615.1 of Cryptomeria japonica. Lineage (NCBI taxonomy): Eukaryota > Viridiplantae > Streptophyta > Pinopsida > Cupressales > Cupressaceae > Cryptomeria > Cryptomeria japonica. The sequence continues at coordinate 258,259,172 of NC_081411.1, forward strand.
TCTGCGGACCCCCAAACAACTTTTGCTTTTTGATTTTTATTTTTTTTTTATCGCCTTTTTTTTATTTTCGAATTTTTTTTTTTCCGAAAAATAATAAAAAAATTTTGAAATCTGTACGATAATAGCAAAAATGGGGAAAAAATTTTCTCACCAAAATAGGTCGACTTTATAGTCGAAATTCATGGAAACGGCCTCCCGGATTCAACAGTGATGTCCAAATCGTTGTATGACACCCCCAAAAAATGAAGATCCTCAAATCCAAAAATAGAAGCCTCCAAAATGTCTCCAAAAAACTAATCAATGAAGCCCCAATGGCTCTGATACCATATAGGATTTTGCCAAGATCAAGGGCACAATGAAAAGCATAAAAGAGAGACAATAGAATGACAAGAACAAACTGTATTCTCATCAATATGCAAATGATCAACTAGATTAACCAATACAATGAATATAGGCCTGCTTATATAGGCAAGGCCATATGGATGTACGAGCACACAATTATGACATGTGGCTCAATGAGAAACAAGGGTAGGTAAGAAATACTAGGGGTAGGTAGGAGAAATAATATAATATTCTACAAGAGGTGGATGACCCACCGAATGTGGAGTGTAACAGCAAAATAAGACCACAAAAGGTGGAATTTCTCCTACAAGCTCTATCCCTATGTGCGCACTTCCCTAAGTGTCTCAAATCCAAACTACGAAGAGATGCATTATCCTAAGTTAAGTAAAGTGTAATAATATCCAAAATGAATATTTATTTACACCAACAAGATCATATATATTGACTTGAAATTATGTGGACTTGAAATTTTGTGCATACTTTATATATTATGTGGACTTGAAATTTTATTTATGGAAGTTGTGCTTAAACACCTTTATAGGCATTATGTGGACTTGTAATTTTATTTTTGGAATTTCATTTAAATAGTTCTTGTGATTAGATAAACTAAAGGTGCATACATCATGAACTAAGTATTGAAACATATCTTATAATTATAACATATTCTAAATTAAAAAGTATCATTTAACAAATATAATGAGTAGAACTTGATTAAAACATAATTATCTCATTCATAAATTTGACCAATAGTCTCTCATTTATGTATATTGTACACAAAATGTAATCAAGAAGACATATCTAAAATAAAATAAACAGTCTATTTAAATAACTTTGTTTTCATTGATGCATTCTACTTATGGTAGACCTGAAACAAAATTTTACTAGATTCATTCCGTTATACCATCTGCATCCTCTCTCTTTTGCAAAGCATCTATAATTGTCTCGTGCTCTTCCATAGAAAGTCCATAATTGTTTATTAGCAGGCCTGCCACGATATCTATCCAATTTTATATTAGTTGCCACTACCAAATGCAAGTAATGTATAATCTTCATGCGAGCAATCCATTCTTTCTTGTTAGATATTTGCGTAGCCAAGTGCCAACAACAACCATAGATCCTGTTGGATAGTCATAACCATCATCATCTACTCGAGGAGTAGTTAGCTTATGTTTTGGCTCTACACATCGAGCCAACCAATACTCTATCCCCTCTTCATTGTCCTTTGGTGCAGCAACAGCATAGACATGTCCTATGCACAAAACAATTTTATTTTAATATTTAATGAGAAATAAAAACAAAAATATACACTGTAAGATTTCATAAATTTATGTACTATTTAATAAATCAAAACAAATTTCAAAAATAATTTTACCTTGTTGTATAAGATCTGAAATGCGATCATAGTCATTTGATGCAAACATTTGATCCATATCTTCATCAGTTCTTTCATGCAGATCATTTGCATCTATGGGTGTCAATGATCTTTGTTGCCATTCTTCAACCCATTCTTTATTCTCACAAAATTCCCAATCTCCGGAAACACAAAACTGACAAAAGCAAGCAAGTTGCCTTGTGAATATAGTCCATGTGTTTGAATTAGAACTCTTAAATGAATGCCATTTAGCTGATCCAATGATGGTATTACAATCATGCCAAATAGGAATATTATCTTCCTCTATCAACCAGAAGAAACGTCGAATTGTAGAGTTTTCAGTTGATCCTTTTGACAACTTTGAATTGCACCAATCTACAACTGCATGAGCATCTTTGAATTTCACTACATCCTCGAATTTCAATTGTTCTCTAGCAAGAGCTCTTTTTATATAGGCACCAACTCCATCATGTTCCCCCTTACCATGTACCACTTCAAAAAAACTCCATAAATGTTGGACATTGGTTATCTTGTGAACTTTGCATAGCCAATAAAACATTCTTGCATTTTTGAATTGTCTAGTGCAGTTATTTGACCATATCATATGTTGTTTCATGTCAATTTCTCTTTCCTTAAGATTATCATAAAATACCTCGAAGCAATGTTGAACAAACTCTGAAGAGTGTAATCGATTATCGCTAACATAGAAATGATACTCCCTCAAAAAAAATATGTTATCTTCTGTACTGTCATGGTCATGTCTATATATAATGTGCACAAATATGGCCACTTGCACTAAGTTGTAGTATTGTGATTGAGTTTCCTCTTGTGGTTTTAGAGTATAATTTTCTACAAAATCCACAACTGATACTATTGTTCCAACTGGAAATGTGTTCTTGCATATGCGAAACTGTCCATCAAGCCATCGGGCATGTTGGGAATGTTTCACATATTTTGGAACAATATGAGTTTTAAACTCACTAATAAATGCATTCACACTATTCTGTTATGTAATCAATTCTAAACGTTTCCCCATCTTTCCATCCTTTAGAGGGTATTCTATATTTTTAAATCTCTTAACATCAACCATTTTTTGTCCAAACTCAGATGAAACATGTTCATGCAAACATTCACCTATCGAAGAATAGTTCCCACATAAATTGCAAAGGCCATAAATGCATGAACTGAAAAGAAATAATTGTTCATTAGGTGGTTTACAAAATAAACTTCCAATAAAATCTTTTATAGTTTCAGGTGGAACATAAACACCACAATCCTGCACAAGATCATTACCATGCAACATACAACGTATATATCGAAAAACATCATAATAGTAATGAAACTGGACATGAGTTTTACAACAACAAGATATTCTTTGTTTATTGATTTTAACATACCAGGGTTTGCATTTTTCAAATGATCTTTGACTAATTCATAAATTCATTAACACAGATTCATCACTAAATTTTTTAAAGAATTCAGTTTGAGTCATGTCAAGAAGATGTTTTGGATGAGGATCATGAATTTTTTATCCCACCCTTAACTTTAAAACATCTCTAGCATTTGATGAAACTCTAGTGTTATCATGCCAAAATTTTGCAATTAATTGTTTAGTTTCATCATTTAATTTCATGTCCGACCTTTGAAGTCTACCACTAAAACTCCAACAATGGTTTAGTGGATCAATTTCAATTGTGTCTCTTCTTTTGGCCGCTCTTGACAAGGTTCTATGATGTAAGTTCAAATAGCCACTTATATCACTTAACATTCTTTTACTAACAATCATTTTGTCAACTATAGTAGTCGTTATAACTCTACGTGTTGCATTCTTATCTTTAGATCGACTTGTTTTTCCTATAGAATCGATGGCACTAGCAACAGTAGATACAACTTGCTTATATGATTCATCTTTTCTTTTTGGTTTTGCATAAATACCTAGTTTTTTCATCACTTTACGCATTTTTAACATTTTTATTAATTGTAGCATTAATTGGCATTGGAATCCTAACTTTTTATTATAGAAAAATTGTTTATATAATATATTCGCATGTGTTATGATTTGTCTCCAAGAAACTAACCCATTAAGATTATCTAGCACATTGTTATCAATAGTAAACAAATTACATTCATTTTCTTTCAAAGAGGGTGGTGTAATATTTTCAATTTTTATTTCTTTTCGTATTGGTGTATGAAATTTATATCCAGCTTCATTTAAATCAGCAATTTGATTGGCATCATAGTCATTGGGATTTAAAAACATAGTAGGATTCACATCCACATCAACATTTGCATCAACAGTCATACCCGTGTGTGATTCTACATTTCTTGCATCCATCATGATGTCTTCAATGGTCTCATCTACAATGGGCACTAAACTAGGTGCTTCAAAAGTGTTATTCAATTGTCGTTGTTTTGATCTTCAATCTCTTTGGCGTTTTGCCTCCTCCTCTCTTTGTGCTTGAATTTCATCCACTGTCATTGTCCTCTTTTTTTTCTTTTGACGTTGCTTAGAACCCATTTTTACAAACTCGTCTTCAAAAAATAATATCTTTTTATTGAGTTCTTCAAAAAATCATGTAAAAAATATTAAAAAGTACTGCCAAATGATGTAAAAAATCTTTGTCAGTAAGGATTTCAATGATAGTGTGGTAAATCAATGCAATCTATCTTTTTTTTTACAGTAACAGTTATTTAGAAACAGGGGCCTGTTATTTAAATAACGAGTCCCCGTTTTAATAACGGGGGCCCGTTATTAAATCCAACAGGCAAAAAATGAAATGGGCCCCCACTATGTAAAATTTGAATTCACAACCCACCACTTGCCTCGGGATTAGGCCCGGGATAGGCCTGGGATGGCCACACCTGAGACATGAACCTGCAAATTCAAAGCTTCATGAATGAAAGCACAAATATGATGAAATGAAATAGTTTACGTGCCTCTAATCAGAGAATTTTTATACGAAATTGAAACCCATTTCAGATTATACTGTCTAGATTCTAAATATGTAAATTAATTTAAAATTTGATTATTTTAACTATTTTTCATTTAATATATACTAAATCAGGTCCATAAATTTGAAATATTAACTAATTTTCTTAATTTAATAACTTTTTTATTTTAATGAATTTTGAAAAAAAATAATGTCATCAATCTACACAAAATTCTTTTCAATTTAAAAAAAAAAAATTCAAAAAATGCTAAGTTTACGTCAAATTATGTGGGTCGTACACATCAAATTTTTAAAAAGATAATTACGGCCATTAAAAAATTAATTAAAAAAAATATTTTTGAAAAAAAAATACAGAAAAATATGCTCATCAATCTTCAGTGTGTTACAAACCATTTCCCAAAACGGTTTGAGAAAATAATTTTTATTGTGTCAAAAAGTGTGGGTCGTACACATGCACGATATGGTCCTAAAACAGGCATTTTTAAAACATAGTTTTTAGAACTCCATTCAAAAAGTTATTTTTATTATGTGGGTATTAAAATAAATTATATATTTGAAAAGTACACTCAGAGAGATATCTTTTATATTACTGGCTTTTTCCAAGATTCAATCTCTAAGTGTTTCAAAACTTAAGCTCAAGTGAGACAAAATCTAAAAAACAGGGAAAACACTTCCACTTTTTGGCCAAAAAGTGGACTCATCTTCTTGCACTGACCCAACTGTATACAGGTACTATGGCTGAAGCAAATGTTGAAGGATATAAAGGTAAAATGCAAGGAACCTATTACTATCTATTGTGATAACACTACAACAATTGATATATCTAAGAATCCGATATTACATTCTAAAACCAAACATGTTACTATCAAACTGAATTTTCTAAGGGAAAATGTTACAGCAAAAGAAATTAAATTGGTTTATGTGAATACTAAAGAGTAGATTGCAGATATTTTCACTAAACCTCTACCTAAGGAGACTTTTGAATATCTCAGAGACCAGCTTTGGGTCATACCCCCACTGATAGAAACTTAGAAAGTTGATGATAGTCATCAACCAACAGAATTAACAGAGAAATCTTTTACTCCGGCTTTGATGGGAAGCTACTTCTCAGGGGGAGTAGTTGGTATAGTGAATTGGTTGGTATTTTGTATCTGAAAAATGGTCTTTATATTTCTTTGGCATTTGATGTCAAAGGGGGAGAGATTGGTATGGAAAAGCACAAGGAAAACTCATGTCACTCCCAGGGGGAGAGATTATTACTTTGGGGAGATTATTGGTTTTTGGTATTTGGCATTTCTATTTTGGCACTTTGATGGTTTTTCCATCTTGTGTTGCCATCAATGCCAAAGGGGGATATTGCTGGTATTTTGGTATGGTTTTGTCATTGATGTCAACACCTACTAAACACTTATCAACTCTGGCATTTTGGAGAATCAACAATATTCATCGGCAAGTGACTTATGCACAGCCACCAGTATCTGGTACACCGACATGATATAATGTTCACCGGCACTTGGAATAGCATGGAAAACACCCGGTTATGTCAAAGACATCATTTGGACACTTTGTCTTGGAGTTTTGGTCATTGGCATATTTCGTATTTGCATATTTGTTGTCACCAGCAAATAGGTCTAGGATATACACCGGCAGGTTTATCTTTTCCAAATCAGCACGACACACTATGGAGATGTCTTATTATTGTTGTAAATGTGTCAAGCCGACATGTTGAATCGGTTATTGCATCGAACATTGTTTTATTTATAAATTTATTTTATTGTAATATTCTTTAGAGCCGACCTTCTAAAATTGGTCTTAGGTTATGATATAAATATAAGATCTTATTTGTAAGATCATATGTGGAATGCGAAAAAGAATTGTGTAAAGGTATATGGGATAATAAGTAGAGCTATACACGCATACATCATTTGAAGGTTGAAGGAGGGTTTTTATGAAGACAATTAGAACTACACCGGTATTGAATCCAGTATAGAAAGATGTCAATTTGAGCAGTACATCCTTATTGGATTTAACCATCCAATTGTAGTCAGTGTGACTCTTATTTGTGTTTGAGCAGTGAGCTCTAGGTGCTTGGCCTTTCTACATGTGCAAACCCCATTTGTATACACATACTATCTGCAGTAGTATCAGCTAATTGTGGGTAAGGTTTCCCACCATGGTTTTTCCCCTTATAGGGTTTCCACGTACAAATATTGGTGTTATGTGTTGTGGATGACTTTGTCTTTTTGTTTCATGCATTAATCTTTACCGGTATTACAATTGTAAAGCGGAAAATCGCGAGCGAACCCTAAGTGTTCCCCCCACCACTCCGAGAGGGGAAGGATGGTCACTTAGGATTGTCGGTTTTCACTTAGGGGAGACTTTACATTCAAAAGAGGGGTTGAAACCCACAAGATCCAATCCCACACAATGCAAGATTGGATTCTAAATGAGTTTCAAGGGTTAAGACAGCAAGGCTACCCTCTTTTGTAAAGAATGTGGATAGAATGATTAAGCTAGGAATACATAGAAAGTGAGAAAGATTCGCTTATAAACAGAGATAGGGATATAGGATGAAGCTACGGACCTGGAATTAGCAATAAAATGTCGAGACGACGTTGTCCTACAAATTTGAGTGAAAATTGACGGGATGATGGTGCCCGGCGTGCACACAGTCCTTCAAAAAATCCGCGAAACGAAGGGGGATCTGTTCGTCTCTACACAAGGATTCCAGATCTTCAATTACAGCTGCGTACCTGCAACCTACACACAAAAAAGTGAAGACGATTGGGGGGTTAGGGATTAGGGGTTTGCCCTTAGGTCAAACCCCGGTTTTGGAATTAACCAAGAAATGAGAAACGCTGTAAATGTAAATGACTGTAATGCAAAACAAGTACTAGTACCTTGTTGTAAGAATGTTTGTATTCTTACATGCGAAGGTGTAGATGTTGTTGTATGTTGTATGTTGTATGTTGTAGTATGTGATCTCCTCTTCAATGGTTGAATCCTTGTCTTGAATGCAACACTTAGCCTTGAATGGAGACTTAGAATGCTCAATTGCTTTGAAGGAATGCTTGAATGCTTGAATGCTTGAATGTTTGAATATCGCTTCCGCCTTTTTTCCTTTTCCATCTTACCAAAATGGGAGAGGAAATGTAGTTTATATACTTGCCAATTAGGGTTGAAAGACTGATTTTTCTGACCTTAGGCCGATCAGGAAACAATATTTCCCGAATTGCAAACATAAAGACCCGAGGTCCCAAAAGAGACCGGGCCCAAAATAGGGCCAGGGACCAGGGCACTGGGCGCCATGGTCCTGGGGGACCAGGGCGCTAGGCACCCTAGTCCTGAAGGACCAGGGTGCTGGGCACTCTGGTCCCACCTCCCGGGATAGCAGGGTACAAGGAGGATCAGGCTAGGGTGCAAGAAAATGCAGTTTTTGATGTCGTGGACAAGTTTCGGGGTCTCCATTTAGGTTTCGTGTTGCATCGCCATCGTGAAGACCCAAATGCAGTCAAAATTGCAAGTGTCACAATTTTAGGACGCTACATTTAGCCCCCACTTTAGCAGGAGTATAAGCGTACGCTCATACTTCCGGTAAAGTACAAGGAAACAACATTGAAAGACTTTCACTACGTCAAGGAGGCAAGACACACCAAGCCCCCAGTGGACTAAGGATCTTACGACTTCGATTGACAAAGTAAAAGGAAGATCACGAGGGAGAACCATGACTGTCAGTAGTAAGGTTCCCTCACTATGAGTCATGCAAGAGAAATACCAAAAATTTTTAAGGCAAAGCTAAGTTCGCCAAGAAATTTTCAAGTATTCCTGAAGGGATAGACAGGGTGTATGCCCCGCTGCGTTAAAGTTATCGTACACGCCTCAACGGGGGTGATTTATTTAAGGTAGTGATACACATAAGAAATGAGAAGGGAAGGGAGCATGTTATCACAAAGATTTAGCCCCCAAGTGTGAGATAAACCCAAGGATAATAGACACAAAACACAAAGCACAAGGTGACTTCACTTTCCTCGAGGTCAGTATGTTGTATGATAATTCATGTATATCATATGTATGTATGCATAATTGTTCTTCATTCCCCAATCAAGGAAGGTCACCTAGAAGAAGGGAACACATGTGTCTTTTGAGTCAACATGAGAGAGACCAAAAGAGATCTCAATGCTTTGCATCATCCTCAAGTAGACAACACTAAGGACGACAAATAGAAGAATGAGAATAACACATAGAAGAAGTAAAAGAGAGGAGGAGAGAATCTGCTATGCTAATGAAACTAGTCTAGCATGTCATCTACCCCCCGATCTTGCTGATCAATGTTTTGGGAAGGCAGGGAACATGCTAGAGGAGGAACATTCAACACAGCAGATGGAGCTATCACAAGATCCAAACAAGGGCTATGTTCATGTTCCAAGCCACATTGTTCTTGTCTAGGAGCTAGGATAAGTGCTTTAGAAAATTTGTTAGATAGATGGTTATCAATATCAACAAGTTCATATTCACTATCAGAAGCAAGAGAAGTAACATTTTCATCATGAATAACATTTTCATCTATATCATCATCAAGATTTATAAAAATAGGATCTTTAACTCGCACAGGATCAAGATCATCATGTATCTTATGCTTAGGAGATTTTGGAGAAAATGGAATAATGCTTGTTGAAGGTGTTTTTGGAGATTGCGAAGTTTGAGAAGCAGCTACCTGAGCTCTAAGACGATGCTTTCGTCGACGTTCATGCGCAGAATGATTTCGTCTAGTCTTAGTAGGAAGTGGAGAAGATTGAGGAGGAGGAATGTTCTCATCCTTATCACTTGGGTGCTCAGGTTGTGGTCTCTTAGGCTGGATAATAGGAGAAGAGGAAGGTCTCTTCTCTCTATAAAAAGAAGGAGGAGGAACTGCTCCGTATAAAGGAGGAATGTTTGGTTTAGGAAGGAGACCAAGTCCATCATGATGAGGAGGTATAGGTCTACTTTTAGGAAGTTTATTAGGTGTAGAAATAGTCACATCCATAGGAATGGGTTGGGAATCTTCTTGAGGAAAGACATTAGTTTTATCTTCAAAGGAAGAACTTCCTTCTCAAGAACGATAGGAATATCAAGGTTGGGTGTTCTAGGTTCACTTAGAGATAGGATCATATCTGTTTTCCACTTTTGATAAGATTTGAAAAGATGATCACTTCGCAGAGGAAGAGATTGGAATTGTTTAGGCCAAAAGTAATCAATAGGAATGCTAGAGGTTCTTTCAACTGGTTTAAAAAGACTATGATTGACAGTAACAACTTCACCATTATGGGGAAATTTCAAACACTTATGTATAGGAGAAGCAATAGCTTTCATGGAAGAGAGCCAAGGATAGCCAAGCTTCACACGAAATTGTTCAAATGAAGGAATAATAGCAAAGTTCACATCAAGGGATTTGTTATGGACCTCAATAGGTAATGTAATAGAACCAATTGCAGGAAAAGAAAATGCATCAAATAATTTCACAACCACATCTGTTTTGTCATAGACCACTTGATTCAATTGCAAAGTAAAAAGAAATTCTTCAGTAATAACATTAACCAAGCACGAAGGATCAATAAGTACTCCACGACAAGGTGTATTCTTGACTTTTGCAACTATGTATAAAGGACCATCAGGTGCCCTGATAGTTTCACTAGAATCAAATGTGATGGAAGGTTCTTTAGGGTTTTCTTGCTGCTCTACAAAGTTAATCACATTCAGAGTCATAGACATAAGACCATCAGATGAGAAAGAGGAATCATTAGCCTCAATCGCATTAGAGGTATGGGAAGGTAATGGATCAGTAAAAATCTGAAGATTTTGGTTAGGAGGAGCTACAGATGTGTTGCCTTTATCATTCACTCCAGAAACAGAGATAGTATTATTATCAATCAAATCTTGAATTTTACCCTTTAAAGCAAAACATTTTTCAGTATCATGCCCAGGTTGACGATGAAATTGACAAAAAGATTTGTTATCAAAATAAGGTGAATTAATCTTTGCAGGATCTATTTGCCTTATAGGAGGAAGAGTAAGCACATTTTGTTCCAATAACTTATTCATAATACTATGCAATGATTCATTCAAAGGAGTAAACTTTCTTTCTTTCTTGAAAAACTTAGAAATAGGAGGCACACCTGATGCTGCATTCACATTGTTGTTGATGATGTTTTCATTGAATTTGATGGACTCTCTGTTCGGTTTAAACTTCCCAAATGGTTGTTGACTACTATCACCCTTATCACTCGGAGCCATAGGATGTGATTGTTCCATTTGACTCACAGTTAGTTGATAATTGTGAAGAGTTGCACACAATTATTGGAAAGAAGTAAGCTCAGAAAATAGGAGTTTATCTCAAATATCTTTTTGTAAATTAGAAATAAAGATTCTTTGAATATCATTGTCAGGCACTAGAAAAGAAATTTGAGCATACAAATGCTTATATCTACCAATGAAATCAGTCACTTTTTCTTTAACACCTTGTTTACAATGCATTAAATCAATCAAAGTAACTTTAGGACTTATATTGTTTTGAAATTGTTGAATGAAAGCATTTGCAAGTTGTTCGAAAGAAGTAATAGAATAAGAAGGCAACGAGCAATACCATTGTAGGGCTTTATCTCTTAATGTTCTAGTAAACAATTTTGCAAGCAACCTTTGGTCATAAGCAAAATCGGTACATATTGTTTGAAAAGTCTTAACATGTGTTAGAGGATCACCTTTACCATTATAAAGCTCCAAATGCGGGATTTCAACATGTTTAGGGGGAATAGCTCGAACAATGTCAAGAGAAAGTGGGCTCGCAACATCAAATGTGGGCACACTAAACTTAGATTGATTCATAGAGGCAATTTGTTGCTGTAAAGAAGAGACAGTTTGTGCAAGATTGTTAATGGTCGCTTCAGTCGAAGAATTCATATTAGATGTGTTAGATTGAGATGGAGGTGTTATGTTATTGAAAGAAGGTATTGATTGAGAGTAAGGTGGTAGGACACTATGATAGTTAGTCATAGGAGATGATTGGAAAGGAGGAACACTACAAGGAGGAATGGAATGGTTGAATGAATTGCCCCCTTGCGTCATGTTCATTTGTGGAGATGTAATAGGAACAGTTATTGAAGGAATGAATGAAGAAGTTGGATTGAATGAAGGAAGAGGGTTAATTGAAGAAGAAGGATTGCCCCCATGACTGGTAATCATAGGCGGAATGTCTTGTATAGAAGTAGTCATTATGTTTGATGTAAAAGTAGGTATGCTAGCAATAGAAGTTGTCAAAGGAATTGAATGATTGACTTGAGTGGGAGGTTGTGTATAACCTAAAGTTTCAGCACAACTCTTCATAGGCATCACATTCGAATCCACAATGTGTGCAATACCATGCAAAATATCAATTCCATTCTTATCACTTTGAAGCATATGTTTTAGACCCTCAATTAAAGGAAGAGCTTGACTATCGGGGTATTCTTGAGACATCCATTGTCGAAAATCGTCAAATTGGTTATCCAATTTCTAAAGTTGTTCTATAGAAACCTCATGGAGAGCTTCTTCATCATTATGAGGATTAGAGGAATTACTCGTGTCCTCGTTAAAAAGGCTATTCAAATTAGGTTCCATCTCCTCGGTAATTAAACCTTGGAAAGACTTAATTCTACGGCTTCATCTAACGGGAATAGTGTAAGTAGGGCTTATTGTTGTAAAACTCATGCACTAGGGAGAGAAAGAAGATTTTGAATTTAGAGGTAGCAAATTTCAGTAAAATCAGCCAATCTCCTAGATTTAAGCTGTTAAATGCAATCATGACAATCTCCCGAAATTTCAAAAAAAATGTCAGGGACCGTGGCGCTCGGAGTGCACACGGTCCTTGCAACTTTTTTCGAAATTTGCAGGGATGAAAGTTATGATGATTTTAAAGCTAATCTGAAAAAATTGAGTGATTTTACGATCTATAGATAGGCCAAATTAAAGTTGCAATCTCAAAATTGAACCCTACCCAGATTGTTGAAAAATGCAAAATTTGAATTTTGAAAAAGAGAGGGAAACTGAAATTTTGAATTGTATGATTTTAGAGGGAATGTTAAGAGCAATGCAAGTTTTGATTTTTAAAAGTTGACTCAATTTCACGCAAAATTCAATTTTGAAAGCGGAAATCAAAGTTGGTGTAATTAAGCACTTAATTTCAAAAGTCACAAATTGCAAGAATCTGAATAAAGCACTGAAATTTCGAATGAATGCCAACACACTTTTCAGATTTAGGATAGTAAGAAACACAATTTTGACACAAAATTTCAATTTCAACAATTTTTCAATCATTAGAAGCCTTAAACCAAGCAATCACAAGACCAACTGTGACCTTAATTTTGAAAGTGTTTTAATTGATAAAATCAGCCAAAATTCTGGATTTTAGCAGAAAAATACAGTAAGATCTAACTCCCGAAATTTCGGAAAAAATGTCGGGGACGATGGCGCTCGGAGTGCACACGGTCCTCACAACTTTTTTCCAAATTTTCAGGGATGAAAGATTTTGTGATTTTGTTGCGGAATCCAAAGTTACAGCCGATTTGGAGATGTTTTGATCAGTGAAATTGTCGGTCAAAGCTTGAATCAAGAGGGTTTTAAAAATTAGGGTTTTGACACTTAACCACTTAATTTTCAAAATTAAAGAACAGATATGAATTGACAATTTGTAATAGAAGGGTAGATCTGGAACAAACATTAACAATTAAACATTTCACAAGCTCAATTACTAAAAAGAAATTTTAGGGTTTTTATGCAATTAACCTCTAAAATTTGCAAAAGATCAAACATGGAAATGCAATTAAGGAATCCAATTTTCAGATCTAACCATGAATAATTAGAAAGGATGTTCACGTCAGGTTCACCAAAATGTAAAGCGGAAAATCGTGAGCGAACCCTAAGTGTTCCCCCCACCACTCCGAGGAGAGGGGAAGGATGGTCACTTAGGATTGTCGATTTTCACTTAGGGGAGACTTTACATTCAAAAGAGGGGTTGAAACCCACAAGATCCAATCCAACACAATGCAAGATTGGATTCTAAATGAGTTTCAAGGGTTAAGACAACAAGGATACCCTCTTTTGTAAAGAATGTGGATAGAATGATTAAGCTAGGAATACATAGAAAGTGAGAAATATTCGCTTATAAACAGAGATAGGGATATAGGATGAAGCTGCGGACCTAGAATTAGCAATAAAATGTCGAGACGGCACTGTCCTGCAAATTTGAGTGAAAATTGATGGGACGATGGCACCCGGCATGCACACGATCCTCCGAAAAATCCACGAAACGAAGGGGGATCTGTTCATCTCTGCACAAGGATTCCAGATCTTCAATTACAACTGCGTACCTGCAACCTACACACAGAAAAGAGAAGACGATTGGGGGGTTAGGGATTAGGGGTTTGCCCTTAGGTCAAACCCCAGTTTTGGAATTAACCAAGAAATGAGAAACGCTGTAAATGTAAATGATTGTAATGCAAAACAAGTACTAGTACCTTGTTGTAAGAATGTTTGTATTATTACATGCGAAGGTGTAGATGTTGTTGTATGTTGTATGTTGTACGTTGTAGTATGTGATCTCCTCTTCAATGGTTGAATCCTTGTCTTGAATGCAACACTTAGCCTTGAATGGAGACTTAGAATGCTCAATTGCTTTGAAGGAATGCTTGAATGCTTGAATGCTTGAATGTTTGAATATCGCTTCCGCCTTTTTTCCTTTTCCATCTTACCAAAATGGGAGAGGAAATGTAGTTTATATACTTGCCAATTACGGTTGAAAGACTGATTTTTCTGACCTTAGGCCGACCAGGAAACAATATTTCCCAAATTGCAAACATAAAGACCCGAGGTCCCAAAAGAGACCGGGCCCAAAATAGGGCTAGGGACCAGGGCACTGGGCGCCATGGGGGACCAGGGCGCTGGGCGCCCTGGTCCTGAAGGACCAGGGCTCTGGGTGCTCTGGTCCCACCTCCCGGGACAGCAAGGTACAAGGAGGATCAGGCCAGGGTGCAAGAAAATGCAGTTTTTGATGTCGTGGACAAGTTTCGGGGTCTCCATTCAGGTTCCGTGTTGCATCGCCATCGTGAAGACCCAAATGCAGTCGAAATTGCAAGTGTCACAATTTTAGGACGCTACAACAATTAACTGATAAAGTTGTCTACCGGCATAAAAGACTGGTTTCATTAAAGTTGGAAAGTTATTTTTGGTTTGAATTTGTTAGACAACTGATTCCCCCCCCCCCCCCCCCTCTCAGTTGTCTCTGGGACCTAATAGGACCCAGCCAATCGGATTCAAATTTTCCCTCGTGTTCTCTGTTTGGTTGATTGCAAGGATATTCTCTGAGGAAAAGATCTCCAACCTCAAAAGTGCGAGATTTGACCCTATGATAGTAGCTTCTGCTCATGCGCTGTTGATATTCTTTAAGGTGATTGTAGGCATCTTGTTGCTTTTTATCAAGTAGTTTCAAGTCCTTAAAACAAGAGACTTGGTATTCGCCATCATTTATTAGATTGTGCAAGGAGACCTGTAGAGATGGTAATTCAACCTCAATAGGAAAGATGGCTTCTACTCCATAAACAAGTGAGTAGGGGGTTGCACCTATAGGAATTCAAATGCTAGTGTGACATGACCATTGTGTCAGACTCAAATGAATTTGCCAATCACAACCAACATCATTCACTATCTTTTTGAGGATCCTCAATATATTCTTATTTGATGCTTTTGCTTGACCATTTCCTTGTGGGTAATATGGGTGGAAAAATGGTGTTGGATATGAAACTTCTCACAAAGTTCACGAACATCTTGATTTTTGGAAGGGAGCTCATTATCTGTGATGATGAACATGGGTACACCATACCACCAGATGATGTAATTGAGGATGAATGAGGTCATCTACTTGTCGGTGACTTGGGTGAGTGGAATGACTTCGATCCACTTGGTGAAGTACTCTATGGCGGTAATGATAAATTTATGCTCGTTGGATGAAGATGGATGGATTTTACCCACAAGGTCAAGTCCCCACTGACAAAAGGGCCATGGTATTGTGATAGGTTGCAATTATTGCACTAGGGCATGTATCAGATCTCCGTGAACTTGGTACTTCTTGCACTTTCTGGCAAAGTAGTAGGAGTATTTTTCCATAGAGGGCCAATAGTATCCTACCTGCATGATCTTTTTATCCAATGAAGGGCCACTTGAATGATCTCCCCAGTTACCTTCATGTACTTCTTCTAAAGTTGTGGTCACCTCACCATGCTCTAGACGTTAGAGGAGAGTAGCATTGAGACCTCGTTGATATAGGGTTTCAACAATGATGGTGTATCGAGAGGATTGGCGTATGAAGGTTTTTTGTTGGTTGTTTGATTGGTTAGGGGGAAGGATTTGATCACGTAAATAGTTATAAAATTCACCATACCATGGGGAATTGGGACCGATGAGTTGATAGACCATCTCAGATTTTGAGATATCATAAGCGGGGATCCAAAGTTATTCAACTAAGAACTCGTACCATGTGGAGTTCTATGGAAGATCAAGGAGAGGGGCTATTGTAGCCATTGCATCTACAACTCTATTTTGGTATCAAGAAATCTGCTCAAAAGTGATAGCTGTGAATAATTCCTTGAATTTATCAACCATTTTCTTGTAAGGTATGAGCTTATCATCCTTAGTTTGGTAGTCATCATTGACTTGTCGTATAACTAACTAGGAATCACCATATAATTGTAATTCTTTCAAATTCAATTGTATGGTTATGCGGAGTCTTGTGATCAAAGCCTCATACTCTGCTATGTTGTTTGTGCATGGGAATGTGAGCCTATATGATTTGGGTATGCTATCACGTTGAGGAGTGATAAAAAGAATGCCTTCTCCTGAACCATGTCTAGTGTAATACCCATCAAAATATAGATTCCATGGTAGTGCTCGCATAACTGTGAAAATATCCTCATCTAGAAAATTGGAAATAAGACGACGGTCGCTTGTGAGCAGTGCTTCAACTAGCTGATCTACAATGACTTGTCCTTTGATGGCTTTGCAATCCATGTATTCTATGTCAAATTCACTGAGGAGCATAACCCACTTTTCCAAATGGTCAGTTAGTGTTTCTTTACTACGTAGATACTTGAGTGGATCTATCTTGGCAATGAGTTGTATCTTGTGTGTCAACATGTAGTACCTCAATTTGGTGGCTACCAAAATTACTGCTAGACAAGCTCGTTCAATAGGGGTATAATTGAGTTCATACCCTACTAGTATTCTGGAAATGTAGTATTTGCCTTCTGCATTATGATGTGTGAGTAAGACACCTAAGGTCATAGCTGTAACTGATATGTATAATAATAAGGGCCTGTCTGGAGATAGAGGCATCAGTAATGGTGGCGTCATTAGGTAGTCCTTGAGCTGTTGGAATACTTGATGGAAATTCTCTTCCCATTTGAAACAAACATTATTGTGAAGCAAATGTGTGAAGGGATGACATTTGTCAGCCAGTTGTGCAATGAACTGCCGAATTGATTGTATTCTTCCTTGTAATGTTCTTAATTGATCGATGTTCCTAGGAGCTTCCTGAAGGTTACCCCAAAGACAAACTTCTTTGGATTTATGCGTACATTATATTGCTCCAGTCTATTGAATATTTTGTCTAGTACAATGAGGTGACCCTCTATAGTTAATGATTTATGTAGTAAATCATCCACATAGTCTTCCATCAGTGTATGCATCATATCATGGAAGATAGTAGTCATTTCCCTTTGATATGTGGCGCTAGCATTCTTGAGACCAAATGGCATTACATCCCAATAGTATGTACCCCCTGGGCATGTAAAAGTTGTTTTGTATTGATCCTGTAGAGTAGTCTTTATCTGGTTGTATCCTAAAAAGCCATCCATGAGTAATAGCATTGCATGTCCTATTGTGAGGTTCACGATCATATCAATGTTTGGAAGAGGAAATTCATCCTTAGGACATGCTTTGTTTAGATCTCTAAAATCTATACAAATATGGATGCTGCCAATTGGTTTTGCCACTGGTACTAGGTTGGAGATCCACTCTGCATGGTCAGTGGGTCTTATGAAACCCACATCTAATAGCTTTTTGAGTTCAACTTTTACTAATAGTGCGATCTGAGGATGCATATTTCTAAGTTCTTGCTTTATTGGTTTGGCTCCTTCCACTATTGTTAAGTGATGCATTACTAGTGTTGGATCAAGTTCTGGCATATCTGCATAGGACCATGCAGAATTGATTGGTTTCTTGTGAAAGAACTCTGTAAAATCAAGATCTTCTGCTGGAGTCAGTGATTCTGCTAGATGTAGTATGTGTGAAGTTTTTAGGTGCCCCCAGATTGACTTCCTTTGTTTCTTCTATGAGAATAAACGATATCTCATGATTAGTGCTAAAGGGGAGAATGTCAAACCTTCCATCCTTAGGCACCTCGGAGAGGTTTTCATTATTGGATATGTCCTTTTTTTTACTCTTTTTGTTTCCACAAGTGCCACAGTGTGGTTTTCACTTGAGGATCCTGTTTTGGTTGTAATATTTTTGTGACTAAAAGGTTTGGCATTCTCTCCAAAGTATGTTGAGTTGTTAAGTTCAATAGCATACCCAGCTTTGTGATTCCTGCTTGGTATGTCATCCTGTAATCCAAGAAAGTATATGATTGTATCATCATTGTGTAAGGTGTCAAGTTGTGGAGGATCTTGCTAGTTCCATTCAATATGTTTAGGGTGGATAATTGGCATTGCTTCATCAATCAGGTTAAGTTCATAGGATGCATCGGTTATGGGGAGTACAAAGGAACCAAGAACATCATTAGTACTATCCTCTTCGTAATGAGGCTCAGGAGGTGATCTACCTATTGTTGAAGTATCTTCATCAACTGGGTCCCAAAAGGTTTTAATAAATGCATCTCCTTCAACTTTCTTAACCTAAAAAGTGTCCTCGACAGATAATTATAAAAATGAATAATCCCACTCGTATTCATTTGAATCAGTCTCGGAACCACTTTGTAGAACTTTTTCACTATATGTTATAGGGATGTATGCTGATGTGAAAGGTTTGTCGATAGTTGTTGCACGGGTTTTATCTAGCAGGTTTTTGATGTTGCTTGGGTGTCTGAAGTAGACAAGAGTTTTATCCCAGGAGTGATAGTTTGGCGAGCAACATAACTCCTTTGCTTACTTGTTGTAAATTGAGGAGTATTTTCGTAACTTGAAAATTTAGACCTAGTAGATTGATTTGCAATAGATATTGTCCTGCTTCTATAAGGGGTGATCTTAGAAGTGGTCCTCTTATATTTGCTTGGAATCCTGAGCTTAGAAGAGCTGCCTGAACCAGGGTTGAATATGAGTCCAGTTGTATATCTTGGTTGTAACAATGGTGGCAATGGCTCTTGTGTAATGCACTATGGCCATCATATCCCATCTTTTTCATTAGGGTAAAACCTTTACCATACCTTTCTATCGGGATCCTGACCTGTTGTCTAGTTGTGTCAGAAGGGTCTCCGTAGATCCATCCTGCCAAATTGTCATTAATAGTTTCTTGTTCCTGTGATCTTCTTGGGATGAAGCCATCAAGTGTAGTAGTGTGGGATGTAGCAAGTGGTTTGAGTGACTATTGTGGTTTTCCATAAGTCCTAGGTGAGAGGGGTAGTTGGCCAACATAGAAAAGCTGACTAATATTATACTCTCTTGGGCCTTCATCTTGTACTTTCATTTTCAGCTTTTCTTGTTTGGTTGTAGGGATCGGTGGATTGGTAAGGTTTGATGGGTGAATGTAAGATGATGAGGTGGCGGCTTCTCTATTGCTAGGGACTATGATAGCAAGTTGATGCCTTATATGGTTGCAAAAAGAAAATGGGTTGGCATCACCAGGGATAGTAATCTCTACTCTATTATATGGAAACTTGATGCATTGATAGTAAGTAGATGGTACTTCTTGCATGGCATGAATCCATGGTCTACCTAATAGGAGATTGTATGAAAGAGGGAGGTCTAGGACTTGACAAACCACATTCTTCACCATGGGTCCTACCCTAGCTGGCAGAGTGACACACCTTTTAGAGGAGCATTCTGCATCATCATAGGCCTTGATGGTGATCTTCTTTCTGGCATCTACTACATCTTCTGCATATCCCAATGTTGTGATTAACTGTAATATGAAAATGTTAAGGCCAACTCCATTTTCAATCAAGACTCACTTGATTCTATGTTTATGTATGAATCCCTCAATATGGAGAGGGGTGTTATGCAGCTGTTGAAAGGATGCATCATCACTCTCTACAAAAGTGAGACATGGTGATGATTTGAGACTACCAACCATGGCTTGAAATTGATTTTTATTAAGGTCAGGTGGAACTAATGCTTCTTGGAGAGTTTGATCTAAGATGGTTCTATATGAGGGTGATATATACAAAAGCTCTAGTATGGAGATAAGTGTTGGCATCTTATCTAATTGGTCCACAAGGTTATAATGTTTGGGCACATATGAAGCTCTTGATGGTGCACCTGGTAAGACAAGGTTTCTATGGCAAGTAACAACATTTCATGCGGGATCATTGCCTTTGATGGTAATAGTAGCAACTTGTTCATTGGCATCATAAAGATTATTGATAGTATACGTATAGGTTGCGCATGTATAATCTATCATGTTATCTTGATTCTTACCTTGATGGGAGGGACCTCCTTTCTCATATGATGGGAGTGGAGTTTTGAACATGGTATGATCAGTATTGGAAGTCTTTGCATTGTTACCATCCACTTCTATGTCACCTCGATCAATGAGGTCTTAAACGGTATCCTTTAATCAATGACAATTGCTTGTTTTGTGCCTTCCTTTATGAAATTCACAATAATCATTATCTCTCTACCATGAAGGTTTGAATTGTGGTTCATAGTGTGATGTTTTAGGTAATGTGATAAGATCAGAAGAGATGAGATAGCATAAAATATTTTCAAGAGATTCTCCCAAGGGTGTGTAGGTGCGATTGGGTTTGTAGGTTAGGTACCTATTTTTAGGTTCCTCTTGTTGTGTGTTTGAAGGTTGATTTCCTAGATTGGTTTGAGGATTACCTTGATTGGTAGTGGGGTTGTTGCGATTATCTGCAACTCCTACAATTTTGACTATGGGTTGGCCGATTTTGATATTTCGTGCGTCCACAACACCATCATTAACAATGTTTTTGTTCTTATCCCAAAACTTTGGTTTGTCACTGTTGTAGATTGGACTTGGACCCTCCTTGTTGTCATTGTATATTTTGACAAGTCCCTTTTTTATAAGGTCTTTCTCTATTTTAAGTCCTTGAGCTATGACGTCTTTGACATTGTCAGAACATTTTATGTCTAAGTGAAATTCCATTTCCTCATTTAAGTTTGAAATAAAAATTTCAACTAATTTCTCTTCGAGAATGGGAAAGGAACATCTACTAGAAAGGTGTCTCCATCTTTGTAAGAATGTTGATAATAACTCACCATTCTTTTTTTTTTGTATTGCATAGATCAGCCATGGAGACATCTCATTATATGTTATGCGCATGATGAGTGATAAATTTTTGTACGAGGTCCTCAATGGTCCCGATCCCATTGGGTTGGCGTGAGAACCATTACATGAATGAGCCTCCTTAAATTTGGGGAAAGAGGTTCATTAAATATGTGTCCTTGTATGCAACCTCTAAGCAGGCAAAGAAAAATTCTCGTACATGATCTCTAGGGTTTCCTTTTCCTTTGTATATATCAAATTTTGGGGTTTCCAAGATGCGTGGGAAAGGATGCATGTATATGTTTCTATCAAATGGATATGGATAGATATCTTAGAGAGAATATTGCTTTTGTTTCCTTCCTGAGTGCACTTGTTGGGCGAGGTCTTGCATCTGTTGTCTTAACATATCCATTTTGTAATATGAGGGGGATATTGTCGTGTTGATAGTTATCTTCATAGTTATGTGTATTCCTTGTCCCCCTTTCACCATGATTTTATTCTTTCTGGTGGCTATGTTGGGCTTGTTCTAGTATATCCTTAAGTTGTGATACATCAAATTCAGCTGGAATTTTGGCTCCTTCTTGAGCAAGTTCTAGAAAATGGGCATCAGCACTTCCCTTGAAAATTACTTTGAAAAGTCTGTTAAATCTGGGGTTGCTAAGTGTGTCTTCTATTTGTTCTTGTGTAGGGGTATCTGGGTCTCATCTTCTAGAAAAGGGGTTAATGTTTGCTTCTTCTTCTTCCGATATTTCATTTTGAGTTTTTCGATGACTCTGAGACTAGTCATAGCCATGTTTGAAGCATGCATTTGTGGGTGAAAAAGTGTGTAGTTGAGAATGAGATGAATGAAAAAGTGGATGTGTGATCCCTTCTTATAGTTCCAAGATTTTATGATGATGATGATGATAAGTTGAAGTGTTTGTGGATGTTTGATCTCCTACACTAAAGGTTGGGTATCAACCAAGTCCTCTTTAGAATTGCTCGTTTGATGTCTTTACAATTGTGATATGAGGTGTAGCAAGGTTTGTTTTGTTACAAACACAAGCTACCTAGTAATTAGAGGATGCACTCATGGACTAGTTTTAACCTATCTATATGTTTAGTAATTCCTTTTAGGATGATTAATCCTAGATGTAGAGACACACTAGAAAGTAATTATGTGGGTATGATAAGAAATATCCAAAAGGACTAAGGACAAGACCTCTTCGTGTTTGAGAGTTAAATGAATTTTTGATGTGTTTGGAATGAGTGTGAACTTTAGAATTTATACTAAGGGACCATGAATTTGATGATTGATTTTGGAAATGATTTTGAAGTGAGAAAGAGGGAAGAAAATGTAGGAGGATTATGTGAACCTAGGAATCTTTAATAAGTGATTGCGGGTTGTGGAATGTATGATGGAGGAATACATTGACCGTGATTGTGATGATATGATAGAGCCCTTCTTTGAAAGAAATCTTGTGATGCAAGTGATTCTAATTCAAAGTAATTGGTAAAACCGTGACTAAAATCGTGATATCGATGGATGAAAGTGCGATGTTTCAACAACAACTTATGGTTTTTGTATAAGAAACTTATTCTCTTTTGGGTTTCCTTTTCACTTTTCTTCTTTTTGGTTTTTCTATAAATTGACTTTTTGACGTATTGGAGAGATTTCCAAACACGAAGCATGGGTAGCATTTTGCAAGAATGTGTGAAGTTGTTTTGTTGAGATTGTTGTTGGGGTGTAACTTGTTTAAATTGTTTCAATCTTTTAACAAGAAAACATGTCAAGCACACAAGCACATATTTTTTTCCTTTTCAAAAATGGCACAAAAGGTGTGGGTCTAAATCAACCCAATCATGAACTTTTTGACCCTGATATTGTGTTTATATTCATAGGCCTAAAGTCCGCCCAAATTTTTATTGGTATGAAACAAGACAAAGACAACTCAAATACTTTTTATCCCTAAGGTAATGGTCAGTTGCGATATTTTCAGCCCACAGCTTTATATTTCTTCAAATTTGGTACTACATACCTTATGTATCCCACCATAGTAGGTAAGGATTGGATATACTAAGTCTTGCGTGAGCATAATAGATAGGTTCTCCCTATGATGGGGGAGTCACCACTTTCATCAAGCTACAAGTAGCCTTTCAAAAAGGCCTATTTCAACTCAAGGAAATATGTATGGTGAGTATATTGGGAGCAAAACAATCTATGCTCTTGCACGGAATGTTTCACAAATATCCTCAATCAATAGAATGGGTGGTCTTCTAAAATAAGAGGTGTATAGTAATGTTCGATGTCTTTAGATGTAAGTTCATTATGTAGTGACTCACTTAAGAGCCTTGTAACTCATGGTGGGGCTCATATGTCCTTTCGGCAAGTTACACTATAGGAACAACTACACCCAAGGCTACAAATTTCGCTCTCACCTGATTTCTATAGCGGCTCGAACGATTTACCACTCAAAGTCATCCCAAGAGTGATGTGTCTCTTGGCAGGCCTCTCTTAAAAATAGAAAATTTAGAGTGTTACTAACACTTTTCTCTTGCACCTAGGACCACGAGAGCCAAGGGAGAGGATAGTGTGTGTTAGAATTGGGACCACTCTACAAATTTGCACAAACGTGCCAAACACAAAAGACACTTGTTCTTTTTAACCTTTCATTGCAATATGATCTATTTTCCTACTTGGAGATGTTTCTCCAACAACCATGGTGTTCTTTTTAACCAAGATAGTAAATGATTAGGACTTTGGAAAGGAAAACTTTGAAAATAATGCTTTGGTCAAAAAACTGAAATTGTGTAGCTTTAGCAACCAAAAGGTAAATGTGAGGTTCTTTCCTTTATGCACAAAAATAAAAAGTGGAGTGGGTTTTAGGTGCACCAAATAGAAAATGTAAAGTTCTTTTTAATCCCTTTGTTAAAAATGAGAAAGATTAAGTTCTTTTTATGCACCAAAGTGAAAATTTGAGTTGTGTTTTAGGTGCACCAAATAGAAAATGTGAAGTTCATTTGTAATCCCTTTGTTAAAAACAAGAAAGATTAAGTTCTTTTTATACACCAAAGTGAAAATTTGAGTTATGTTTTAGGTGCACTAAATAGAAAATGTGAAGTTCATTTTTAATCCCTTTGTTAAAAATAAAAAAGATTAATTTTTAAACCCAAAGACTAAAAAAAGTGTTTCTAACTAACTCCTCAAAACCTGCACAAAGAGTTAGAAAACCTGCAATGAAAGCATGCAAAAAGTTAGTACATATGGTGGGCTCACAAGCCTAAAATTTTGTTTTTGAGGTTACAATTTTAGTCCTCTGTCCAAGACAAAAGCGCTAAACTGGTGCAGGTTTTGAAAGCACCAAATAGAGAGAAAAAGCATTAAAATAAGTTAACAACGCTAGAAAATGCTACAAAAGCACTACAATATGTCAAAAGTGCTAGAAAACCAAACAAAAGCACTAGAAAACTGAACAAAAGCGCTATTTCTAAATTTTTAGACATGTAACAGGGCACTAAACCGCACTGCAAAACTGCTAAAACGCGTCAAAAGCGCTATTTCGGGCAACAGAAGTGCTAAAACTCCGCCTGTGCATGGAAACCTAAGATTTTCCAAAAAGTTAGACAAACTAGATCAGAAGGTTGTGTGTTCGATTCACGTCACCATCGTTAACAATTAAATATGAAAGCCTCAACTATATAAATTAATTAAAATAATCCAAAAGGCCCAAATAAATAAATAATAGATAATAAATCAAAACCAATTAATAAATAATAAATTAAATAAATAAAATATAACACAATTAAATCCAATTAAATATAAAATCAACCAACATAAGAAAATATTAATAAACAAGAAATCAATTAATTAAATAAATCAAGCTCAATTAATCATTAATCAAACCAATACAAATAAATATTAAATAATCATCCAAATAATCAAATTATCACATAAATAAACTATATTTTTAGTACTATATTAATCAAATACCAATTAAATATTAATCACATACTCACAACACCTCAAATAACCCGACATAAGATCCAACATCAACACACGACTCTAACCACCAACTTGTGCCACGATACTACTGACAAGGTGAACAACTTAAGCCTATATTGTAAGAGGGAAACACATGCCATCTCCAACAACTTTCCATTGGGATAAGACACGCTTAGACCTATGAGACCAGGTGGAGTTGATGTCTAGTACATGCAATCCTACATCCACCACTAAACACAGTACAACATAGTTATAATATATATATATACATCATAAATGATCAAGCATGTGATAAATAATTACAACTTCATATCATGCTCACAATGAGTGGTATGACATCATCCCTATCACAAAGACACTAGAAGACAATCACAATCATCATTGTATCAATTCAACCAATATGATCATGAACTAGGGTTAGCATAACCAAAATATCATCAAATCCCATAAGCAATATGATCCATCATGAATAATGAGCACATATAAACCATCAAACATAGATCTATCATCAATATGGTCTAAGATGTATCAATCATCCATATAAGTCATCAAATAGCATATGTCCACATAAAGTATCTAACATCATCAATATCATCTGAGATATAAATAGAGTCATACGCAATCATCAAAACATCAACCACGTGTCTAAATAAGTCCATCGATGCATAAATCATAATGCAAGTCTAGGAGGGACACTACAACCATGCTCTAATAGCATGTCAAAACTCTGATCTTTTAGTAAAAATAGCAACCTCAATTGGGCCATGAATGGCAAATAATCACATGCCTTGTTAAGTTAGAAAATGAAAGTATGCAACATGAAGAAGAAATGTATGAAATAATTCTAGACGATATAAGATTCACAAACTCATGAAGATGTACACATATATATAGTACAAAGTAGAGTTATCCACCACTTAGAAAAGTAACATGCAACTCCGTGCAAGTATAAGAAAGAAAAGGCACACCTCAACAAGCTTATCTCCTAGTAAAATTATCCAATAGCAAGCTTATCTACTAGCAACATTCTAGAAGAAGGAACATTATACTCTAATATTAAGTAATCATGGAAACTTTGTACTAAATCTCAACTTCATCTTAATTATTATTATTCTTGACACAATATCACTTGGTTTACAATCTATGAAAAAGGGAAAAATGTATACACCTAAATCTATCCTAATACAACCCTATCTAAAATTAATTAAATGAAAAATTATTTGTTAATTTTGCTTCACCTAATATACCCCATCTGTCATTAAATAATTTTATTATTTAATTAGTCAATTTCCTCTCCTAGATTAGTAACAAATGTTATTATTTAATTACCCTTATTTTCCACCTCACATGATTAAAATAATTAAATTAGAGGCTATATTATTTCTATCAAAATACAAGAATAAAGGAGCCCCTAAATGCACTTGTCCCCCAAATTTTTATATTTATAACAACTTAGTATTTTTAGTAAATCTAATCCCAACCTTTCATTTCCAAATGAACCCATCACAACTCTTCATTCTCTCCTCAAACCTAGGAAATTCATTCCATTCAATATCCATCATTGATTTTCTCATTGCATATATATTATCTATCTTCCTTCCTAAAAATCTATAAATTAGCATACCATCATATGTTTTTCATCCATCTATTTTATTCTAACTACATGTTATAAAAATAGGTAACCTTTGTGCAAACGATCATCCATGTATCAATCATCATTGAGACAAATGATACTTTACAATGGAGTTGTATTGTTTTATTTCGTATGTTAATTAGATCTCATTTTGATGCTCTATTTGAGTTTAATTTTTCTTTAGAATAGGAATATTGTGACTTTCATTTATTTCCTTCTTTGAATTATAGAATATTGCATACAAAAATATGTAAAAATTTAATACAATTGATAGAAGTATTTGAATTCTAAAATGTATGTTGGAAGAATAATGATGATGGTATTTATTTTGAATGAACCTTTAATTCTAACTTTATTTTCATGTATATGAGAATAAACCATAATAATAAGAGGTAAGCTAGAGATGATAAGTAAATTTCTAGAAGTAGATTCACTAAAGATGAAATTAGAAAATTTTCTAATTTTGAGATAAAATATAAACTTATAAAATAGGTATAGATGAAAATAAAAAATGAATTGATTATAGATTACTAATAACAAAAATATAATATTCCAAACAATATAAAGTTGTGAGAGTCAAAAGCAAGTCTAAGAGAGAAAAATGTAGAAAATTTACATATATGCAAAAGTACATGATTAGAAACTCTAGACTAAATGTTGCAAGTTTCATTAAAAGAATCTATATCAAAAAACATAATGGATGGGTAAATCTTAAAAACATTTTTATTTAATCTAACAATCTCGATCTTAGGATCATCCACAATAGTTTTATCTTTTTGTTCAATCCATATACCTTCAAGTAACACATCATATGTGTAGTTTATGTATCTTTCTTGAAACTTCTTATATAATTCATCAAAATTGCTATTTTCATTCTATTTCATAGGACTAATATTATTGGAAAATTGTGTTGTGTTGTGTTGTGTTTTCATTAATATCAACCTATCTTGTGTTGTCATTGATGTCACTGTGTTTTGCAGATGGTCAATAAATGAATTATTTTGATATTGTCATGTGGTATGGGCAAGATATTGAGTTGTTTATAGAAGATTGGTGTAGTGGAAGTTTCAATATGCAAGAAATAGTATTTATGTAGGAAAGAGTTTATATTCTCCTAGTGGAAGAATGTTTTGCATTCCTCTAGTATGTGAAGATTATGGAGTGTGGTTATGGATATAATGTTTATGACCCATTTATATTGTATTGTCAAGGTTATAGGTATTTTGTTGCTTAGATGGAAAAGTTGGTTATTGTTGTTTCTGGTAGTGGTTGTTTGTCATAACTGATCTGGAGAATGCTTGGTGGTTTTATAATTTGTGAATTCAAGTGTTACAACATAGGAAATGTTCATTTCATTTGTGCAATATTCCAATTCAATTTTTTGGTGATGGTTTGATTGGTAAGTGAAGTTTTTGTCTTCTGAGTTCAATTATGTCAGTTGGTTTAGTTTTTGGTTGGTTGTGGTGGTGTATCCTATCAGGATCATGTCATTTTGGTTTATATATTCTCTGGTGGATGACATTTAAGGTTGATATCAATCTCACCATGGCATGTGTAGATCCGCTTTAAGTTTTGTACATTGGAGAATGGTTTTGGGCTAAATGGTTGATGTGCTACATTGTTTATCTACATGTTTCATTTGATGTCGGCTTTGGAGGATGTGATAGAGTGTGTGGTATATTGGAATAATTTTGAAAGGATGTGTTGTGATGTATAAGGGACCCCTATATCTGTTGGAGTGGACCAATATGGATGTTATATGTCTAGGTGGTTGAATTTATGTAATATTGTATAATATTTGTGGCCAACCCTTAACTACAGTGTTAATTAATTATCTTGTATATAGAGGAGTGAAGATATATGAGTTGAGAATGGGGTGTATGTGAATTGGTGTGAAATGGATTTGAATGATGCACAACAGATCTGGTATGGTAGAAGTGCAAAACATAGTTGCATGGAGAGCTTTTAGACCGTATTTGATGTAATATGTGTTTGTCATGATATCGGTCAATTGACCAAGTGGTTCAAGGACAAGTTCATGATAAGTAGTGTATACGGTGAAAAATAATGATGAAAACCTATTGTAAAACCACAAAGATACAACCACAAGAAAACCCTAGTTCTACAACCAAGCATTCACCATACACCAATAGAGATACCTAAGATCATATAAATCAACAAAATAAAACAATATTACCATTCACATGTCAAGTAGGGTTTCAATCTCCATTGTCTCCTATCTTCATTGACCATGTTTGATATATTTGCTCTCATATTTTATGTGTGCACAAGTGCTCAACAAAGCAAAAAATTGTGGTTGATAGCTTGATTGCAAGAAGGCTTGATTGCATAAGATCAATTGACTGATTGGGTGGTTAGGGTGGATAATGAAGGAAGCATCCTCTTATATAGAAGACACTTTAGTAAATGGAGGGATAAGATTAAAAGTTGAAGAGGATAAATGGTCGGCTAAGATTAAAGGGTAGGTAGAAGAAATAATAAAATGATGAAGAAGGTAGATAAGAGAAGAATTAAGAGATAAGTGACATGTGTCATAGAGGAAAAAGGTAATGAATTAATTAAATAAATAAAGATTTATTTAATTAATAGAGGAAGTGGGATAAATTAAATAAATTAAATATTTATTGAATTTAGGAGAAATATAATTTTAAATAAATAAAAATATTTATTTCAAAAAAGGCTAGAAGAGGCTAAATAAATTAATTAAATAAATAAAGATTTATTTAATTAATAAAAGACTTAGGATTAAATAATTAATTAAATAAATTAGATATTTATTTAATTAAGCAGGACAATTTTAGGTGTCTACATTTTGCCCCTCTTTGAGACAATACAGCTTGTCACATTGTCTCAAAGAAGATAAACTAATACATGTCCAAGAAAATGTATACGGTGAAAAATAATTATGAAAATTTATTATAAAACCGCAAAGATCCAACCACAACAAAACCCTAGTTTTACAACCAAACATTCACCACACACCAATAGAGATACCTAAGATCATGTAAATCAACAAAATAATGCAATATTACCATTCACATGTCAAGTAGGGTTTCTATCTCCACTGTCTCCTATCTCCAGTGATCTTGTTTGATATATTTGCTCTCAGATTTTATATGTGCATAAGAGATCAACAAAGAACAGATTGTGGTTGATGACTTTGTCACAAGAAGGCTTGATTGCATAAGATCAATTGACTGATTAGATGATTAGGGTGGATAATGAAGGAAGAATCCTCTTATATAGAAGACACTTTAGGAAATGGAGGGATAATATTAAAAGGTGAAGATATTAAATGGTCGGCTAAGATTAAAGGGTAGGTAGAAGAAATAATAAAATGATGAAGGGGGTAGGTAAGAGAAGAATTAAGAGATAAGTGACATGTGTCATAGAGGAAAAAGATAATGAGTTAATTAAATAAATAAAGATTTATTTAATTAATAGAGGAACTAGGATCAATTAAATAAATAAAATATTAATTGAATTTAGGAGCAAGATAATTTTAAATAAATAAAAATATTTATTTCAAAAAAGGCTAGAAGAGGCTAAATGAAATAATTAAATAAATTAAATATTTATTTAATTTAGCAGGACAATTTTAGGTGTCTACAATTAGATCTTGTTCATTTCATTTCATTGATCCTCTATAGCTAGTGGAAGAAGGTGTGTTCCTTTTGCCAACTAGTGCACTCTTTTGAATCTTGCCCTGAGACAATGAGTCTAAGTACTGCAAGTCCTTTGTATGATGCCCTACGTTTGTCTACCTTAGTCTTCCAAGTCCCTTTAGGGGTAATGAGATCCTTGGCCTCTATCCTTTAAAACATTCTAATCAATTATTTATATTATGAGTGTGATTCTCACCATAGATTTTCCCTAATTAGGTATTTTCACATAAATTTGGTGTCAATGTGTATGTTGTTCTTTCTGCATTCATGTTTTATAATTACAGTAATAAGTGTTGTAAATATGAGTTATGGTTGTCATTGATGTCAAACCTATTGGTCTGGAAGAGATAGTTATCCATTATTTGGGTCCATAGATGGTTCTGACATGAGTAGTAAATGGGTAAGTGCACCAAGATGGTGAACAGAAAAGTGGCCACATGCAAAAAAAAAAAAAAAAAATTTCATAACCCATGCGTGTTCTGGAAATTCAAAATTGTACTAGGCTCGGTAACACCAAGCCTAGCCAAAAATAATTAAAAAAACAAAAAGTTTCTCAAAACCCGTACAGGTTTTGAGGAACATTATATTTTATAATAAAAAATCAAAAGTTCCTCAAAACCCATACGAGTTTTGAGGAACATTATAAGTTATAATAAAAAATCAAAAGTTCGTCAAAACCAGTACTGGTTTTGAGGAACATTATGTTTTAGAATAAAAAATCAAAAGTTCCTCAAAACCCATATGGCTTTTGAGGAACATTATACTTTTTAGAAACCCATGGGTTATGCAAAACTAGAAGTTTTTGTCTTAGTTCTACATAACCCGTATGGGTTATATAGAACTAGGAACCAAATAGGAAGTGGGGAGAGAGAAAGAGAGAGAGACAGAGAGAGACGGAGAGTAGGGGGAGAGGGGGTAAGAGAGAATATGGGATAGGAAGAGAGGGGGAGGAGAATAGGATAAGGAGAGAGAGAGAGAGAGAGAGAGAGAGAGAGAGAGAAGGATAAGGAGAGGGGGAGAGGAAGAGAGAGTTAGAGAGAGAGAGAGAAAGGGATAGGAGGAGAGGGAGAGAGATATGGATAGGAAGAGAGAGAGTAGGATAAGGAGAGGGGGATGGAGGGAGAGGGAGAGAGGGAGATTGGGAAAAGGAGAGAGAGAGAGAGAGAGAGAGAGAGAGAGAGAGAGAGAGATTGGGAAAAGGAGAGGGGGAGAGGGAGAGGGAGAGAGAGGGAGATTAGAAAACGGAGGGGGAGAGGGAGAGAGAGGGAGATTGGGGGAGAGAGAGAGAGAGAGAGAGAGAGAGAGAGAGAGAGAGAGAGAGAATAGGATAAGGAGAGAGGGATGGAGGGAGAGGGAGAGGGAGAGAAAAGAAGATTGGGAAAAGGAGAGGGAGAGAGGGAGAGAAAGGGTAATTGGGAAAAGGAGAGAGAGAGAGAGAGAGAGAGAGAGAGAGAGAGAGAGAGAGAGTAGGATAAGAAGAGGGGGATGGAGGGAGAAGGAGAGAGAGGGAGATTGGGAAAAGGAGAGGGGGAGAGGGAGAGAGAGAGAGGGAGAGGGAAATTAGGAAAAGGAGAGGGGGAGAGGGAGAGAGAGAGAGAGAGAGAAGGAGAGGGGGAGAGGAAGAGAGAGTTGGAGATAGAGAGAGAAAGGGATGGGAGGAGAGGGGAGAGAGAGAGAGAGAGAGAGAGAGAGAGAGAGAGAGAGAGAGAGAGAATGGGATATGCAGAGGGGAGGGAGGGAGATTGAGAAAAGGAGAGGGGGAGAGGGAGAGAGAGAGGGACAGGAGAGGGAGAGAGAGAGAAGAGAGAGAGAGAGAGGAGAGAGAGAGAGAGAGAGAGAGAGAGAGAGAGAGAGAGAGAGGACAAGGGGATGGAGGGAGAGGGAGAGAGAGGGGGAGAGGGAGAGGGAGAGAGAGAGGGGGGATTAGAAAAAAAAGAGGGAGAGAGAGAGAGAGAGAGGAGAGAGAGAGAGAGAGAGTAGGATAAGGAGAGAGGGATGGAGGGAGAGGGAGAGGGAGATTAGGAAAAGGAGAGGGGGAGAGGCAAGGAGAGGGAGAGTGAGCAAGATTGGGAAAAGGAGAGGGGGAGAGGGAGAGAAAGGGTAATTGGGAGAAGGAGAGAGAGAGAGAGAGAGAATAGGATAAAGATAGGGCAATGGAGATTGGGGAAAGGAGAGGGGGAGAGAGAGAGAGAGAGAGAGAGAGAGAGAGAGAGAGAGAGATTAGGATAAGGTGAGAGGGATGGAGGGAGAGGGAGAGGGAGATTAGGAAAAGGAGAGGGAGAGAGGCAGGGAGAGGGAGAGTGAGGAAGATTGGGAAAAGGAGAGGGGGAGAGGGAAAGAAAGGGTAATTGGGAGAAGGAGAGAGAGAGAGAGAGAGAGAGAGAGAGAGAGAGAGAGAGAGAGAGAGAGAGTAGGATAAAGATAGGGCGATGGAGATTGGGGAAAGGAGAGGGGGAGAGAGAGAGAGAGAGAGAGAGAGAGAGTAGGATAAGGAGAGGGAGAGAGAGGGAGAGGGAGAGAGAGGGAGATTGGGAAAAGGAGAGGGGGAGAGGGAGAGGGAGAGATAGGGAGATTGGGAAAAAGAGAGGGGGAGAGGGAGAGGGAGAGAGAGATAGGTTGGGAAAAGGAGATGGGGAGAGGGAGAGAGGGAGAGAGAGGAGATTGGGGAAAGGGGAGAGAGAGAGAGAGAGAGAGAGAGAGAGAGAGAGAGAGAGAGAGAGAGAGAGAGAGAGAGAGAGAGAGAGAGAGAGAGAGAGAATAGGATAAGGAGAGAGGGAGAGTGGAGATTGGGATAAGGAGAGGGGGAGAGAGAGAGAGAGAGAGAGAGAGAATAAGATAAGATAACAGGAGGGGATAGAGAGGGGGGAGAAGGAGATGGAGGGGGAGGTGAGAGAGAGAGAGAGACATGAGGTAAAGTGATAATGAGAAGGAGAAAAGAGTGAGAGACTTGACAGAGAGAGAAGTGTGAGGGGGAGAGAGATGAGATAGAACTCAAGGAGGATAATTAGGGCTCAGAATAGACAAATATGGTGATGGGGAAGGAAGATGAGAGAGAGAGGAAAAGAAAGGATACATGCATGTATACAAACATATATACATATATATATATATATTAATATATGTATATATAACTATAGATATGCATATAAACATACATAAACACATATTATATATGTATGTCTATACATATTTATAGTAAATACTAAGTTTACAAGCATACATTATTATGTCTTCATAACCCATATGGGTTTTGTGAAACACAAAATAATGGTTTTAGTTCTACATAACCCATACGGGTTATGTAGAACTATGAATAGTACTCTTGATTTTTCAAAACTTGTGCGGGTTATGAAGAACTGTGAATAGTACATTTTGTTTTTCAAAACCCGTGTGGGTTATGAAGAACTATGAATAGTATTTTTTGTTTTTCAAAACCTGTGTAGGTTTTGGCTTGGTAAGAGGGTTGGAAAATGACCCTAAGGCTTGCAAGCCCATTTTCCCTCCTTTTTTGTTCCTTTACACATTTTTTCATCCTCCACCATGATTTCTTGACTTTATCGTCATCTGGTTTACAAATGATGAAGTGGGTATCTCTAAAATTACCACCATAATCTCACACATCTTAGTTTTCTGACCATATAAATTTTTTAATTTTTGGACAACATTAGCATAGTAAACTTTAATTTTCTTTATCAATGCCTTGACAATCCTCATAGACGTGTCTACCATTT
Organism: Cryptomeria japonica; assembly: GCF_030272615.1. Taxonomy (NCBI): domain Eukaryota; kingdom Viridiplantae; phylum Streptophyta; class Pinopsida; order Cupressales; family Cupressaceae; genus Cryptomeria; species Cryptomeria japonica. The sequence continues at coordinate 258,293,369 of NC_081411.1, forward strand.
TTTTAATAACTTTTGATATACTTAACCAAATTCAAAATAAATTATATATTATTGTTTTACACTAGATTTTATACACTTTAAAAAAAAAAATGCATTTTTGATTATTTTGATGCAAGCTATGCCTAACGCATGAACAGGTACCAAATTTTCACGATGCAATCACTTCCATAAATCATAAAAAATACAATATGCAACAAAAAATTACAAACAAATACACAACTTCTAGATCTCGCTCTTACCTATCATCATACCAAAGGGTTTTGCAAAATACTAAATCTAACTATATATTTTGTGCAGCGCACAAAAATAGCTATGTTATATTTTTTTGAAAAAATCAATAATAGTTTTTCGTGCGTGAAAGGTTTGACCCTCTTAATCTTATCCAATTTTTAAAAAAAATAGTAGTTTAGAAACTAGATTCAAAGTATTACAATTCTTATTATTTTTTCAACTCCTAGTTTTGAGTGCATGACCTTCAAATAGCTCTTTGAAGTTCAAGTTTACCTGTTTTCAGAAAAAAAAAAAAAAAAAAGTGGCTACTAATACCCCCCTTTTTGTTCACCATCTTGGTGCACTTACCCAAATGTAAGTTGGTGCAGAAGACATGTGGTTGTATGAAGTAGGTGTATAGATGTTTGTGGCAACAGATTATGATGTGTTATGATATTTCCAGAGCTTTGTTGGCGTTCTATGTGTACCAATATGATGTTTCAATCATGTCTGACTATTTTGGTGAATAGTTTATCTTACAATTTAGTCTGGTACATGGCAGATATACATCAGATAGTTATACAATTTTAGAATAGTGTTTGTGGATGAACAATCTCATTATATCTCAGTTTTTGGAAGTATAGGTGATCTACAATTGGAGATAATTAAATCTGAGTTCTTGTTGATACAATTGTAGTGCAATGGTGTGGAGGAATGTGTTGCATTCCTTGGCTTATAGTTGGTGAAATGTTATCGATGGTTGACTTAAGTTCCCTAATGTTTTATGTTGCTTCTTGGTTGTCTACAAGTTTTTTTGGTGGTCCAAATTAAAGTTTAAGTTTTTTTGTATTGGCATGAGTTAACTATTTCATCTTTTGTGGTTGACTTATATGTTTTTGGTCCATGTGGTAGCATGCGTGTGCATGAGGGCTATATTGGGAGTATGTGGAAGGTGTGCCACCATGGTGTGACACTTCACACATTTTATTTGCCTTCCACATTTGCATTGGAGAGTGTTTTTGGGTCAATTATTATGTATGAATATGTTATATCTTATTAAGGTGACCTAATGAGATCCAAACATGGGATTGTTGGTGCAGATGGTCATATACGATCTAAAAACATCATGTTGACATAGATTGCATGCATTATCTTGCTTCTTAAGCTGACTGTTGGTGATCAAGCAACTTCATAACCACAATCCATTGTTTGTTGAGCTCTTGTGCACAATACAAAATCTAAGAGAAAATATATCAAACAAGATCAATGAAGATAGGAAACGATGGAGATCAAACCTTACCAAGCATGTGAATGGTATAATCTTTTTATTTTGTTGTGATTTGCATGTTTTAGGTTCTTCATTAGTGTACAATGGATTCTTGATTGTAGATATAGGGTTTTATGTGGTTGGTTCTTTGTTGTTTTTACAATAGTTCAATCTTCCAAATTTCATCATATACAATAGTATATATTATACCTTTATCCCTTGAAATTTAAGTGTGGCCTTCATAAGGTTTCTTTGCTGAAAATGTTTCTATCTTCTTTTTCCCCTACAACACAACATAAAATTCCATTGCTTAAAGATAGTTGTTTCTTATTATTTTGTGTCTGAAGCTTCTTTTTTTTTTAAATAAAGGGTAAATGCTTTTGACCTGGAGCTATGAACCAGTGAGGCCACAAACGGGGGACCTCATCCCCACACTTCACTTGTTCAAATCCACGAGCACAACAGCCCAGTGAAGGCACAAGGCCTTGCGAGCACAAAGGCCCAGTAGGGATTTGAACCATGGTGGCCGCTTCACCAACGAAGTGTTTTAATCACGGCACTACATGTCCGAAGACTATTTTGTGTCTGAAGCTTAAAGATGGTGGTTTCTTATTATTATTTTTCAGTTGTCTTTGATTAGAAAATAATGCATAGAGAAAAAAATAAAATGCTTTCCATGTTGAAAAAGAATTGCCCTAATCATTTATTTCCTAGAAATAAGATTGTCTAGAACAAAATACCAGTGGTGTCTCCATGTTCTCTGCTAAGATACACAACTCTACACGAGTTCCCTAAGCCTTGATTCATGTATGCATATTACTCATAGTTGATAAGAGCCCTTGATGATCTTGTTTGTGTTCATGTTCTCTTTCTATTTCTTCTTTTTTACATTCCTCATATTATCTTACTAGGCCCTCTTGACCTTCCTTTGTTGTTCTTCCTTCCTTCTCCCACCCTCTAGATATGGTGTATAATGAATGTCACTCAGTTAACACATTCTATTTTCTTAATGCACTTTCATATCAAACTAGCCAATATGTCTAGAAGACGTGTTTGTGACCTCAAACTCTCCTCATATGAAATCTGCAGTAGTTATGTCCTAGATCACACACAAAACAGTTGCAACATCTTTACAATGGCCTAATCCTCAAGACTCAATCAGTAAGAAACAATGGAAAAAAAATGCAAAGGTGGAGACACTAAAAATAAAAACAAACATGCCATATTAGAAAGATATTCCATCCATATAAAACATGACACTTTATATGTCCCTAACCATACACAAATTGGTTGTAGAATTTGTCATTTTTTCTTATGGGTTTTAGTTTAATCAAGTCTCCCAATTAATTTTTCTAGTTTTCTCATTTTCATAAGTTTGTCATTGTTCATTTTAGACTCCGTCAAAAAGGATCCTCCTTTTACAAATCAGCCTCAAAACTGGGCAACCATAGATTAACGACTTGATTATTCTACTTCCAAGCTTGAATCTCCCAACAATTGAAAAATAACAATATAGTACATTATTCTACTTCCACTTACAGGATTCCAGCCCCTCACCTTTGCTTATCTACACCACCTCGATATCCTCAAAATTCATCTCTACCATCAACTATCTTTTAAATCCGTTCCTCATTCGCCCACAATTGCTCCAACTCCCCGCCAATCTTAACGAACATAGGAATAAAACCATATGGCTAAAGAAGAGTGTAAATGTAACGCTCTAACATGTTCCGACAGGATTAATTCTATGGGTGATCAATGTATACAACTTTCAAACCATCAATATTTCCTATAGCTCTACTTGCAGCTGAGTCTCCCACACACAAGAACGCCTATCTGCAGAAAAATTGTAAAATAAAAAGAGCTAGATAAACACTAGTCACACCCTAAATGGTTCATAGAGTACAAACTCCAATATTTAGCAAGCTAAGGCAACAATTTTTAATTCTATGGGCGATCAATGCATACAACTTTCAAACCATCAGATGTTTCCTTTAGTTGTACTTGCATCTCAGTCTCCCACACATTGGAACGCCTATCTGCATAAAAATTGTAAAATAAAAAGAGCTAGATACACACTAAATGGTTCATAGAGAACAAACTCCAAAATTTAGAGGGCAAAGGCAAGAAGCCACAGATATTCGATTGGAAGTATCAAATATAAATAATGAATCTTGCAGAGTGTTGCAATGAAGGCCACGTCACTTGTTAGAGCATCGCATTCGTCATTACGAAGATAAAACTCAGCCTTTAGGCCTTTCCCACCATCACATACTATAATGAATATCGAAACAGATGCCATAATGAGTACTGAGTTGCATTCCTAAAAGGTCTCTTTTGCAAAGGTAATTCATGTTGGTACCATTAACTTTCAGTAAAATATTATGATAACAGACTAAAGAAGCATATTTTTTTAGACCTAAAACACCGTGAATGAAAAGAGAATTCAAGAAACCGAATCTCATGAAGAAAGGACAACATTGCTGCTATCCTGCATGTTTTCGACGCTCGAGATATCAAATCTGGTGATATCTGAAGGTCTTGCACTGCTAGTTTATGTGATTAGGTGGGTCCGGGTAAAAACAACATTCTAACAAAAGGGAAGATCAATATTTACTCGAAAAGCATGAGTAGTAGATCACATTTCAATAATCAATCATTCTTTGTGCATTCAACTTTTCAATTATTAATTTTAAAGGTGTCAAAAAAATGATAATGAAAAGTTCATTAATAAGTTCGGTATGTATCAATAGTCGATCACTTTTTAGCTTTTTTGATCCATAATTGACCTATTTGTGCACCACCACTGGGACATTTTTCCACAAGTACTAGCAATTTTGAGTGGATGGTTATTGGATCATCTTTAAGTAGGCATAGGGAGACACATTGAAATGTGTACTTTTCGACCATTGTGCATATAATTGATCCTACAACATGTGCCATTACTACCTAGAAGCCACCTTAGCTATAAGTAGTTAAGTCACATATGAAGACAACAAAAAAAATCGTTTAAATCCAATGTACCGCTTAGGATTTGTGGGTGCACAAAGTTAGCTATAACCACTACTAGTACACTTCCCCTATATCAAATTGAGTGAAAAATATGGAATGAAAATTTATTATAGTTGGAAGAGAAGTAGTAATTATTTGTAGTCCCAAAAAATTTAAAATATATGAAAGTATATTTACAAAATCTACCAAAATAAATTTATATTAGGAAAACATTACATTCTGATGAAAATTATGCAATAAAATATGGTAACTTTAATTTTATAAAATAACAATTTATAATATATAAATTTTATTCAATTACATGGATGTATTTCCAATATATGTAATCTTCATGAAGGTATGAGACTCCATTATATCATGATATCCCCCTTATAAATATATGACCTAATTTAAAAGTCACATGGGTATTGGTTCAATCATAATTTTTCTAATAAGATTCTTCGTCTCAATGCTAGAGACATTAATTCCATCTCTTTCTTTATACAAAAGTTGAAGACCTTTTGATAAATTATATGCATTATCTTTTCTAATTAATGCAACAGTATCTCATTTTAAATACTTTCAATTTAATTATTCAAGTCTTTCATCAACTAAATAATTGAGATAGTTCAATGCATCTTCCTCATTAGATCCAGGGTGGTCTTTCATGTAACAGGTTATGCATGATACCACTTCTCCATGATTTGCCTCAACCTTCACAAAAAAATAATTATTTTTTGTAAGATGTCAAATATGGCTACCTTAAATCTATTTCAATTGATCATACCTTAAAATTCCTTGTGTCACCTCTTAATCAAATCAACCCAAAACAAATAAAAAGTCAGAAATCTTTATAATTATTTAAAAATAAAATTCAAATTATTTTAAAATGTTGAGGAAAACTAATATATAATTATTAATTCAACCATATTAATTATTTATAATATAATATCTAATTTAAAGGGGAAAAGAAAATGGATGTGTTAATTAAGTTTTCAAAATTGTACTCCTATTGATAGGGCAAATAAGACTACTATATCAAAGTATAATTAAAAAACAAAATCAAGATTTAATATACCTCCACCTTGTGTAATAGGTCTCCTATAGATAGGGAAAACAATAACCTAAAATTTCCTTTTCTTATTAAATAATTATAATCCATCTACATTTTTTTCAATTAAAGAGATGAAAATAAAATTTAATATATTTTTATATAAAGTGAAAACTAATAAAATTAAATTAAATATTTTTGTGACAATATTGGCAATAAAATTCTAACATTGTAAATTATAGACTAATCCTTCTCGAGTGCTTAGTATTTTCTTCCTTATCTTTTATAAGTATGATATGTGATAGGGATAAAAATTCTATTTTAAAATTAGGTTTATAGAATAAATATTTTTTAATTCAATTTTTATCCCACTATTTATGATCATTTTAGGAATGTTTACTTTACCAAGGGCTTATAATTCATGTAAAATATTATGAATAATTATTTTAGCATCTTAAATGTGCATCTTTTTAATATTGGATTCATTTGAACGCCACATTGGGACTTGCACTCATTTCTAAAATGTTTTAAAGTGGACAAATACTTTTTCTCTTAATTTAGTCTAAGGTATGTTTTGTATTAGATTGTTCTATTGTAGGATACAATACCATGACCCATTTACATTGTTAAAATTTAAAATTTATTTAAATATTGTATTTGATTTCAGTTTGCTAAAAATTGTGTTAATTTTAATGGAAATGTTATTAAAAAATTTCACAATACAGATTCATGTTTGTAGTTATGTTTATTTCAAGGTTCATGTTTGTATCTATGTTTATTTTAGATGTAGGAATAGATAATGAATTTGACACTAAAATTGTTGTGTTCTAGTAGTGCCCCCTTAAGAACCTATAGAGTACTCTTTATATTATCATCATTATTCCATTGAAAATGTCTTTTTTTAATATTTTCACTAATAGAATCACCCATATAGTTGAAGACACTTCATGATGTCTCATCCTCAATGAATGGGCTATACTCATTTATTATGGTGGGAAATGAAGGTACATGAAGGTTGTTGTCATTTTTCTTTTGTGCATATGTAAATATTATCTAGCTAGGGAGTGTTGTTGCCACTTGCAATCAAATAATAGTAGAATGGATAAGATACCCTTGGATATTTTTTCAATAGGATAGTTAATCCCTCATCCTAGTATATCATCTTATCATAATGATAGAATGTGTGTTGTGTTTCTTATTTCGGTTGGATTCCTTGAGTTATATCTTTTATTTTTGAACAATTTAATAGACATGAATATCTACCAATCTCTTTCCATACTAATAAATTTCTACTATAAATAAGAAATTTGATTAATATATGAGACTCAAACAATATCATTTTTGTATATAAAGATATTGTAACTACTAAAAAGGTGTATAAGGTAAATACTTTACAAATAAAGTAGAAATTTTTGGCATATTAAATAATAAATTAAGATAACTCTATTCTTGATAATAAGCAAATAGACCATATTATTTACAATAAATTTTTAATAACTTTATATAAATAATTAAATTCTACGTCAATATAGATTCTCGTTTTTAATAATGATTAATAACCATAAGAAAGGGTAGTAGAAACTACACTTTTTACACATGAGGAAAAAAATAGATCAATATATTAATAGAATTAAGAAGAAAATTATTTCACACATGCAATTCATTTCACTTTTTCACAAGGGTTCATAATTTTTAAACAATTGTACAATAGATGTAAATAGTAATGCTATGGGTTTATATTTTAAAACCTAAATGAAATAAATATCTACCTTGAATTTTCTTGGTCTCTTCAGCCATATCCTGTATAGCTTTGTAAAAAACCTTGAACGTCACTTTCATAAATTCTGGAAGTCTTTCTATGGCTGATATATCTCACCTTAAATAAAGCACAACATAATTTATTACTATATTTTCAATATATAGATAAATATTCATTAAATTAAATTTTCATTACACATAAATAAGTGGAGAGATGTGTTGGAGTGAGTACATAAGAACATAGAAATTTAAATCCGTTTATATTTTCCCACCATTAGCTTGTTTAGGTTCAATACACCCTCCAACTGCCAAAGATAATATTCCACATGGCGATGGTGAGACTCTGTCCACCATCTAAAATACACACACATTGTTTAATAAACATGATTTTTTGAATATTCAACTACAAATTAGATTACAGTAAAAAAATTAAAACATCAAATTATACATAATATGAATTTCTCACCTTGAAAGAATTTGAAGCTCTTTTTGTTGTAGTGATTGAATCATATTAAAGTCCAACTTTGCCAATTCTAATATTTTTGCATAGAAAGTACTACAAGAATTCAAACATTACAATGTGAAATTCCCATAGTGATCTTTTAAAAAATTATAAATGTTAAAGTTAAATATTAACATTTCTCTTTTATTTTTTTATTTTTTTTCGATAAAAGTGGTAGAGCCATGAAATTTATTAATTAAGAAAGAAGATTTACAGATCTTGGTTCGGGCGGGCATACCATCGGGAAAGAACCAGGAAGAAAACCCCTAGTTGTAGCCTGAGTAACAAGAGTGAATTATCGTAAAGAACTACCCCACCCTCACCCATGATAATCCACAATCCTTTTGACAAAATACATCGAAACAAGTTATATCCCTCCCAATAAAGCCCTTATACATCCGAAGAAAATCTAGGGGAGAAAGGGGTTAAAGAAGAGGGACCAGAATAGGTTGCAACTGAGGAGGAAGGACGGCCAGGTCTCTGATACCAACCGCAATTGTAGAAATAGAAATCATAACCACAACATCATCCATGGAAAGCAATGTAGAATCTGCACTACTATCCAATTCCAATCCAATTAACCTTGCATACCTTCTGACTAAGATCATTGTTAGCAGTTGTGCACACCCAAGAGTCACAAAAATCAAACAATATAGAAATGAATGTGATATGAAGCCTCAAAAAATAAAACATCCATAGCATCTGAATAAGAGGATAGGAAGAACCAAGAATGTCACCAAACACAAATAAAACAGGACATTCTGTACTGTTGCAGTCCCAGTGTTTAACGTGAACTAGACAAAGTTAAATGGAAATATCGAAGTCCATATCCTAGAAAAGGAGGGACCTCCACTGAAAACTTATGAGGGGAAAGAGTGAGAATAAAAGTCATACCTATATACTTTGATAAATAAAATCGTCCTTCCCCAACAAGTCAAAATTAAATCAGATGTAAGAGATTACTCACATCTACTTCCTACTGCAAAACAAGATCATCAATAGCTTTATTTGCCAAAAAATATGCTAACATGTTTGCTGCTTGAAAACAGTGTTTGATTTCGAAGGATTGAAAAGATGTGACCTTATCCAAAACCATATTTAATCTATACCTTAGCTTCCAAGATGAAGTTGTTACTACTTATTAAGTTGCCATTAGTTTTATATCCAAAGTCATTATAAATACTCTAGTCGGTTACTACTACCGAAACATTCAGTCGGTATGCACAGAGCAGTTGGTTATAGAAGAAAGTAGTCATAGAGCCCAGTATACACCGAGTTGTCTACCGAGTAACATTGTATGTCTACCGAGTAGCAATAATGATACACTGAGCTGATATACACCGAGTGAAATGTTTTACTAGATTCATTGAGCCTAGACACACATGTGGAAACGTGTTACAAGATCGAGAGAGCAATAGAACCATTATCACATTGGAAATTACACTTAAGGATTGTGTATGATTTTGAGGTCATCTAACCAATGAAATATTTTGTATGGTTATTCATTCAATAAATCATGTTTGTAAGATCGAAGCAATGAACCATATCACCGACATAAGAGATCTATTTATACAACATGGATTGAGATCAGATAGATAGATATAGAGGTATGTGTGTATGAGTGTGAAGACAGACATATGTGAAAGGCAAAATCATGGGAAAGCGCTGAGTATTGAGACTATTACAGACACAGAGGTCATCGAGAAGGATTTCAGAGAACAGTCAAAGAACAGAGTAAACAGAAGGGTTTACCAAGTTATTCTATGGGTTACCGAGGTATGCTATAAGCAAGGTAATCTCATTTTGAGCGCATAGAATCTGCTATAACATTCCAGATGTAAAGTTGCAGATATTTGTAAAGATTTTATTGTAATATTTTAAAGTTGTAAGAGAAACCTTTAACAGGGTAAAAGACTCTAATCAAGTCTATAAATTGTAAAGCCTCTAACCAGGTGCAACAAATAGTTTAAGTGTTGTAAAATCCTTTAGCAAGGTAGATCTAACGATCTTGATACTCCTAACAGGGTAAGCTATCAGAAATAGCTGAACATGTAGCTCTAACTGAGCACTCTTTCTTATTGCAATAGTGAAGTTGTGGGTGCCATCCCCACCACAGTTTTTCTCTCTAACCAAGAGTTTCTGTGAAACCAAAATATATGTGTTATGGAGTGAATCATGTATGATTGTTTTCTATTTTTTTTAGCATTATGTTATGTTACAACAGTTTGTGGTTTATGCATAATAGTAAAGATATTATTGAAGAAAAGTTTTGAAGTACTGATTCACCCCTCCCCTCTCAGTACATTAGCTTTCCATATTGGGCCTAACAATTGGTATCAGAGCTTGAATCTTTGAAAAGGGTTTAACAGCCTAAAGAAAAAGATCTTATCAATGGAAGGCTATAAACAATCTTGAAGAATTATGTATTTGCAAGAAGATTTGGATCATGCTAATCAAGTGATTGCAGACATGCAAAGACAAATGCAAAAATCATTGAAAGTTAGAAGAAGATTATCTGATGATTTACAGGACTCTCAAGAACTAGTGGAACAAATTGAAACATCATCTGAGAATAGTATATCTGAAGAGATGATTGGAGAATTAAAAGAAAAGAATAAAGCACTGACTGATCAGCTAAAAGAAATGAAAAGAGGACATGAACATTTCAGCACACAGATGACTGAGAATCTTGATGCATTAAGGACAGCTGAGGATAAAGTAAGAGATCTAGACAGAGAAAAACAATAGCTTGAATTATTAGTATCTGAAAAGAATGATGAAATCACTAGGATAGTTGGAATACAAAGTACTCTGTCAGATCAACTGGGTTATGCACATCATGAAGTAAATCTGAAGGATAATGAGAATCAAGCATTGAAACTTGAAGTATCAAGGTTGGCCGATGAACTTGAAATAGAGAAGAAATCCAAAGAAACACTAAAGAAGAGTTATGAAGCATCAAAGATGTTGGATGAGCAACTGAATACAAGAAGACCCAACAAAGAAGCAGGACTCAATTACAAAGGAAAAGACTCTACCGAGAAGGGAATCCACCATACTGAGAGAGGAGAATCATCAAAGCAAGATAGAAACAAGAAGAACATCAAAGGAAAGAAGCCTATTTGCAACTACTATGGAAATCAAGGTCATACTACTAATATGTGCCAAATCAGAAAAGGTAAGCAACCGAATGTCACTAAGTCTAATGATTATTGTAATAATTGCAATAAGTATGGTCACACATCTAACCAATGTAGGAAAAAGTCTGTTAGCAATTATCAGAAGGCAAAATTCAAAGGATTTTGTAAAAACTGCAATAGATATGGACATAGTACCGAGAAATGTTGGTTTAAGCAGAAGAACTATATGTGGTTTGCACACCAAGCAAATACTAGAGGCTACCGAACTCACACAGATCCTTACCGAAAATATTCTGCAGTACCATGGGATTACAATACAAGGATATGGTGTGAATGTTATGGAAGATATGGACATATAAGTGCCAACTGCTTTATAAGGTTTGGAATGAACAACTGAAGATCATGGAGAAATACTGGTATGGCATGTTTTCATTGTCACAAAGTTGGACACTTGGCCAGAGATTGCAGAGATCAATCTAGAGAAGTCACTGAGGAAATAAAAGAAAAATTACAGATGATTTGGATAAAGAAGGAAATTGTGTCAAATGAAGAAAGAACCTTACCTACCGAGTTAGGTGCACCTATTCCAAATTAATCGGTAAAGGTACGAAGGGATTGCATTCTTTCAAAGGTTAAATCTTAATAGTTCCTATTCTATCATGTACTTAATTCAAAAAATCTGCATAGCTAAAGATGCATTAGGAAATTTGAAATTTTATCAAGTCTTTTTGAGCACTAGTCAAGTCGATAAATTCAGGAAGCCTATCTAGTCGATAAACATAGGAAGTCTGGCTACTCTGTAAAAGCATAAAAAAGGAAAGGTAAATTGGTTTAAGGGAACCGAGTGCATTTAATGTCTTTTGACCTAACTACACAAAGCCCAATAAGGTATATTGTGTACTTAAAAGCTTTTACGCGGTCATTTCACACTTACCAAGTTTTCAAGAAAGCAGAGCAAAGTGATTCAAAGGCGATCAAACCACCCCCCGAGCGAATTTCAAGGTGTTTACATATCGATCTCAAGCATTTCTTAGAGCTAGCTACTGGGAATTATCAATTATGATTATCTACTTTATATGTGTTTATCATTTGAAAGTTTTCAAACCCTAGGGATCTTTTGTTAAGTGATTATCCAAAATCTACAATGGCCCCTAAGATCCAGAAGCCCATTGTTGTTGAGAACATTGAAAATCCCTCACTAAAATATTCTCTAACTCCCAAAGTAGCTTCTGAACCAGATGATAAAATTGCATTTTCACTCATTCCAGATAAGATTTTACTAGTTGAGGATATCAGATTCTTCACTAAGTGTCGTGTTGAGGAACTAGGTCATATTGAAATCAAGGACACATATGATGAATTGTGTACCGATGGGAAATTGGATAGCAAGTATGAACACATCAAAATAAAGGGATTGACCAAAGCCCTAACCTATCCCTGTGTATTCAAATTCTAGTGGGTCAAGTTTGTTTTGAGCAGATTTCATGATGATTTCATGTGGTTAGAAGAGAAACAATTTAAAATCACCAAGGAAATCATTCATTTGATCACCAGTTACCCTATCTTTGATCATGCCCAAGCTCAGAAAATGATATCTCAGAAGGAATTGATCACTCTAACAGGAGTTGAATCTGATTGCAAAGGACTAAAATTGAACAATGTAATAGATGTAGAGCTGATGTTTGCCATCAGAGTAATAGGTTATTGTTTCTTCCAATCAGCAAGGGAAAACTGTGTACCCTGTACAGCAATCGATTTAGCATATAAAATTGTGAAGAAAGGAATGAAAATTGATCTTTGTGAAGTATTGCTGAAAAACCTGTTTGAGAATCTAAACACCATAAGGAAGCTGAAGAAGAACAATTTGGCTAATACACTGAAGTTTGGATCACTTATGGTATGCATGTTTTTCTATTTTGAGAAATTATTTCCATCAGTCAGTAATGTAGTTTGGGAGCTACACTGACAAATCACCCATCAAATCAATGACTTCATCAAGAAGCTAGGTGATAATTTTGATGATATTATGGATGATTATTTCAGCATATTTTAGAAAAGGATGCATAACAGGTACTAGATCCCACCCCAGTTAGTAGAGAAATACAAGGATGACATATGTTTTGAAGTGGACACCGATTACTGCTATGTTAATGTTGTGGAACTGAGAACTCAATCTTTGTCACCTATGGGTTATGAGATTGATTTTGACATCACACAACAGTAGATAGATGTTTTTCTTACATTACCAAGGCATGCTGAGGTATGGAACATATGAAGAAGTGAAGGAAAAAGTAAAAATGAGCATTGTAGTACCCAAGGCTACAAGGAAGGCAACAAAAATGATCAAGGCATTAACAAAGAAATTTGGAGAAGGTTCTTCCTCCACACCTATCAAGGGCACTATAGGAATCACCAAGTAGGAATCTAAAGCCCAAGAGGTAGCTATAACACTGAGCACCAAGTTGCCTGAAGGAAAAGTTTGGAAAAGAAAGAAATAGGATACATCAAAGGTATCACCGACACCTTCAATCAAGCGCCCAAACACAAGATCATCTGCAGCATCACCGAGTAAGAAACAAAAGAATGTTGCCGCACCCAAGGTAACAAAAACTTACAAGAAATCTACTCAGAGACTCATTTTGACTAAAGAGTCTAGTGACACCGAATCTGAAGATGCAAGCAAATTTTAGATTGTCAAGAGTAAAAAGGTAAATGTACATAGTGTTGACAATTTTTATACTAATCTAAAGCAATATGGTGGATTTGGAGCATTCAGATATGTTAAGTATAAATCCGGATCTGATGATGAAAAGAGACAAATAGAAGAAGTTGTCATTTGCACACTATTGAAATTCCGATTGGTCCCATTGGAAGTATCTAAATCTCTTCCAAATGAATTATATTTGCATATTGACAATAGGTGGGAGTATGCCATGGACTTAGAGAAACAGATGAGAGAAAGAAGTATGGTACATCTCTTTCCAAACATGTTAGTAGATGAGATCACCAAACATCTAAAAAACTGCCACACAAAATTCCTAGTCAAGCAAAGAGCCTTGAAATTGATGAATGGCCTTTACTTGGATGTAGAGAATGAGGCCAAAGAAAAATGGCAAGAAATCTTTTGAATCAAGAATGCTGGTGAGCAAGCTGAAGTTGAAATAGTTGATGTCATCAAGCAAGATCCTGATATCACCGAGCAAGACCCTGCTGACACTATACAAGTTGATGAGGATATCATGGACACCGAGGCACCTGAGCAAGAAATGATAGAAGGGAATGCATATGCCAAACTGGTATCTAGTGTGTCAGTTTTGAAACAAGTTCAGCCCTATCCTTCGGTCACTCAACCTACTTCAACCGAGACCCCTCAAGATACTGAACAAGGGACAGAAGGTCACAAGTCTACAGAAGGAGAAACTACTTCTTAGGCCACTAAAGAACAGCCTTCTGAAGCTCCTTCTAGCACTGAAAATGTTACATCTGAGACCCCAATCATAGTAGCACCAAAAGACACCACAAAGGCTACATCAGGGGTTCAAGAAATTGATAAAAGTGTTGCCTCTACCGAGCAACCTACCGAGGGTCACCAAGCCTCAAAAGCCATTGTTTTAGTTCAACTAATGAAAGGTAAAGAAAAGAAGATGAAAAAGCATAGTTTCAAATTAGATTTGTCAAAACCAATAGTGTTGCTGAATGTAGACATTTCTAAATTAAAAGGGCAAGCACTCATTGAATTTGGTGAGCTATGCAAAGCAAAAACAGAATAGGAGAAACAAATGGCTATTCAAAAGAAGAACAAAGTACTTCAGAAGGTGAAAGAACTATTATCAGATATTCTACCTGAAGCTACAGTGACAAAAGATGCAGCCATCCACATTCAACTGGATGAACTCCTAACTAAAATAGAGACATTTGGAGTAGACGCATCCAAATATTTGAGCAAGTTAAAGGACAAAGAGCTCACTGCTAAAATGATTGAAAAGGTACAAAAAGCTATTGCTATTAGCAAAGTAAAACTTGTCAAATTTATTGCTGAGTTGTCCCCTCAACTCAAGCACATTCTTTATTTATTTCAGAAACTCTGTACATTTTCTTTATTCATTAAAAATATCAAAAATAAAACTGAAGTGATTGAGAAAGAGATCATCAATCTCTCAAATAAGTTGACCATTGAGCCAAACTCTATTCAGAATTTTTATACAAAGCTACAAAAGCTCGTGGCTCAATAATTGGAACTAAGGAGTGAAGAGCACAAGATAAGGATGGACATAATGACTCTTCAGACATTATTCATTCCTCATCTTTCATCCGTCCAAGGGCAGGTCAACAAAGCTACTTCCCTATCCACTCAACAAGAGGGAAGCACCTTAGATGGACTAATCTCATTGTTAGCTGACATTACAGCTTAGAATTCACTCATGGATAGTGTCAAGGATGCCCTCTCTGTCGCCCTTACCGATGCAAAGACAAACTATAAATCCATTTTTGACCAGTTGCCACCACCGCATGGTAACTAAGTTTTGATGTTTGTCAAAAATGGGGAGTGAGTATAGTATCAAACTATATAGGGAAATGTAGTATACAGGGGGAGTATATCGAGCAGTTTAAAGTATTCATAGACACAATTAATTTTGACAAGAAGAGTAGTTAATACAAAACATTGAACACCGAGCATGCAAAATCAGAATTTTGTACAGTATATTGATAAGGGGAGTATATCTAAATATACTATTTCATTGACTAATGTATATACTATCTGTTTAGCCAAATTTTGTAAGTATATAGATTTTTGAGTTATGACTTTGAAAGTATTTTTGTCAAACATCTCAACTAATGTCAAAAGAGGAGATTGTTACTACTTATTAAGTTGCCATTAGTTTTATATCCAAAGTCATTCTATATACTCTAGTCGGTTACTACTATCGAAACATTCAGTCAGTATGCACAGAGCAGTCGGTTATAGAAGAAAGTACTCACAGAGCCCAGTATACATCGAGTTGTCTACCGAGTAACATTGTATGTTTATCGAGCAGCAATAATGATACACCAAGTGAAATGTTTTACCAGATTCATTGAACCTAGACACACATGTGGAAACGTGTTACAAGATCGAGAGAGCAATAGAACCGTTATCACATTGGAAATTGCACTTAAGGATTGTGTGTGATTTTGAGGTCATCTAACCAATGAAATATTTTGTATGGTTATTCATTCGATAAATCATGTTTGTAAGATTGAAGCAATGAACCAGATCACCGACATAAGAGATCTATTTATACAACATGGATTGAGATAGAGAGATATAAAGGTATGTGTGTATGAGTGTGAAGACAAACATATGTGAAAGGAAAAATCATGGGAAAGCACTGAGTATTGAGACTATTAGAGACATAGAGGTCACCGAGAAGGATTTCGGAGAACAGTCAAAGAACAGAGTAAACAGAAGGGTTTACCGAGTTATTCTATGGGTTACCGAGGTATGCTATAAGCAAGGTAGTCTCATTTTGAGCACATAGAATCTACTATAACATTCTAGATGTAAAGTTGCAGATATTTGTAAAGATTTTATTGTAATATTTTGAATTTGTAAGAGAAACCTTTGACAAGGTAAAAGACTCTAAAAAAAGTCTATAAATTGTAAAGTCTTTAACCAGATGCAGCATTTAGAATAAGTGTTGTAAAATCCTTTAGCAAGGTAGATCTAACGATCTTGATACTCCTAACAGGGTAAGCTATCAGAAATAGTTGAACATGCATCTCTAACCGAGCACTTTTTATTATTGTAGTAGTGAAGTTGTGGGTGCCATCCCCACTGTAGTTTTTCTCTCTAACCAAGAGTTTCTGCAAAACCAAAATATATGTGTTATGGAGTGAATCATGTATGATTGTTATCTATTTGTTTTAGTGTTATGTTATGTTACAGCAGTTTGTGATTTATGCATAATAGTAAAGATATTATTGAAGAAAAGTTTTGAAGTATTGATTCACCCCTCCCCTCTCAATACATTATCTTTCCATATTGGGCCTAACAAAAGTCTGTCCTGAGGAGACAATGTTAAAAACCACCATTGAGTCCCCTTCAACAATAATGTTAGGAATATTCATGAAAGTGGCAAGGGTGAGACCATGAAGGAGGGTTTCAATCTGGAATCTCTTTTATTAAAAAATATAAAATATTCAATGCTAATTTTAGATTATCAACCAAATTTTAAACAAGGAATAGATAGACATGATACAAGGTATTGAAATTACTTGTTGATGGTCTTGGAAACCCATGAATTATCTTCTTCATACATGTCAATATAGGTCCTTGCTTCCAACCTAGGCACATTGGTGTGCCAACCATACTCTAGATTGAATTTTATCTATTACATCACATATATTAGAATTTCTTTTTTGAAATGGATTTATATAATTACTATGGAAAATCATGAACAAGTATTGTATACCTCTCTTGAAAGACTTAAATTTTTAATCTATGCTAAAAATGTTCAAATTAATTATTTATTAAATTCATTAGCTCTTTTATTATAGATCATTGATTATGATTGGAAATGTTAATGCAAACAAAAAAAAACTACACAGTAGAATCCAGAAACAAAGCAGCAACCATTAAATTCAGCCTGAAATAAATAATAAATTAATTCTATATACAAATGAAATCAGAACCATAACACAATAAAATTATATATCGACAGTAACTTTTGTGATTTCGAAACATTGGTAAGAAACTTTTTTACATAATCTAATTCAAGAAATCTAAAACTGTCTAATTACTTATTAAAGTCAGCTCAAAATAAATAGTATAATAGCTTACCTCATAAGCTTTTGAGAGAGATTGTATGAAATCGTCGTCCCACAAGTTAGGATGATAATTGCCAATGTGTCGTGTTATGCCTTCATCAGTAGTAATCGCTGCCATATTGATGGGAGTTTGAGCAACTCTATAGCGTGCAGGGATTTTATTTTTAATGTATGGTGTATTGAAAGGCTTCTGATGAAAAAGAGGCTTATGGATGGGTGGTTTTTGTAACTTGTGTCCAGCCATACTGCAAGGCAATGGTGTAATGCAACGAAGAGACATTATGGCTGTAATGCTATATCCTACTGGGCGAGAAGGATCTTCTCTTGTTTACTCCCAGCTTTCTCCTCCACTCCAATTTATAGAAGTCCTATCAAACATGGAGATACCAATCTAGGCTATCGCAGAAACAATTCTTCTACTGGATCAAACACGGCGAGACCTAATTCAATGCTTATCAGCTCGGTGAGGTGAATACCTCGTAAGAAATTTTGAAGCAGAGAGATAAATGGCATCCTTAAAAGTGTGATGTGGACAAAAAAATCATTTTCTTCAAATTTGCAGGCCATATACGCCAAGTGCTGAGCATATCGTCTATAGTCCACAAATCATTGTTTATTTTAGGAAGGTAGGATCTTACTTCAATGATGAAGATCACTGCCCATTTCTAACCATTGAGGGTCAAATTTTCGCGTTTAAATCTAGTTTAAGAATAACCAAAATATGGTGGGTGTTTAGTAATTATATTGAGACGGAGCTAGTGTTTGACACCAATGCAAAGTGGTTGGTAATGTTTGTGATCTAATCTTTATTACGTTTCTAATGGTCATGTTTTTAGCCTTACAATAAACTTAGTTATACCTTATTTTTGTAAGTTTATTAGTTAAGTGGACAATTTAGTAGTACTCTCTCTTCACATCTATAGGTGAGAAATTTAATTGGAAAACATTGTATGATTTAGTACTCTTTCTTCATATCTATAAATGATCAACAACATTTCATTTGTAGATTACAAATATTAAGAGTTTTAAAGACTACAAATAAGGATCCCCTAGATCCACCCTAATCATATGAATTATCATTCATTACTTCCTTCAATCCTAGAATGCTCACCTTAAAAGACCTAAATTATCATTTATCTTTCCCTCATTGAAGTGTAACCCAAAATTCTCTATGTGAGTTTCCATATTTAAATATAAAACATTTTTTTCTATTAAATGCTTGTCAACTACTTGGTTTCTTATTATCTTCATCATCCTACTTGTTCTCTATGGCTCATACACAAATATTACAAAACATTTCCTCTAGGATTTATATTTTTTTAATTGCATTCCTATATTTTCAACAAAAAAATAAAGACTTCAAGTTGTAGAAGATATAGTGAAATTATAAAAGGAATGAGTTTTCCATAATCCATGAAACTTTCATATAATAGTTTTGGATTCAGCAATCTGTATTTTTGTATCACTTTTATTAAATATATGAGGTGATCTATCACTGGAATGAGGAGAGAATTATATTGTGGATCATAAAAATTAATATTAAAAAGGGCATAGGGTAGGGAACTAACAACAAGACATAAAACAAATGAAAAAGAAAGAAAGGAAAATAAAGAAAGAAAAATGAATACACAGATAAAATGAACAATTAAATGTGTACATATATTAGTCTATTATAATTTTACTTACTAAATAGTTCTTATTAGATTAAAATGGGAGAGGCCTGAATCATTACACAACTGCCAAGCAGACACAAAAAGAGGGGGACTCGCAAGCAGTGAGATCACCACAAACATAAAACCAAAAAAGGCAAATCCTTTTTTGAAAGAGGCAACGACTGAACAAACCGGCCAACCAAGGAGCTTTTGACCAGAGTAATGAACCAACAAGAAAAAAGGTCCCAAATCCATAAGAAAATACCTAATCAGATTTAGGGGTTTAGGTGAGAATCCCAAACCAACATTCAAACAAAAACCCTTGTCCAAAACTAGATCAGCTAAAGAACCTTAAACCTAACAATGAGTTTTGAAAGGCTTCCCGCAACCATTTTCCTAAAGGAGCACCTTGAAAGTCTAACAAAGACGGAGTCCACAACAATCTAGAGACACCCATTAAACTTGTGGCAAAAGAGTCATCTAGCCAGTTCAAATAAATAATAAATAGAGTAAACATTGAATTTACTAGCACCAAAAAAAAACTCCAAGTGTTTTGAAAGGAATCCCTTAGCCTTTGTCGAATGAAAAGCCATACAAACAACACAACCTGGACCATGTCAATAGGTCATTTGTTTGTAGTACCTAAAAAGAACATGGGAGAAGAAGTACACTCCAACATCTAAGGACAAGGAAGATCACAACTAAATCTTCGAATAGGAGGTCCAAAAAGAGTCGATCCAAAAAGGGGCAGCATACATAGAGACCCATGAAAGAAGAAACGTCTACCAAAGGAAACTAGAGTCCACAATAGAAGCAGGCAAAAAGGAGGCAAAGCCCTCTCTTGTTAAACACCTACAAGGTAACCAAACCTCAACACACATCTAGAAACAACCCATTGTTGATAGTGAAGCACTATCTCAAATAGGAATTCCATCTTCCATAGAAGACTACATAAACAAGACCCAATAGGAAGCCCTAGGGTCAAAGACCAAGATCTAGAAACCTCAGAGACCAAAATCCTTGCAAGACCAAGATTGTTATCATCTCTAGCCAACCAAGCCACCCATGAGTAGTAGTGTAAAGTGGCCTTATCCTCAACCACCCACTTCAATGACCAAGAGAACCCACCAAGTAGGAAAGCCTAAAAAATCCCAAATAGCTACAAGCTATAAAGACGTAAATTACTCTATAAGACATAATCTACTCTTTATTCATAAATAAACTCATAGGTCAATTAAGAAATCTAACCGAATCCCTTTGATAATAATCACTATCTTTAAATAATTAAATTAACTATCTTAACTATTTCACTATATATTCCAGATAATGATTTCTTTCTTCATCTATTCAAGGAATAATAACACATATTCAATAAAACAAATAAAATATGGAATATCATACAAGAAATCTTATGCTACATACAAGCTTTATTTCTCTAACTTTCCTTATTGCAAAAATAACCAAAATGAAATAAGATTCCGACCTCCTTTACGCTTGAAACTGGTTTGGAAAGAACTTTGTCATTCCTCCTCTAAATGGGTCTACATCTTCCTTGATGGCTCAAAATTCTCTCACCAATCTTCTATTCTTCTTCTAACTCTGCTCTAAAATAGCCCTCTCTCTCTCTCTCTCTCTCTCTCTCTCTCTCTCTCTCTCTCTCTCTCTCTCTCTCTCTCTCTCTCTCTCTCTCTCTCTCTCTCTCTCTCTCTCTCTGCAATTCTAACGTAATATCTTTCTATTAGCTCTGCTATTTTCTATCTCTTTTTCCTGTCCCTATCTATCGAGCTTATGCTTGTATTTATTCTATATTTCCCCTATGATATCTGCTACATCTAAGGCTTGGTTGTTGTTATCGATTTGAAGTCTTTTCTCAATCTTCGACAGGTCTAAAGCTTAACTATTCTCATTTCCAAGAGTTCATTTTAATTCTTCAATCTACTTACCTCTGATCTAACTACCTTGTTGACACATCTATGGAGAAGTGGAAGCTAAGTAACATCTTCTACAGTCATGGACAGATGAGTCGACTTCCTCTCACCATGGATTGTGGAGTCTGCAGCTTTCTAACATCTGCAATTCTAACTCTATGGCACCACGTGTTTGCTAACTCCTCCCTCCCACGGTTACAATCCATAGATCGTGGAACTAGGAGTCGACTACTATCACCATGGAATAAGGGAGTAGTCTACGGTTATGTGGGGTAATCTGCAGTTACATGGGTGATTCGCTTACTTGGTGGGGAGGTTGGCCTTGTCAACTACCTCTTAGTCAACTATTACCCACCATTGCCACCTTTAAAACATACATCCACCACCTTTTTACATTACAATGTTAAATTAAATAAACAATACTATATTAAATAAAATATACATCACATTCAATTTATTATTTCAATGTTAAATAAAAAGAAAACCTCATTAAGACTTTTAAGATGTTTAATCAATTAACAATATAATTATATGTATATATATTTATTTATATATGTATGTATGTATATACATATATATATAACATTTGATTTATTCATAAAAAGGTAATATATAAACATGATAACATATATATACATGCATAATTATAAACCTATCATTTCAAATTGACAAGATTAATTTAATCACTTTCAAACATATAACATAACTTATAAATAGTCATCGAATTTATGCATATGAACTCCATACCATTACCTAATTGATGATACCATAATACTCATTTTCCAACAAACAAAACAATAATCAACTTCTTACCATTAAAATCATGTCGACATAAAGTTCGCATTTTAAATTAGATTTAATAAAAATGTTAACTTGCTAATTAATTAACCCTAATTTTTCAATTATTGAACATTTCAAATATGAAATCAACGTAATGACTAATTTTTACTCAAATCATTTCAAATTAAAATAAGCATTGATGAAGTCACAGTTCAAACAATGATTCCTCAACAAAGTCATATTTGCACAAACAATTTTTCTATTGTGGTGTGTGAGATTCCCCTAGTCTACCGAAGTCATAAGTTAAAAACAACCCTACCTAAGTCATGTTCTCGCCTTCAATTTCATTCACCTATCCCTGCATCACTTGCACTCAATAATTCATCAGCATTGACGATCCCCAATTAAGATAATACTAGTTATCGAATTACATATTGCATGAATAAAATGCATACATTATTTCCTTACAACTGAGTTATCATAAAATGAATGCTCATATTTGTTTCAATTTCAATGCTTAAATAAAAACCTACATTATATCTCTTAAATACACTTTATCAAAAATACAGTTCGTGACATCCTTCCCCTCTTGGAAGAGACATCGTCTCGATGTCTTACTACTCATTAATAATCACATATCAATTATATATAATAAAAATGTCAACCATACATCAAGTTTCAAATAATAGCAATAGCATACATGCTATCCAAGTTTACATCATATAAAAAAATAAAATAATTGTCCAAAGATATTTCAAATGATAAGCAACTATTTCCTAAGAAAGCAAATGAGGAAAATGGAAGTCCATCGTCTCAACATCCTCCCATGTAGCACTATCCTCGGAATATTGGTCCCACTGAACCTTATACTGAGTGAAATCTCTTCTACGTGGCTTCACGCTACGCTGATCTAGGATTTGAATGGGCTCCACTAGCACCAGCCCTAGATCCTATACCTATGAAGATTGCCAATCAAGAATATGAGATGCATCACCATGATAAGGTTTCAATAAAGAAAAATGAAACACATTATAGATTCGAGCTAGAGCAGAGGGTAAAGCTAATCTATAAGCAACTGGATTGATAACCTCTAGTACATCTAAAGGTCCAACATATCTTAGTGCCAACTTTGATGATTTTCCAAATGAGATAGAGCTCTTATGAGGTTTGACTCTCAAAAAGACTTTATCTCCTACAGTAAATTGTCTATAATTCCTATTTCAATCTACATAACTCTTCTATCGGTCAGCTACTTCCTTCAACCTATTCTTTATTAGCATCATTTGCTCATCCATTTCCTTAAGTAAATCAGGACCAATAATGATCCTATCCTCTAGTCTATCCCAACTGATAGGTGTGCGACACTTTCACCCATAGAGTGCTTCAAAAGGCACCATCCCTAAAAATGCATGAAAGGAGTTTTAAGAAAATTCAACCAAAGGCAAGTACTCCTCCCATTTGTACTATTGATCCATACAATACATCCGTAAGAGATCTTCCACTACCTGATTAACCCTTTTCTGTTTGGCCATCGGTCTGAGGATGATATTTTGAGCTAAAATTTAGTCTTGTTCCCAATGCTACAT
The DNA here is from genome assembly GCF_030272615.1 of Cryptomeria japonica. Taxonomy (NCBI): domain Eukaryota; kingdom Viridiplantae; phylum Streptophyta; class Pinopsida; order Cupressales; family Cupressaceae; genus Cryptomeria; species Cryptomeria japonica. Next base: position 258,317,041 of record NC_081411.1, read on the forward strand.
TTAATGTTGTCCAGAATCTAGAAGTCATCCTGGTATCCCTATCAGATATTATGGTTTTTGGAACACCATGTAACCTAAATATTTCTTGCACAAATTTCTTGGCAAGAACAAATGATCCATCCTTGAGACTCCCAGGTATGAAATATGCAACTTTAGTTAGCTTATCCACCACTACTAAGATAGTGTCATGTTTATTCTTTCTCATTGGTAATCCTTGGATAAAATCCATACTGATTATCTGCCACTTGTATTCTGGTATAACATGTTGGAATAAAAATCCTGCTGGATGAACATGTTTAGCTTTAACTCTTTGACATTCCAAACATTGTGCTACATACTCAACCACTTCTTTTTTGAGTTTAGTCTAGAAATACAAATATTTTAGATCAACTACCATCTTTGTTATTCCGGGATGTCCTGAATAAGGTGTATTGTGCATCTCATGCAGTATTAACTTTCTTAAATCTCCCCCTTCAGGTATGTACATCCTTCCTTGGTACGTCAAAATACCCTCAGGTTGTATTTCATATCCATCATAACGATGATCTGAAGAATATTTTTCCAAGGCTTGTTTAACCCTTAGGTAATGCTCATCTTCTGGAAGGTTCTGCAACACTTGTTGTTTCAAGCTTGTTCTAGTTGTAACCATAGCAGATAGGTGTCTTCTTCTACTGAGAGCATCAGCTACTCTATTTGCCTTCCCTTTGATATATTCAATACCAAAGTCATACTCACTTAGGAATTCAAGCCACATTCTCTATCTTGCATTAAGGTTAGGTTGTGTAAAGATATACTTCAATCCTAAATGATCCATTTTTAGCTCAAAAGGCTTCCCTAAAAGGTAATACCTCCACATTTGTAATGCATGTACAATAGCTAGAAGTTCTAAGTCATGCAGTTCATAATTCATCTCATATTGCTTCAACTTTCATGATTCAAATGCAACCACCTTTCCTTCCTGCATCAACACTACTCCCACACCTTCACCTGAGGCATCTATAATTACTATGAAATATCCATTGGGATCTGGTTTTATTGTCGATTTCTGCTTCAAAAGTTGAAATGACTTGTCACACTTTTTAGTTCATTCAAACCTTTTTTTCCTTTTTCTGAAGTGAAGTAATAGGTATTGCAATCCTCGAAAATCCTTCCATATACTTTCTATAATATCCTGCAAGTCCCATAAAACTCTGAACTTCTGAAATATTCTGAGGTGTTGGCCAATCTACTATTGCTTCTATCTTTGCAGGATCAACTAAAATTCCTTCAGCGGATACGACATGACCTAAGTAATGCACCTTTTCCTAAAAGAAGGCACACTTAGAAAATTTCCCATAAAGCTTATGATCTCTCAACCATTGCAAAACTATCCTCAGGTGCTTCTTATGTTCTTCTTCATTCTTATAATAGATCAAAATGTCATCAATGAAGATTAGAACAAAATCATCCAAGTATTCTCTGAAAATACTATTCATGAGGTTCATGAATGCTGCTGGGGCATTGGTTAAACCAAATGGTACAACTATGAATTCATAGTGCCTATACCGTGTTCGAAATGCAGTCTTAGGAATATCCTCATTCTTAATCCTTAACTGGTGATATCTTGATTGAATATCAATCTTGGATAATATCGTTGCACCTTTCATTTGATCAAACAATTCATCTATCCTTGGTAAAGGATATCTATTCTTGATGGTTACTTTGTTCAGCATCCTATAATCAATGCATAACCTTAAAGTGCCATCTTTCTTCTTTACGAAGATCATCGGTGCACCCCATGGGGATACACTTGGTCTAATAAATCCTTTCCTAAGAAACTCTTGCAATTGAGCCTTAAGCTCATACAATTCTATTTTTGTCATTCTATATGGAGCCTTAGATTGTGGCTCCATTCCAGGTAAGAGTTCTATAGAAAAATCAAACTCTCTCTTAGGTGGTAACTTGGTAAGGTCTTCTGGAAAGACATCTAGGAATTCTACAAGGACAAGATAATCCTTAGGACTTTTCTCAACATTATCCAAATCATTTACCATGACAACTATAATGGAACATCCTTTTTTTGGGCCTACTTGAGTTGCATTGCCGAAATGTGTCTCAATTCAAGAGGCTTTTGAGACCCAAAATTTCAATTGAATTCCCAAAATCATCAATGCAACTGATGACCTTATCCTCACAGTTTACTATGGCTCTATGCTCCATGATCACATCATATGATCCTAATGGTGCCACATAAAGGTTAACCTGGGTTTGGAAACTAGAAAGTTCTAATTCACTGCAAAATAGACAAGTATCTACCATCCATTCTACTCGATTTCCATATTGGACCATCCATGCATTTGAAAAATAACTAGGTCTAACAAATATTCTAGAAACTACTTTAGGATAAATAAAGCATTCAGTAGTTCTTGTATCTATTAAAATAGAAACTGATTTCCCAAAAAGCTTACCCCTCATCTGAATAGGTGAGCCTTGGAAATCAGCTTGATGGTTGTCGATTGCAGCGTGAATCTTGTGTTGAGGGGCTCCTTGCTGATTTTCTCCTCTTTGTGTGGGGGTGCATTGTAGAAAATTTGAGGCATAATGACTCCCTCCATAATTGTACCACTCGTCCCTAAGTCTAGAATGGCCACCTGACCTTCCTCTGTCAAATTATGTCAGGCATTGGTGTTATTGTTTGCTTTCTTGTTACCATCCTGATTTACTCTTCCTCTTTCCTGAGTGTTGGGTCCCCTCTTGAGATTCCTTATCTGTCAATTGTTGCTATTGTTGTTCCTTTGGAAATTCCTATTTCTAAAATTCGGTCGGTTATTCACATTTTTACAAAAGTGCCCCAACTGCTGCAACTTTTGCTCTTGCTTGGTCGCTTTCTCAAATACCTCTACCATAGTCAATGGATTATGAATATACACTTCTGCTCCTATATGCATTCTCAAACCCAAGATGAACTTCTGGATGTAGAATCGCTCATCCATCTGATATTGTGGAACATACTTAAGGAGGTTAGTAAACTTCTCCCAATATTGAGTTACCGACATGCCACCTTGAGTTAGGTTCTAAAATTCAGTCATCTTCTTATCGAAGAATAACTAAGGAAGCCACCTCTTCCTAAAGGATTGCAAGAACGATTCCCAAGTGATATCTCTTGGTTGCAATTTCCTTTCAGACTTTTCATTATCCCACCAAGTAGCAGCTTCACCAAAAAGTTGGTAAGCAACCCAAATTGCCTTGGTTTCGTTGGACATATTGCGGAGACCAAAATACTTTTCCATTTCTATCACCCATGCCTCTGCACCATCACCAATAGTTTTTCCATCAAAATTTGGTGGGTCTATTCTTTTCAAGTTCTTTGCCATCTCTTCTTCAATCCTTGCTTGGTTATCTAGTTGCTCTTCAATCCTTGGAGCTTCCTGTCAGACTTCTCCAACCCTTCGAACCTCCTATTTGAGTTCATTCATTCTAGCACTCTATTGGTTTGGTAACTTAAGGATTTGGTCCAATCTTTCACTCCCATTACTAGGCCCATCCCTTGTGGTCCTTGAGGCCATTGTTATTCAACAATTTCTGCATCAAGGAAACGTTGATATTTCTTAGCGAAAAAGAAGCATATTTGCAAAGTTATGATTTCCATAACTTTTATTTAATCAATGCTCCCTAAAATATACCCTTACAATATAACTATAGAGATTAATATTCATATTTTCTACTAGAAGGAAACAATATAGAACTATAATAAGACATAGTTGGATAATTTACAAATCTATTTCATCCAAGTTTATAATATAAGCTAAGTTCAAAAGTACATATTTATCATCATAGGAATCACACAAAAACATAACATTCAACTCAAATTTATTATAGAAAGAAGGACATCTTTATTTATTGATAATAAAAGTGTATTACATAATGCATCACTCTTCTGGAGGAGTCATGGGAGTATATCCTTCAGACTCACTAGAACTTAGGGGGGTATAACCTTTAGATTCATTATCATTGAGTGGGGTATATCCCTCAGATTCATTATCACTCAGTGGATAATATTCCTCTGACTCATCGAAGCTTGTCACAATTGGCTTAATTGGAGAATATTCTAACTCAGGCTCCTCTTCCTCTATAGGGATAGTCTTTTCATCAGGGGATTCGGTAGGGCCTACTACTATCTTAGCACTTTCTTTCTCTTCAGAAACTGGTTTCACTTCAGGAAGAACATTTTCCTCCTCACTAATCTATCCTCCACTTGGATGGTTATCCACAATAGGCATGACAAGAGATATAGGATCCTTCTTGACCCTCAGATAGTGAGCATACCTAGCTACTGACTTACGAGTTGTCTACTTTGTTCGCACCATCTCTAAAATTTTCAACACAAAATTGTTATTCTCCAAATTCAACTTGCGACATGACTCATAGGTCCTAGTGTTATAAAACCTATGGCTCTGATACCAAAATGTAAAGATGTAAATTACTCTATAAGACATAATCTACTCTTTATTCATAAATAAACTCATAGGTCACTTAAGAAGTCTAACCTAATCCCTTTGACAATAATCACTATCTTTAAACAATTAAATTAACTATCTTAACTATTTCACTATATATTCCACCTAATGATTTCTTTCTTCATCTATTCAAGGAATAATAAAACATATTCAATAAAACAAATAAAATATGGAATATCATAAAAGAAATCTTATGCTACATACAAGCTTTAATTCTCTAACTTTCCTTATTGCAAAAATAACCAAAATGAAATAAGATTTTGACCTCCTTTACGCTTGAAACTGGTTTGGAAATAACTCTGTCGTGCCTCCTCTAAATGGGTCTACATCTTCCTTGATGGATCAAAATTCTCTCACCAATCTTCTATTCTTCTTCTAACTCTACTCTAAAATAGCTCTCTCTCTCTCTCTCTGCAATTCTAACTTAATATCTTTCTATCAGCTCTGCTATTTTCTATCTATTTTTCTTGTCCCTACCTATCAAGCTTATGCCTGTATTTATTCTATATTTCCCCTATGATATCTGCTACATCTAAGGCTTGGTTATTGTTATCGATTTGAAGTCTTTTCTCAATCTTCGACAAGTCTAAAGCTTAACTATTCTCGTTTCCAAGAGTTCAGTTTAATTCTTCAATCTACTTACCTCTGGTCTAACTACCTTGTTGATGTTGGCATTTTTGATGTTCATGTTGTGATTGTCATTGATGGACACACACTTGCATTAAGATCCTCTTTATATGTATATGGTAAAGCACAACCGGTATTTGTTCCAACCGCTATGTTGTATTATAGTCTTTAGACTATTGATGTTTTACAGAATGTGTTTCTCGGTCTGAAGCAGCATGTTGACCCCAAGTGGTTCGTGGATACCAAGCAGTACGAGGGATTAAAGTGGCATAACATATTTCTACCAGTCTTCATTTTTGACAAATCGGCAACCGGTATTTTGTATGAACCGGTAATACTCTGTGATGAGTTACCAACCGGCATTTTGTGATGAGTTACCAATCCACCAATTGTTTCACGGTGCCAACACACTGGCAGTGCTTTTTGTGTCATGTTACTGAGTATGTCTAGATTCATTGAATCTAGGAAATTGAAATGTAATCCTATTGGACCGACATGAAATCAGATTCCTTTAAAAGGACATCATGTCTAGGGTTTTAGGTTGTTGTCGAAAGGGTTTATGTTGTTGCTAGGGTTTAAGGTGGTTGAGGAGTTGGAAAGAATATGAATGTGTAGAAGACTGAAGTAATGTAGGAGTGCATTAAGAATGAGCTATCAAGGATTTAACCGAGTAGTTTATGTTATTAGATAGATCAAACACTTGTTGATTACTCACATCTTTGACAAGTTTATAGCCCTTAACCGGGTAGGCCCAAAAGCCTTTTGTAAAATCCTCTAACAAGGTGGTTCACCTCTATGAATCTAAAATCCTCTAGCAAGGTAGTCCTTGATCAAACTTATCTCCTAACAGAGATTGAGATTCCTAACAGGATCTGTTCTAGTGAAGAACATTGTAAGACCTTAACCGGTCTGACCTTAACCGGTCTAGTTTCTATTCTACAGATAGTGACTTGTGAGTTCCATCTCACCGTGGTTTTTCCCATTTGGGTTTCCACGTCAAATATCTTGTGTTATGGTTGTATTGCTTTTGTGGGTGAATGTTTTGTGTGCATTTTGGTTTGCATGTGTGATAACTGGTCTATCTGTTAAACTGTTTTATCGGTTTTTCTTTAGACTATTTAAGTGTTTAAGTGCAGTGTTTTTCGGTGTACTAATTCACCCCCCCTCTTAGTATTCATCAATTGGTATCAGAGCTAGGTTTTCTATAAGTTTAACCACTTGGAAAGAGATATGGGGGAATACACCTTGAGGGAACTTACTCAACGGCTCACTCAGTCTGAGCAAGCCTATGATGATCTTATGGTCAAATACAGGGCATCTCAAGAAAAAAGGAGAGAACATACAGAAAAACTGATGGAGCTATCTGAAAATAGTTCTGCAGATGAAGCAGATATGGAAGCCCTAATTGCTGAAGTAAATAAGTTGAATGAAGAAAACTCCAACCTGAGAAAGGAGTTGGAAGGACTGATTATCCGAATGTGTCAAGAGCTTGAGAACCAGAGAAAAACTGAAGACCTAGTGAAAGAAAGAGATTTTGAGATCCCCAAGTTGAAACAAGAGATGAGTGCCCTGAATGCTCAACTACATGCAAGCAAGGTGGAAAAGGAAGACATGCAAGGAGAACTACACACTGCCATCTCTGAGAATGAAAACCTGTTGGAAACAAATGCTACTATTTCCAAAGAACTCTCTGAGTCAAATGAAATACTTGCTAAGTTCAGGAAAAGTACTGTCAAGCTAGAGCAAAAGCTTGAATCTGCCAAACCGGTCAAGAATACCAATGGACTTGGTTATTCCAGTCATGAGGAAGGAGAGACCTCTGGTACAAATGCTGAAGCATCAAAGAAGCAACCGACATTCAAAGGAAAAGGTAAGCAAAAATTCAAAGCCTGTTTTCTTTAACTGTCTTAAAGAATGACACACTGCCAATGTATGTAGGAGCAAAGCCTACAATAATTTTCCTTACTTTATTAACAATGTACCTAGATCCAATAAGTTCAATGGTCATTGTTATGCATGCAACAAGTTTGGGCATAGAGCATTTGAATGCAGGTCTGTTATGAATAACACTAGAAGATATCCTCAAAGGACCCAAGGAGTTGGTCCTAAACCTTTTGTGAACCGGAACCACAACCGGTTTAATGTCTTCAATCATCAGCCAAGAAGCGATGGCTATCAAGCGGCAACTGGATGGAGAGAAAACTATATGGTATGTCATGGTCATGGTTGCACTGCTGCAACATGCAGAAGGAAGAATGGAAACATGAACAATGGACCTTGGAGAGCACCTGGATTGGTCTACTATCACTGCAACAAACCGGGTCACATTGCTAGATTTTGTAGATCAAGAAAGAATATATCTAATGATATACCAGTCACTTCAGAAGGAGGAATTGATGTTGAAATAGTTCAAGAAGACATGAACAAAACCTGGAAGAGGAAACCAATAATGTTGGAAGAGGAACCGGTTTCTGCACCTAGTGTGGAAATATCAGAACCAGCAAACTAAGCTTCAAAAGGCTTAGGGAGAGAAAACGGCAAAATATTTTTGAACCCCCGGTTTATACCGACAAAAGACCTTAACTAGTATGTGATACCTGTCGCTTGGCAGAAGACTGGAAATGATAAAAAGGAAAAATTAGGGTTTACGCCCTAATAGAGGAGCATTAATGGTGGTAGGTTAGGAATATGTTTAAAAGAATTTTTCAAATCATTTCTCACTATCAGTTTTTGAGCAAAGAAATTTTTTTCAAAGAGCAGAGCGACGAAAAGGCGATTTGAGCTGAGATTTTGAGAAATTGAAAAATTGCGAAGGAGATTCAAATTCAAATAGCAAACGGTCAAGTGGAGAACACAAAGCGGTGATTTAGCTACCAACGAAGTGAGGAGTGAAGGAGAATCAAAAAGCCCTAAATTTTCATGTTTTAAAAGGTATTTCTTGAGTTCTTAAAATTTCTACAATGGCTTCCGCATCTCATACCAGTTCTAGTGCATCTATTGAGTCTAAAAGTTTTATTTAATGGAAGTCAAAGTATAATGCCCTATCACAAGTTCTAGCTGAAGTGATAGTAGAAGAGGGAATTTCTGACTACATAGATTACAAGATTGAAGACCTAGGGTCTCTAGCCATCCACTCCCAACTAGGTCTGTTTTGTGGAAAAGATAAGAAAATCAAACCGGAGTATAGTATCTTGGAGAAGAAGAAACTCCATAATGTTGTATACTTCCTAGAAGACTTTATAGAGGATCATATAAGGATCGTTTTGAGCTAAGTCCAAGGTGACAAAATGTACTTGGAGAGGATGCATGATATCACGCCACAAGCAATTCATGCAGTCACTGGTTTTTGCAATACAGGGGAAGTACTAGCCCTAAGGACAGTTAGCAAAACTCAAATGTCCAAGCTCACCGGTTTAGTGAGTGACTCATGTGGCATGATAGTCAATTCAATCAAGGATGATCTGGTGAAGTATGTGTGTATGGTGATAGGCTACAAGAAATTCTCTACCAGCAGAATCAACTCTGTATCTGCTGCAGTGGTAAATGCCGCTTACTGGATGATAAAGGAGGATGCATCTTTCAATCTGTGCACCGGCATGTAGAGGCAACTCCTGTCAAATCTGAAATCAATCAAACAAGATAATGCACTGAGGTTCAAGTTTGGACAACTACTGGTTGGGTTGTTCTTTTACTTTCAAGGATACTTCCCAAGAGTGGGAGACATTCAATGGTATGTGGACCAACCAGTTACCAAACAGATAAAGGAAAGTTTGCAAGCAGTGGGAATCGGTTATCCTGAAGTTTTGAACAAGTATTTTGATGAGTTCAAATGAAAAATGAGCCAAAGGATGAGGATCTCAAGTGATATCATCAAGAAATATGAAGATGACATCTCTTTCACCATCAAGGTGGATCAATGCATAATGGAGGCTATTGAGCCTAGACAGGAAGAAGTGGAGCCAATGGGCTATGAGGTGATGTGCGACATGCTGGAAGGGTATTCCTCTACCCTTATTGCCTCACTGCTTGATCCTAAGACAAAGAGAACCGGCACCTACCTAAAGAAAATAGCACCAGCCGAGGAACCCCCAGTAGTGAAAGAGAAAGAACAAGCAGTGAAGAAGGTAAAGACAATGCTTGCAGCATCAGTACTGGTTACTATTGCAACTCCAAAAGTGACCAAGCGGTCACCAGCTAAGAAGAAACTAGAAGTTGCACCGGCTAAAGTGTTCTAGAGAAAGAGGAAGACAAGGAACACCTCTCCAGACTCATAGGAAACTGTGTCTGAGGAAAAGTAAAAGAAAACTCGTCAAGCAAAGAAGAAGACCAAGAATTAACTGACATCTTTTGCACTAGTAAATATAGATATCTCCTCCTATAAACCTTTGACACATTGTCAAAGAACAATAAAGAATATTAGGATAAAAGTGTTAAATGATTTACTTGAGTGTTTTGATGACTTCAATGAGGATGAAAAGGAAGTGGTTGAAAAGGAAATAATTCAGTATCTGTATAGTAATGATTGGTCACCCTCAGAGATTAAGTCTCAGACACCGGATTCTTTATATATGTCATTAGATAATAGATGGCACATTTCCATAGAGAAAGAACGGGAAATTAGAGAGAAGGTTTTTGCACAATACTTTCCTGACCTATCAAATTCTGAATTATATGATGTTATTGATCTAAATAAAGTACTCTTCTTCACTAGAAAAAGAAGACTCTAGCTGTTAGAAGGTAGAGTTGCTGATGTCGAAAAGGACACTCATCTGTTTATGTAAATCGTTGTCCAAACTCACAAAGCACATTTGGCCAACCGGCAAGTAGAAGAAGAACCGGTTATATCCAAACTAGATGAAGCATTTGATGATGAGGGAAATCTGGTTGTTGAACCAATTGACACCATTGATGTCAATGCTTTGGATGCTGAGGAGGAGACACCATCTGAGGCAACAGGATAGAAGCAATAGACTAAACAGACTGATAAGCAAGCCGAGGACAGATAGGAAGCAGCAAAGGAAGAGGCAGAGTAGAGAAAAAAGGATGACGAAGAGAAGCAGAAGAAGAAGGAAGAAGAGAAAAAGAAGAAAGATGAAGAGGAAAAGAAGAAGAAAGATGAAGAAGAGAAGAAGAAGAAAGATGAAGAAAAAAAGAAGAAGAAAGATGAAGAGGAAAAGAAGAAGAAAGATGAAGAAGAGAAAAAGAAGAAAGATGAAGAGGAGAAGAAGAAGAAAGATGAAGAGGAGAAAAAGAAGCAAGAAGATGAAAAGAAAAGGAAAGAAGAAGAAGATAAGGAACAAGAGAAGAAGAAGGAAGCAGAAAAGAAAAAGGCTAAGTAGGACAAGGAAGAAAAGAAGAGGAGAGAAGCAGAGAAGAAGAAAGCAGAAGAGGACAAGGCGGGAGAAGTGGTGAAGAGCACCTAGATGGAGACTCCGAAGGCAACTGGGAGTCAAGCCAAATTGGCTGACCTCTCTAGTCCTATAGATCTCCAGTCTGCAAGTGAATCAGAGCTAATGCAGAGCATCAAGGTTTCTCAAGAGCGCCTTGAAATCATTCGAAGGAAGAAGGAGCAGGATATAATTCAAGTGGCTGTGGACACACTTACTGGTTTGATACCTGGTACGAATCTTCCAAACACCGATTCATCATTAGCTAGACTAAAGCTCCTATGCACAGTAGTGGATGATCAGGTGCAGAGCCTGGAAGAAATAGCTAAGGCAAATGTCAAGAAAGAGAATCAAAATGCTCGTAACATTGCTCTGGTAAAGAAGTTGAATGAGCTCCAGTCTGAACTGCAAAAAGACCAAAAGGATATAAGGGATGCTTTGGATGAGGGAAATCTGCTACTTAGCAAAATCTACCAACCCCATCTATTCTATGATGATGTGCTAGCTCAGAAGCAAAAGCTTCAAATAGACTTACAGTCTTACTTAAGCACATTCAAGCCACCTTATGATTCCTTCACAACTTATGGGCAAACCGTTCACCAGTTTCATATCCATTCAGCCAAAATGGAGCAAGAGATCAGCACATGGTCTAGAGATTTGTAGGGGCTACAACTGGTTTTACTTCCATGTCTGCAAATTCTTCAGAAGTGTTATCTGAACCTGGATGCCTTGACAGTTACACAAGAGATGAGCACAGTTGATGTCATGGAAGAACAGGTCTCCCAGATGCAAATAGAGAAAGAAGTGGCCACCTCCCTACTTGAGTCCTGGTCTCTATCAATGAAGCAATTCTTGCAGAACTATAAATCTATTTTTCACAAGTACTATTCCTTATTGTCATAAACTTTTGTTATTTTTATATATCAAATGGAAACAGGGTTGTTTAGCGGTACTTTGTCATTGTTGGCAAAAGGGGAGAAGTATCTAGTACTTAAAATTTTGCTATATGCTTTGATATATGTTATATGCTCTGATATCTCAATGTTTATGCTCTGTATGCAAAATTGTTATACATTGTATTGATTAAGGGATAGTGTACATTCTTAGGGGGAGCAATTTTGCTAATGGCATGTTTTTGTTGTAAAACACTTAGATGTCAAAATTTTATTTTCCTAAGTATTGCCATCAATGCCAAAGGGGGAGATTGTTGGCATTTTTTATGTTCATGTTGTCATTGTCATTGATGGACACATACTTGCATTAAGATCCTCTTTATATGTATATGGTAAAGAACAACCGGTATTTGTTTCAACTGGTATGTTGTATTATAGTCTTTAGACTATTGATGTTTTGCAAAATGTGTTTCCCGGTTTGAAGCGGCATGTTGACCCCAAGCGATTCATGGATACCAATCGGTACGAGGGATTAAAGCGGCATAACACATTTCTACTAGTCTTCATTTTTGACAAAGCAGCAACCGGTATTTTGTATGAACCGGTAATACTCTGTGATGAGTTACTAATCCATCGATTGTTTGACAGTGCCGACACACTGGTGGTGCTTTTTGTGTCATGTTATTGAGTATGTCTAGATTCATTAAATCTTGGAAATTGAAATGTAATCCTATTGGACCAACATGAAATTATATTCCTTTAAAAGGACATCATGTCTAGGGTTTTAGGTTGTTGTCGAAAGGGTTTATGTTGTTGCAAGGGTTTAAGGTGGTTGAGGAGTTGGAAAGAATATGAATGTGTAGAAGACTGAAGTAATGTAGGAGTGCATTAAGAACAAGCTATCAAGGATCTAACCGAGCAGTCTGTGCTATTAGATAGATCAAACTCTTGTTGATTACTCACATCTTTGACAAGTCTGTAGCCCTTAACTGGGTAGGCCCAAAAGCCTTTTGTAAAATCCTCTAACAAGGTGGTTCACCTCTATGAATCTAAAATCCTCTAGCAAGGTAGTCCTTGATCAGACTTATCTCCTAATAAAGATTGAGATTCTTAACAGGATCTGTTCTGGTGAAGAACATTGTAAGACCTTAACCGGTCTAACCTTAACCGGTCTGGTTTCTATTCTGTAGATAGTGACTTGTGAGTTCCATCTCATCGTGGTTTTTCCCATTTGGGTTTCCACGTCAAATATCTTGTGTTATGGTTGTATTGCTTTTGTGGGTGAATGCTTTATGTGCATTTTGGTTTGAATGTGTGATAACCGGTCTGTCTGTTAAATTGTTTTACCGGTTTATCTTTAGACTGTTTAAGTGTTTAAGTGCAGTGTTTTTTGGTATACTAATTCATCCCCCCTCTTAGTATTCATTAGTTGACACGTCTATGGAGAAGTGGAAGTTAAGTAACATCTTCTGCAGTCATGGAAAGATGAGTTGACTTCCTCTCACCATGGATCATAGAGTCTATAGCTTTCTAACGTCTGCAATTCTAACTCTATGGAACCACATGCCTACTAACTCCTCCCTCCCGCTGTTACAAGCCATAGATCGTGGAACTATTTCAAAGCCATCATCGTGGAACTAGGAGTCGACTACTATCACCGTGGAATAAGGGAGTAGTCTGTGGTTACGTGGGGTAATCTACAGTTACGTGGGTGATTTGCTTACTTGGTGGGGAGGTCGGCCTTGTCAATTACCTCTTAGTCGACTATTACCCATCGTCACCACCTTTAAAACAAACATCCGCCACCTTTTTGCATTACAATGTTAAATTAAATAAACAATACTATATTAAATAAAATATACATCGCAGTCAATTTATTATTTAAATGTTAAATAAAAAGAAAAACTAATTAAGACTTTTAAGATGTTTAATAAATTAACAATATAATTATATGTATATATATATATTTATATATATATGTATGTATGTATATATATATATGTATGTATGTATACATATATATATATATATATATATATATATATATATATATATATATATATATAGATATATATATGTATGTATGTATGTATGTATGTATGTATGTATGTATGTATGTATAACATTCGATTTATTCATAAAAAGGTAAAATATAAACATGATAACATATATATATACATGCATAATTATAAACCTATCATTTAGAATTGACAAGATTAATTTAATCACTTTCAAACATATAACATAGCTTATAAACAATCATCGAATTTATGCATACAAACTCCATACCATTACTTAATCGATGATACCATAATAATCATTTTGTAACGAACAAAACAATAATCAACTTCTTACCATTGAAATCATGTCGACATAAAGTTCGCATTTTAAATCAGATTTAATAAAAATGTTAACTTGCTAATTAATTAACCCTAATTTTTCAACTTTTGAACATTTCAAATATGAAATCAACATAACGACTAATTTTTACTTAAATCATTTCAAATTAAAATAAGCATCGATGAAGTCACAATTCAAACAATGATTCCTTGACAAAGTCATATTTGCACAAACAATTTTTCTATTGTGGAGTGTGAGATTCTCCTATTCTACCGAAGTCATAAGTTAAAAACAACCCTACCTGAGTCATGTTCTCGCCTTCAACTTCGTTCCCCTGTCCCTACATCACTTGCACTCAATAATTCATCAGCATTGACAATCCCCAATTAAGATAATACTAGTTATCGAATCACATATTGCATGAATAAAATGCATACATCATTTCCTTACAACTAAATTATCATAAAATGAATGCTCATATCTGTTTCAATTTCAATGCATAAAAATAAACCTACATTATATCTCTTTAATACACATTATCAAAAATACATTTCGTGACATAAGCAAGGGAGCTCAAAACCAATAGCCCGTAGAGGTAGCAGGGGGGGCGACAAACAAATAGTAGGCATAACTTGCAGCCATTACTCATGCCAAGATGAAACACATCTATCATAACAATATTCATCGAGTTCCAAGCACAAGGAAGCATACACAAGAGTTGCAGAGACAAGACCCAGGCTGTCAAACAATGGCCAAACACAAGACCACAAACCAAAACACCCAAATTCACGGGCCAAGAATGGGAGACATTAGACAATCCATCCCTTATGGTTAAAGGCAAGTAGATTTGATGCTTGTAAGATCAAAATCAGCCAACGCACCACCCAAAAAAGAGACCATGAAAACCAAGCCAAAATCGTCCCTTCTCTAACCATCAAAAGGAGGGAAAACTACCACAAACACCACAAATGAAAACAGGGTTCCCCCTTCTTCATCCGCCTCATTGTTATCCTCCCCCCATCCTTTCCTGCTAAAACCATAGTTCCCACTGATGCTCCGCTCCTGCTCCTCTTCTCCCTTAACTTAATTATTACTTTTTATTATTTTTAAACAATTTTATTTACTTTTTTATGTTAATTTTATTTTAAAAACTATTTCACTTTTCTGTATAACTTTTAAATTGTTGATTTTATGAAAAAATAATATTCATTATCTTAATTTTATATTTTTTTAAATTTAAAATTGAGTAAATTTTGTAAACTTGTATATTATATTTAAAAATTAATTAAATTTATTATTTTTTAAGTTTATAATTTCTTTTAAAATATATATTAAGTATATTTTGATTTTGTATTTATGACATGAAATCATGTTGTAACTTGTTAACACTCCATTTATTGTTTCTATCAATCATTCATATATATATATAATAAACACACATTATTAAAAATTATGCATAAAATTATAATTTTCAATATTTTTTGAAAGTGTGAAAAAAATAATTAAAATGTAAATTTATGATACTTGTAAAATTCATGTTCTAAATTTTTCATGCATAACCTATATATACATATACATATTAAAAATAATTTATATATTTGTTGGTCCTTTTTGAAAATGGGACAAATTTAAAACATTAATTTATGATAGTAAAATTCATATATTAAGTTTTTCACTTATATAGTATATATACATACAACATATATAATTTAAAGGCATTTAATTAATTTTCATCTTTTTTCAAAAGGAATTAAAATTATATGAATTACTTTGTGTTTTTTCAAAATGTTAATTTTTCAAAACATGAATTTACGACAATTGTAAAATTCATGTTTTAAATTTTCTACTTTTATATATAATTTTTCCTTTTTTTTTAAATTTGAAAATTTTAATTCAAGACAATTGAAAATTTAGATACAATTAACAATCTTTTTTTAAAACTGTGAAAAATAGTTAAAAAAACATTATGATTGTTATAAAATTCATGTTTAATTTTTTTTCCCAAAGAGAATGAAACTAATATTCACATTTTCGATGGACTGAAATATATATATATATATATATATATATATATATATATATATATATATATATATATATATATATATATATATATATATATATATATATATATATATATCTTCCACAATATGAAAAATTTAAAACATAAATTTTAAAACTATATTGAAAAATTTAAAACATGAATTATACAACTATCATAATCCCTTTTTGAAGTACCTAACACATAAGGTGTATAATAATAAATTAATGTGCTTGAACTACATGATAATATAAACATTTGATGAAATATATGTCAATTTTGACCTATTTAATCACACTTGTTTGAAATTTTCCTTTGTCTTTTTCGACCTTTTTTTGCTGATTTTTAAGGGTTTTAATTTTTTATTAACATTTTAATAATCATTTTGTGTTTTTTTCTAAAAAAATTGTGTGAAGGAAGACAAATATATTTAGCTAACCTACAAATAGTAATCAAGAAAAAGAATTGCATGAATGGATATACATTTTAAATACATCTATATCTATAAAATTAAGATATCCATATTTTTCCTACACAATACATTTTGAAGGACCATTCCTCCCCATTATTTATAGCTTATCCCATGTGAGAGCCCTCCATTCTAATGATATCCATAGAGAGATGTTAGCCTTGTGAAACCCTTTACTAATCTATGTTTTCATACAGATATTTGAAGCTATGACATCCCTACCATTGATGCATGTTTCATAAGTAGAGCAAGCAAAATCTTTACCATCACACTGCTCATCCCAAACCATACGATCCTCCCTAGTAGATCTAGAGATAGGAGACATCACTAATTTCCTTTGATTTTTTCTACAAGCTTCTCTTAATTCAACCACCAAGGGGACCAAAAGTTTCCACTATTTTTTAAAAGGTGGACCTCAATAATGTAATCCTTAACCAAGGTGCTAGAAACATCCTTAAAATATGTTGTCAAAGAGTAGAAGTTGGTTTGCTTTGTTAATTTTTTTATCTTCCAACCAACAATCATCCTAAAAATTGATTTTACTCCCATCACCCAATCTCCATCTAATGTGCAAGAAAAACAATTTATCATTAGGTCTAAGGAAGTTCCACACATATGAACATTGATGGATTGACTCTTTGATAAAATGATCTACAAATTTTACTTAGGAATGTATGATATAAGACTCCAAGTTCCACACATAAGAACATATATGGAGTGACTCTTTGAGAAAATTATCTACAAAATTTGCTTAGGAACATATGACAAGACTCCAACAAATGATCCAAATTTTTCATGATCTAAGTTTTTTGAAATGATATATCTACAAATAAACCATGCCCTAAAACTAATGACCTTGAGTTTGAGTGCAAGGCAGAGGAAGACTGCCCACTAAATCAAAAATTTGTCACTTTGCTGGTCTATATAGATTAGAGTTGCAACGTTGTTATGACTGTCATTTTCTTGGTCTATATGGATCACATGTAGTCTATCTTGTTGCTAATTTTATTCTTGTGATTTTTAACTACAACTTTTTATATAAATTACATTAATTTAAAATAAAATTAAAAAATTAAAAATCACAATCTAGAGAGGGCTTGAAGAATAAAAGATTCTTGCAAGAATTGAATTAGTGTTGAATTCACATCAAAATGTAATCAAGATGATTCTACAACTCAGAAGGCTTGAGGCATGGTAGCTAGATGAGAAACAAGACATTAATGAAAATCATTATGTCTTTAAATTATGTATCAATCTTATTCCTATGAATTAAAGGCTAGTAGATAGCCATTATTCAAATTTGAATATGAATTGTCAATCTAAATTAGGCATGGTGAGATCCACAGTGAATTTTATGTTGATTGGATTTGAATAATTTATCTTAGAGATAGCTGCCCAAGACATGTGTTTCTATCTAAAGTGTTGTTATCATGCACTAGTCTGCCATGTGGAGAACAAGGACAATATTATTTAAGTGAAGAATAAAAGAATTCTCAAGATTTCCCTGTCAGAAGGAGAAATATGTCACAATTGCATGCGACTATGCTTGAGTCTAGGATTGACCTTCTAAGTCTTATGATTGGGAACAAGGCTTCTATGTGGATAGAAATGATGGGATGAATTATAAATTAATATAACGTGTGTTTATGCTAGGAAGAATGGTCAAACACTTGATGAATATAAAGGACTTAATTTACAACTTAAGAGAACCCACAACTGAGACTAGCAAGTCAATGACAAAAAATAACATAAAGAATTTGGGACCAAGGGTCTAAGGTTTTATAGCCAAGGTGAGAAAATAAACCTCCTAATATACATGATAAACCATAGTCTTTCAAGAACCTAACCAAGTGGGATGAAAATATCAACTAAAAATCTAGAGTTCCCCTACAAGTTTGGAATGGCCTTTATCAACAAAATTCTTTTGACAAATTTAATCTATAAGTTTCAAGCCAACCAAAATCAATAATATGCTCTAATCGTAGGCAAATACCATATCAAAAGCATAATGCCACCCAATTGTATCTTTTGCAAAGTGAAATACCTTAGGTATTTTAATTTGACTATGTGAGAGATCTAAACCCTTCAAATTCCCTTTCAATCACCTTGTCTCTCTACTATAAACACATTTGTATAGAGAACGCACAAAAATACAAACAAAATAATATCTTCTTGTTGCAAACAAAACACATTTTTTATTTAAAATAAAAAAATTTCCCAAACCATCGATAAAGTCAAAACTTTGATCTTTTAGTAAAAATAGAAACCCTAGTTGTGTCATGAATGACAGACAATCGCATAACTTTCTAAGTTAGAAAATGAAAGTATGCAACATGAAGAAGAAATATATGAAATAAATCTAGATGATATGAGATTAACAAACTCATGAAGATGTACACATATAGATAGTACAAATTAGAGTTACACACCACTTAGAAAAGTAGCATGAAACTCCATGCAAGTATAAAGAAAAAAAAAGGCACACCTCAGTAAGCTTATCTCCTAGTAAAATTATGTAATAGTTGTTGGCATATGGACACTCCAATGAGACATTGTGTGTGATTGAAGGTTTTTTCATTGATGGCAACCTTGCAATCCTATGGCACCAGCAAGACATTCTACCGGCAAAGCATTATTCAAGCAAGACAGTGCACCGGCATCAACAAAACCACTTTACACCAGCACCGGCACCGGCACAGAAGAAAAGATGTATACCGGCACAAAGGCCGACAGGATTTTTGATATGTAATATTTTGATTATTATTGCAAGCCGACTTGGCAAATTGTAAAATGACTCTTGTATATAAAGGAGATCATTATAGACATTTGTAGGGATAGGTAAGCAAGCATAAAGAAAATTATTAGACAAACCTAATGTATGAATTATAGGTCAAGGGTATATGTAAAGAACAGAGCAAGAACCGGTACTGAATCTGGCATTGAAGATGCTATTATAAAGCAGTACAGAATATTGGATTAGCATAATCCTCATTGTAAGTCAGTGTGACTTCTCACTGAGTAGTGTGCTCTAGGCAATTGGCCTTCCTACATGTGCAGGCCCCTATTGTAAGTAATAGTCTCTTATTGGCCAGTAAGTGAATATTGTGGGTCACAAATCCCACTGAGGTTTTTCCCACATCGGGTTTCCTTGTTAAACATCTTGTGTTATGGTGTTCTTTTCATCTAGATTTTTTTTATTATGTTTTTTACATTAATTCTTGCATACCGGTACACTGTTACTTTATGTTTTGCATGTTTTGTCTTAAGAAAATTTTAATACCGATCAGATACTGATTCACGCCCCCCTCTTAGTATTTGTGGGAACCCTAACAATAGCAAGCTTATCTACTAGCAACATTCTAGAATAAGGAACATTGTACTCTAATATTGAGTAATCCACTAAATTTCAACTTCATCTTAATTATTATTCTTCTTTGACACAATATCACTTGGTTTACAATCTATCAAAAAGGGGAAAATGCATACACCTAAATCTATCCTAATACAATCCTATCTAAAATTAAGTAAATGGCAAATTATTTGTTAATTCCACTTCACCTAATATACCCCATATATAATTAAATAATTTTCTTATTTAATTACTAATTTTATTGTTTAATTATTCATTTTCATTTTCACTTAATATACCCTATCTATCACATTTTTGTTATTGCAAGTTTTAGGGTTTTGTTGGTTTTGATTTTGGCACATTTTTGTCATTCTTATTGTGTTTTTGTCAGATCTTACTACATTTTATGTGCAATCCTGACATATTTCTGGTTCATTTGAGTTTCTTAACATTTAGCATCATTGGGTCTTATTGTGTTTGTATCTTATCCTACCATGTTTTGGCTTATATTGTTGCAGCTAAGGTTTATATTATCACATTTTTGGTTCTAACAATTTTCTACTTTTCAGGTTTCTAGTGCATTTTTGTCAAATTTTGTAGCATCTATGGCTTGTTCTGTCATGTCTAGGGTTTAGATATTATCATGTTTTGATAACTTTTAATATGTTTCTAGTTTGTTCTGTCATGTTTTTGTTATGTAGGTGGGTCGAAGATTGAAGATTCCAAAATCATTTGTAGCAGGCCCCTTTTAATTATTTTTTTGCAATCTAATCCTTGTGGTTGTAGGTTGGAATAATTTTGAAACTACTAATACATTTGTGCTTGCAAGGGTAATTTAGGAATGCTCTTGTTTTTATTAGATTAGAAAACACTTCCATTGGTGCGCTAAAAATAACAATTGTTTGAAGTGTTTGGGGCACTTATCCAATTTGTTGTAGAACCCTAGGTGTTTGATGAAAGCATCCTATGCCCTCACCTTCATGAATCTTGGGTGTAAGAGAAATAATTGAACATCTCTTTTTTTATAAGGCATGCCTCTTGTTGTGAGAGGGAACGACCTAAGCATTACTTTCCTCTAGTCCGCTATATAAAAAAGGGTGCACCAAAAGTTATAGCCTAATTCATATTAGCCTTTGTCATACTCTTCAATCCGAAAAGGGTTTCCATACTCCAATTAAAGGTTGATTTGGACACATGTAGGGTGCTAGTGACTTTGGATTGTGACTAAAAACATTAGTACTATAGCCTACCTGATTTTTTTCTGAACATTGTGATAGCTTCAGTGATAAGGGATAGCTAGTTTTCCTCCCAAGATAATCACCATAATGTTTCTTTGAGATGAGACATAAATCATCAGCTTAGCATAAGCTACTTATAGCTTTTTAGGGAGAGGGTGATTGGGTTATCCTTCTAGTCTTGGAAGCCCTTAACCATCCTCTCATGCAAAGATAAAATAATGTGCACACCCATTAAGGTGTCCCTATATTTGAGTTGACAAAGATTCTAGGTTGTGGGCTGAAGTTATTGCCATGAAACCTTCACCTTAGGGCTAAGAAGTGTTTGAGGTGTATTCATTTTTGTTAAGACTTGTGGAAATTGGGTTGTTTCAGCCTATAGAACATACACATTGCACTATTTGGACAAAAATGCTTTCAGACATTGTGTCTTCTTGTTTTTTATATTTTCTTGCCAAAAGAAACATCAACACTAAGATTTGGTCACATTTTCATGACTTCAAAATTTGGACAGATTTGAGAGAACAGAAAACTTTACCAGAAATGTGTCTGTATTCACTTCGAGCATATTACAATCATTATGGTCATGTATGTGTTCATTGTTGGCATTTTTTTATGATTAATGTTGTGATTGTTATTGATGGACACACACTTGATTTGAGAATACTTTTTGTATGTATGAGTTAAAGCTCAACTGGTATTTGTTCCAACCGACATGATGTATTATAGTCTTTAGACTATCGGTCTTTTACAGAAAGTGTTTACCAATTTGAAGCGGTATGAAGACCCCAAGCAGTTCGAGGATCTCAAGCGATACAAAAGAATGAAGCGGCACAACTCATATTTCATAGTCTTCATTATTGTTAAACTAGCAACAATTATTTTGCTTTAACCGGTATTTTGTATGAACCGGTAATACTTTGTGATGAGTTACCATCCACCGATTGTTTGGTGGTGTTGACACTTTAATGGTGCTTTTTGTTTCATGTTATAGAATATGTCTAAATGCATTGAACCTAGGAAATTGTAATGTAATCCTATTGAACCGACATGAAATCAGATTCCTTGATAGGGACATCATGTCTAGGGTTTAAGGTGGTTGATGAGTTTTTGTAAGGGAACATACAGAAGAGAAGTTTAAGGTCTACAAGAAGAGGCAAAGTGTGAATGTGTGGAAGACTGAAGTAATGTTGGAATGCATTAGGAATGAGCTATCAAGGATCTAACCAAGCAATCTATGCTATTTACTAGATCACTCACTTGTTGATTACTCACATCTTCGACAAGTCTGAAGCCCTTAACCAGGTAGGCCCAAAAGCCTTTTGTAAATCCTCTAACAAGGTGGTTCACATCTATGGATCTGAAATCCTCTAGCAAGGTAGTCTTTAATTAGACTTATCTCCTAACAGAGATTGAGATTCCTAATAGGATCTGTTCTGGTAAAGAACATTGTATGACCTTAACCGGTCTGGTTCCTATTCTATAGATAGTTACTTGTGAGTTCCATCTCACCGTGGTTTTTCCCATTTGGGTTTCCACGTCAAAATCTCTCATGTTATGGTGTTTGTGCTTCTGTGGGTGAATGCATTATTTTCTATTTGGTTTGCATGTGTGCTAATCGGTTTGTCTACTAAACTATTTTATCAGTTTACTGGTAGTCTAGTAAAGTGTTTAAGTACAATAATTTTTGGCATACTAATTCACCCCCGCCTCTTAGTATTCATCAATTGGTATCAGAGCCAACCTTTCTATAAGTTTAACCACTTGGAAAGAGATATGGGCGAATACACTATGAGGGAACTTACTCATCGGCTCACTCAGTCTGAGCAAGCCTATGATGATCTTATGATCAAATATAAGGCCTCTCAGGCAAAAAGGAGATAACATGCTAAAAAACTGATGGAGCTATGTGAAAATAGTTCTTCTGATGAAGTGGACATGGAAGCCCTGATTCAAGAAGTAGAAAAGATGAATGAATCCAATTCCAACCTGAGAAAAGAGTTGGAAGGACTAACTATTCGAATGTGCCAAGAGTTTGAGAACCGGAGGAAAACTAAAGATCTGGTAAAAGACAAAAATCATGAAATCTCCAAGTTGAAGCAAGAGATCAGTGCCCTAACTGCTCAACTCCATGCGAGCAAAGTGGAAAAGGAAGACATGCAAGGAGAACTAAACATGACCATCTTCGAGAATGCAAACTTGATGGAAACAAATGTTGTTGTTTCCAAAGAACTCTCTGAGTCAAAGGAAATACTTGCTAAGTTCAACAAGAGTACTATTAAGCTAGAGAAAAAGCTTGAATCTGCCAAACCTATCAAGAATATTGATGGACTTGGTTATTCTGGTCATGAGGAAGGTGAGACCTCTGGTACAAATATTGGAGCATCAAAGAAACAACCGGCATCAAAGGATAAAGGTAAGCAAAAGTTTAAACATTTTTGCTTTAACTGTCTTACAGAAGGACATACTGCCAATGTGTGTAGGAGCAAAGCCTACAATAATTTTCCTTACTTTATAAACAATGTACCTAGATCCAATAAGTTCAATGGTAATTGTTATGCATCCAA
This sequence comes from Cryptomeria japonica, assembly GCF_030272615.1. Lineage (NCBI taxonomy): Eukaryota > Viridiplantae > Streptophyta > Pinopsida > Cupressales > Cupressaceae > Cryptomeria > Cryptomeria japonica. The sequence continues at coordinate 258,340,445 of NC_081411.1, forward strand.
CAAGTTTGGGCATAGAGCATCTGAATGCATGTCTGTTATGAACAACACTGGAAGATATTCTCAGAGGACTCAAGGAGTTGTTCCAGAACCTTTTGTGAATTGGAATTACAATCGGTTTAATGCCTTTGATCATCAGTCAGGAAGCGATGGCTATCAAGCGGCAACCGGATGGAGAGAAAACTATTTGATCTATCATTGTCATGGTCACACTACTGCAACATGTAGGAGGAAGAATGGTAACATGAATAATGGACCTTGGAGAGCACCTAGAATGGTCTGCTATCATTGCAACAAACTGGGTCACATTGCTAGATTCTACAGAACAAGAAAGAACATATCGGATGACATACCGGTCACTCCGGAAGGAAAGATTGATATTGAAACTGTTCAAGCAGATATGAACAAAACCTGGAAAAAAAAACCAACGGTGTTGCAAGAAGAACCAGTTTCTGTACCTAGTGTGGAAATCACGGAACTGGCAAACTAAGCATCAAAAAAGCTTAGGGGGAGCAAATGGAAAAATACTTCAAACCCCCAGTTTACACTGGTAAAAGACCTTAACCGGTATGAGATACCTATCAGTCGATAGAAGACCAAAAATGGTAAAAGGCAAATTAGGGTTTACGCCCTAATATTGGAGCATTTATTATGGTAGGTGGAGAACCTGTTTAAAAAGAATTTTGAAATCATTTCTCACTTATCATTTTTTGAGCAAAGAATTTTTTCAAGTGCAGAGCGAAGGAAAGCAATTTACACTACAAATCAAAGAGTTTATCAAAAATCTGGAGAAGAATCTAAAGCTATCATCTGTTGAAGGAGTGAAGAATGCAAAGTGGTATCTCTGCAACCTAAGGAGTGTGAAGTGAAGTTCAAATTGTGAAGCCCTAAATTTCAATTTGCGAAGGTATTTCTCATAATTCTTCATTTATCATGCCTTTCTCATCTTACAATATTTCTAGTGCAACTGTTGATTCTATGGACTTCATACAACGAAAGTTGAAATATAATGCCTTGTCTCAAGTACCGGCTGGTGTTTAAGTAGAAGAAGGGATTTCTGATTACATAGACTACAAAATCAAAGACGTAGGGTCTCTTGTGATCCATTCCCAACTAAGCTTATTTTGCAGAAAGGATAAGAAGATTAAACTGGAATTCAGCATTCTGGAAAAGAAGAAACTCCAAAATGCGGTTTACTTTCTTGAAGAATTTTTGGATGATCACATTCGCATTATTCTAAGCAGGGTACATGGTGACAAGATGTACCTAGAGCAGACGCGTGATATCACACCAAAAGTGATTCATGCCATCACCGGTTTCTCCAATACAGTGGAAGTGCTAGCCCTAAGGAAGGTCAGCAAGACTAAAATGTCCAAGCTCACCGGTTTAGTGAGAAAATTACATGGCATGATCATCAACTCAATCAAGGATGATCTGGTCAAGTATGCTGCATGGTGATAGGTTACCGAGCGTTCTCTACTAGCAGAATTAATTTTGTCTCTGTTGCAGCGGTAAATGCCGCTTACAAGATGATCAAGGAGGATGCATCATTTGATATGTGCACTTGTATGCAAAGACAACTTATGTTGAATCTTAAGTCAATCAAACAGGACAATGCACTGAGATTCAAGTTCGGACAACTATTGGTTGGGTTGTTCTTTTACTTTCAAGGCTACTTTCCAGGAGTAGGTGATATTCAATGGTCTACTGACCAACTGGTAACAAAACAAATCAAGAAGTGCCTACAAGCAGTTGGAACCAGCTATCCGAAAGCACTGAACAAATACTTTGATGAATTCAAATGCAAGATGAGCCAAAGGATAAGAATATCCGATGATTTAGTCAAAAGTATGAGGAAGACATCTACTTCACCATCAAAGTGGATGAATGCTTAATGGAGGTTGTTGAGCCTAGGCAGGAAGAAGTAGAGCCTATGGGCTATGAGGTAATGAATGATATGCTAGATGGGTATGCTTCTACCCTAATCGCCTCACCCCTTGATCCTAAGGCAAAGAGAATTGGCACCTATTTGGAAAGGGTTGCACCAATTGTAGAACCCTCTAAAAAGAAAGGAAATGCAATGCCTTTAGCATCGACACCGGTTACTGCAGCCAGTCCCAAAGTGACCACGCGGTCACCAGTTAAGAAGAAACCAGAAGTGGCACCTACAAAAGTCTTCAAGAGGAAGCGGAAGACAAAAAGAAATACACCTCACTCAAAAGAAACTATGTCAAAAGAACTGCCTAAGAAGAAGACTAGGCAAACAAAGAAAAAGACAAAGAATGAACTGACATCATCTGCACAAGTAAATATTGACATTTCTTCTTACAAACCTTTGACACATTGTCAAAGAACTATAAAGAACATTACGAGAAAAGTGTTGAATGATTTAATTGATTGTTTTGATGATTTCAATGATGATGAAAAGGAAGCAATTGAATAGGAAATCATTAAGTGTTTGTGTGTTAATGATTGGTCGCCTTCAAAAATTAGATCTTGGACACCAGATTCTTTGTATAATTTTTTAGACAATAAATGGCGCATTGCCATAGAAAAGGAACAGGAAATGAGGGAGAAAACATTTGCTCAACATTTTCCTAATGTATCTAATTCAGAACTTTTCGAAGTTATGAATAAATACAAAGGCCTCTTCTTCATGAGAAGAAGAAGACTCCTATTACTAGAACAAAAGGGTCAAGAAGTGATCAAGGATACACATACTCATGCTCAAGAAGCTCTTAAGATGCAAAAGGGGCTAAAGCCAATAGAAAAGTTGAGTGAGAACTGGAAACTAGCAAACTAGATGTAGTGTATGACAGTGAAGAAGAACCAAACACAGAACAAATGGACCCCATTGATGTAGATGCCTTAGATGGTGAAAATGTTACTCAAGATGCACCATCAAAAGGAACAGGACAGCAAAAGAAGGCAGAAGAAGAAAAGAAGCAATAGGAAGCTGAAAAGGAGAAACAGGTAGATGAAAAGGATAAGAGAAAAGAAGAGGAAAAGAGGAAAGAGGAAGCAGATAAGAGAAAAGAGGAGAAAAAGAAGAAAGAGGAAGAGGATAAAAGAAAAGAAGAGGAGGATAAAAGAAAAGAAGAGGAGAATAAAAGAAAAGAAGAGGAGAAGAAGAGAAAAGAAGAGGAAAATAAGAAACAAGAGGAAGAGAGGAAGAAGAAGGAAGAGGAAAAGAAAGAAGAGGAGAAGTGGAAAGAGGAAGAGAAGAAACAAGAAGAGGAAAAGATGAAGTAAGAGGAGAAGAAGAAGGATGAAGAAGAGAAGAAGTGAAAAGATGAAGAGAAGAAAAAAGAAGAAGAGAAAAGAAAGAAAGAAGAAGAGGAGCAGAGGAAGGCTCAAGAAGACAAGCAAAAAGACAAGGACAAGGAAGCAGTGGAAAAGAGCACATAGGTGGAGACTCCAATGGCAACTGGTAGTCAGGCCAAACCGGCTACAATTACCAGTCCTATTGATCTCTAGTCTGCAAATGAATCGGAGTTGTTGCAAAGCATTAAGCTCACTCAAGAGTGATTGGACGTTCTAAGGAGGAAAAAGGAGGAAGATGTTATCCAAACTATGGTGGAAACACTTACTAGTTTGATACCCAGTATGAACCTTCCCACATCAAAAGGCTTTGGACACTGCCTTGGTGAAAAAGCTAACAGAGCTCCAATCTTATCTCCAGAAGGTACAAAAGGCCATTAGAGATGCAATGAATGAGGGCAATCTTCTACTCAGCAAGATATGCCAACCTCATTTATTCTGTGATGATGTGCTCATTCAGAAGAACAAACTGCAATCTGATATGGAGTCATTTATTAGCACCTTCAAGATGCCATATGATTGCTTTTCCACATATGGTTAAACTATTCACCAACTTCAACTGCAGTCTGCAAGACTAGAGGTAGAGATAAGAAACCGGACATGAAATTTGTAGGAACTTCAACTAGTCCTACTGCCAAGATTGCAAATTCTCCAGAAGTGCTACCTAAATCTTGATGCCCTAACGGTCACTCAAGAGATGAGCACGATAGATGCCATGGAAGAACAGGTCTCCCAAATGCAAACAGAGAAAGAGGTGGCTACATCCCTACTTGACTCATGGTCCTTATCCATGAAGCAATTTTTGTAGGACTTCAAATTAGTTTTTGACAAGTTTTACTCTTTACTGTCATAAACACTTATTCTTTTAATACTAATGAAATAGGGTTGGTCTATAATATTTTTTTTGTCATTGTTGGCAAAGAGGGAGAAGTATAAATTTTGAATGTTTTGATGTATACTTTCATGTTATTTATGTTAAGGAGTAGTATACATTGTATTTTCTGCATAAGGGATAGTGTATATGCTTAGGAGGAGTAATTTTGATTATGGCATATTTTTGTTGTAAAACACTTAGATGTCAAAATTTTGCCTAAGTGTTGCCATCAATGCCAAAGGGGGAGATTGTTGGCATTTTTGATGATTAATGTTGTGATTGTCATTGATGGACACAAACTTGATTTGAGATCACTTTTTGTATGTATGAGTTAAAGCTCAACTGGTATTTGTTCCAACCGGTATGATGTATTATAGTCTTTAGACTATCGGTGTTTTGCAGAAAGTGTTTACCGATCTAAAGCAGTATGAAGACCCCAAGTGGTTCGAGGATCTCAAGTGGTACAAAGGAATGAAGTGACACAACTCATATTTCCCAGTCTTCATTATTGTCAAACCGGCAACCGGTATTTTGTATGAACCGGTAATACTCTGTGATGAGTTACCAACCAGCATTTTGTGATGAGTTACCATCCACCGATTGTTTGGTGGTTTCGACACTTTAATAGTGCTTTTTGTGTCATGTTACAAAATATGTCTAGATGCATTGAACCTAGGAAATTGTAATGTAATCCTATTGGACCAACATGAAATCAGATTCCTTGATAAGGACATCATGTCTAGGGTTTTATGTTGTTGCTAGGGTTTAAGGTGGTTGATGAGTTTTTGTAAGGGAACATACAGAAGAGAAGTTTAAGGTCTATGAGAAGAGGTAGAGTGTGAATGTGTGGAAGATTGAAGTAATGTTGGAATGCATTAGGAACGAGCTATCAAGGATCTAACCAAGCAATCTGTGCTATTTACTAGATCACTCACTTGTTGATTACTCACATCTTCGACAAGTCTGAAGCCCTTAACCAGGTAGGCCCAAAAGCCTTTTGTAAATCCTCTAACAAGGTGGTTCACATCTATGGATCTAAAATCCTCTAGCAAGGTAGTCTTTAATCAGACTTATCTCCTGTAGCATCGTAAAATTGTGACACTTGCAATTTTGACTGCATTTGGGTCTTCATGATGGCGGCGCAACGTTGAACCTGAATGGAGAACCCGAAACTTATTTGCAACATCAAAAACTGCATCTTTTCTGCACCTTGGCCTGATCCTCCTTGCACCCTATTGTCCCGGGAGGTGGGACCATGGTGCCCAGCACCCTTGTCCCTCAGGACCATGGCACCTAGCGCCCTGGTCCCTAGCCCTATTTTGGGCCTAGTCTCTTGTTGGGCATCAGGTCTTCAAGTTTCCAATTTGGAAAATAATGTTTCTAGGTTGGCCTAAGGTCAGAAAAATCAGTCTCCTAACCCTAATTGAAAAGTATATAAAATACATTTCCCCTCCCAGAAAAAGGGGAGGAAAAACATATGTGTGCAAGAGGCGGAAGCGATAGGCAAACATTCAAACATTCAAGCATTCAAGCATTCCTTCAAGCAATTGAGCATTCTAGGTCTCCATTCAAGGCTAGGTGTTGCATTCAAGACAAGGATTCAACCATTGAAGAGGAGATCACTTACAACATTCAACCTACAACACACAACATCATTACACCTTTGCATGTAAGAATACAAACATTCTTACAACAAGATATTAGTACTTGATTACATTACAAACATTTACATTTACAACATTCTCATTTCTTGGTTAATTCCAAAACTGGGGTTTGACCTGAAGGCAAACCCCTAATCCCTAACCCCCCAATCATCCTCTCTTTTCTATGTGTAAGTTGCAGGTACATGGCTATAATTGAAGATCTGGAATCCTTGTGCAGAGACGAACAGATCCCCCTTCGTTTTGCGGATTTTTCGGAGGACCCTGTGCACTCCGGGCGCCATCATCCCATCAAATTTTGCTCAAACTTGCAGGACAGCATCGTCTCGACATTTTACTGCTAATTTCAGGTCCGTAGCTTCATCCCGTGTCCCTATCTCCGTCTACAAGTGAATCTTTCTTACTTTCACATACACTCCTAGTTCAATCCTTCTATCTACATTCTTTACAAAAGAGGGTATCCTTGTTGTCTCAACCCTTGAAACTCATTTAGAATTCAATCTTGCATTGTGTGGGATTGGATCTTGTGAGTTTCAACCCCTCTTTTGAATGTAAAGTCTCTCCTAAGTGAAAATCGTCAATCCTAGTGACCTCCTTTCTCTCTCCTTGGAGTGGGGGGAACACCTAGGGTTCAATTTTCTGCTTTACATCTCCTAACAAAGATTGAGATTCCTACAGGATTTGTTCTGGTAAAGACCTTAACTGGTCTGGTTCCTATTCTGTAGATAGTTACTTGTGAGTTCCATCTCACCGTGGTTTTTCCCATTTGGGTTTCCAAGTCAAAATCTCTCATGTTATGGTGTTTGTACTTATGTGGGTGAATACATTATTTTCTATTTGGTTTGCATGTGTGCTAACCTGTTTGTCTGCTAAATTATTTCACCGGTTTACTGGTACTCTAGTAAAGTGTTTAAGTACAGTAATTTTTGGCATACTAATTCACCCCCCCTCTTAGTATTCATCATTCATTGCCAACGTGGTTTTGCTACATATTTCCATGTTTGTCTAACTTTATGGTGTATTTAAAAATAGAACTGAAACAACTTACAAACTTAGAAAACACATTTTTTAGATATTATGTCGCATTGGTGCAACTTTTTTGTGTGTTTCTGAGACATTATATAACGTATTTGGACAAAACTGGGATTTGTACAACAATGTGTTTGTGGATTCATACTACATCTATGGTTCTGATATTTAAGGAGCTTCTAAGGCCAATTCCATAGGATTCCATTTATTTGACCATTACCTTTCCATGGATTTCCATCCATTTTCAGACATTCTCAAATGTCATTCTCAAACACCCATTTACACTTTTCAACTAGAGTCAAAAGGTTGTTTAATATTCCTTATCTTGCAAACACATCACATACATCTCTAGGTGGTTCCTGCATCACATTTATCATCTTGACATACCCTTTCGACATCTCAAGTTAACTCCAACTTACCCATAGGAATTTGTCATCTTCTAGGAAGCCCCACATTTCTTAGATCATCTTAACAACTTTGGAACAACATTTTTGGACATTGCAAGACAGCCCTAGATTCATTATCCATTTCATAACTACCTTATCTTTCATAATCTCCATATTCTTACATACTAAATTTTAGCCAAGGTCTTTTCATGGTTGAAACCCAATCCCAAAGGTCTATAATATAAGCCAAAGAAGCTCAAGGATCTTGAAAAATGGATTCATACACATTTGACGATGAAGAATTTTATAATCTACAATAGAATACACAAGAAATTGACAATGAATCCTTTACAACCGCAAAAATTCAAGATCACACATGTTTGATGCGAGATTTAAAAGGTTGCTCAAGATAATTTTGAGAAGAGGTCATCAATCATTTTTCTATAGGTTAATTCAAGATGGTGCAAGATTACCCCATGAGTTTGATGTGACACAAATATAAGAAGAAGATCTTGTAAAGGGGAAAATTTGATTTGGCAATTTGCAACATAGAAGGAGAAATCACCAAATCAATTTTCTCTTTGATTAGGAGATGGCCTTTACATTCAAAAGAGGGGGGAATCTACTAGATTCAGTCAAAAATCAAATAAGGATTTAATACTAAGTGGATTGATTAATTATGATGTGTTTTTCCTTCTTTTGTAAGTTGAAATGTTGATTTAGGGTAAAGTGTTGAAATTGAAGACAAAACTGAGAAAATACAGAGCTACAGATGTAGGATTCGGTCATGCACCTAGATCTAAGAAATATGAGTTGATTTGGATCTGCCTTGTGAAAAATCCCTGAAAAAGTAGGGACCGTAGCGCTATCTCTTGGTCCTCTAAATTTTCCCTGCATGGAAAAGGGTTGTTCCTTCTCTGTGTCTAAAGCTTATTTCCAAAAGTACAGTTGGGCACTTGTTTCCTACACACTTAAAGAAAAGGAAATAGGTTGGGAATATAGACTTGCCTTTGGTCAAACCCTGGTTTTGAAAATAATCATGAAATTGAGATAAACACAATTGAAATGACTAAAAGGAAATGTTCTCCTTTTGAGGGAGATGTTGAATTCTAACTAAAATTGAAATGATTATACCTCCTTGTGAAGTTTTGCTTTCCTCCACATGGAATTAGGGTTTCATTAAATAGGATGTTGATCTCCACTTCAATGCTTGATCATTGACTTTATTGCTACTCCAAGGATTGAAGGAAGACTGAAAATGCTCAATTTCTCTTGAATGCTTGATTGCTTGAGTTCTTTATGGATTCTTGATGGATGCTTGATGGATTCTTGATCTCTTGTGTATTCACGTGGCCATCAAATGAGAGGGAAAATCCTCTTTATATACTTGCTTGTCAGATTGATTGGCTAATTTTCTAACATAGGCCGACATGGAGAGGAGAATCCCACCTAAACTTGAATTGTAAAAAAGGGTTTAAAGATGGCCCAAAATAAGGGGGACCACAGTGTCGTTCCCTGGTCCCAGTGAGGACCAAGGTGCTACACCCTAGTCCTGACATATTTTGGGGCTAGGGTCAAATATAGAATAAGTGCAAAGTTGAAATTTTTGTGTTTGTGATGTGCAAGAGCATAATCAGGTCTTCAATCATGCCAAGGGGCGCGAACACTAAGGCGAAGACCCAAATGTGGTCGAAAATTGCAAGGGGTGCAATTTGAGGATACTACAAATCAAAATCAAGCTAATGGTAATGATGAAGGACATAGACATGAGCATGTCGTACCTGAGTCACCCTCATCCCTCTTTCAAAAACCCCAAGTAATCAATGCTCATACTCATACCAATGATGCTAGCCAAACTATGAACAACCTTGTACACATACTTTCCAAGGCTAAAGGAATGTACCAATGCTTATACCCAATAATAAGAAGATACTCAAAATCATGATAATGCCTATACTAGGAGACATTATGTCAGATTTGATAACCATACCCAAGATAATGTTTACAATACCAATTATACACATGCTCATGACACATACTCACTCAAAGACTAGCGCACCTCATCATAATACTATACTAGGTGGCTTATACAATATATTACATTCCTCCACCACCCGAACACATATATGAACAATATCATCCTTACATATAATATATCAATCCTCCTCCCAGTGGCTTAGGCATAGGGGTAGCTCAAAGAGACAAGGTACCACCTACCAATGATTTGCAACAACAAATTAAGGAATTGCAACAACAAATGCCAAGTATGCAAACAACAACCAAGAATTGCATGATTTATGACATATGTCCTTACCCATTTGATAGAATCATACCAATGCCACCTTTTCCTCCACATTTTGTGGTGCCTAAATTTGACAAATATAAAGGAAAAGGAGATCCCAGGGCACATAATAGATATTTTTTATGGCTTGCATAGAATTGGCAAGAGAGGACTCTTACTTAATGAGATTATTTCCATAGATTTTAGGTGGACAAGTCATGGAATGGTTTTTACAACTACCACCTAGGATCAAGTCATTTGGTGAATTGGTAGAAGCTTTTATATAACATTGAATGTGAAGTTTTGGTGACAATTTTATGTAACACAAAACAAAAAACGGAGAGTATTTTGTATCATTTTTACAATAATGGAGAAATTTGGCTAGTTTTTACCCATGTCACATTCAACAAAAGCAAATGGTTGAGATGTTTACCCAAAATGTGAACAAATACATTGGATATGACCTTCATAAAGAATGTTTGTCTACATTCCAATAATTTATTAAAAAAGTTCTATCTATTGAGAAGGTCCTCATTGAGCAAGGCACCATCAAGTTATTCAAAGAGAACAAAGATGAAGGAAATGGGAAGGACAAAGCCCAAATTCGCAACAAGAACAAGCATACTATCAATAATGAGGTTGTTGACACCAATATGGTCAAACCAATGATAATTTTTCTAGATGCCATGTCATCTAATAATCAAGTTAATACGTAAAGATCACCAAGACCTCCAAAGAAGTAAACACGTTTGGGAGAGCCAATTGAAAAAATATTAAAGAAGTCAATTGCCAATAATCTCATTATAATATGAGATAATCCACCATTTGAACCAAGGGTAAAACATTCATGGTGGAATGGCAATAAGTTTTGTGAATATCACAAGAGAAAGGGTCATAAGACTAGCAATTGTCACAAACTAAAGAATCTCATTCAAGATCTTATTGATGATGGTACAATGAAATTGATGATCATACTTCCAATGAAGAGAATGAGATGTTCAAGGAACCATTTCCTTGAAACATGATAAATTAAAGGCCCCTAAAATAGACAATAATACCAAATATGTTAATGTATCTTATGATTACACCATCAAACATATCATTGAATTGGACAACCATGTGTCTATCATAACCATAAAAGGAAAATTCCCCAAATGCAATGTCACTACTCAATAGGGTAAAGTTACTTTACAACCTGTGCTACATCCAAAGTAATTTCATCATCCAACAACCAATATGACCTTGTACACCAATTGGAAAAAGGAACCTATTCTTATTTTGATCCTTGAACTCTTGCATGTTTCACCTTCGCACAAAGCTATTTTGGACAAAATCTTGCAAGAGACATCCATTCCTATCAATCTAAATGTGGATCAATTTCAAGCCATGGTGGGAAACCTTTCTACCCTACATTGCCTTACATTCACCAAATAATATGATGCATCTCCACAAAAACCACACAATGCACCACTTCACATTGAAGCTTTCCTCCATAAACACTGCATCAAATGAGTCGTGATACATGGAGGAGAAAGTATCAATTTTTGTACTTTGAAAGTTACATTAGCATTGGGATTTTATTAAAATGTTGTGGATACTAGAAAGAAGATAACTATAAAGGCATACATGATGATGAAGAACACTCACTCTACCTCTTCAAATTGGGCCAATAACAAAGGATGTGGTTTGCCAAGTCCTTGATCTTGATCTCACATACAATATATTCTTGGGATAACCTTGGATACATTTAATGAAAGTAGTGTCTTAAACTTATCATTAATGCATCAAGTTTCCACACAATGGAACATAAGTCACAGTTATAAGTGACCCAAACCCACACATGTATTGCAATAATCTTTGATCGACATGAAATAATAGTCCTTATAAATTGAGAATCTAGTCCATCTTCAGCATATATTGATTCAAAATCACCAAAATCTTCCACTTAAAAGCAAGTAGAGATCAAAGTTCATTCAAGAACAAAGGCATGGGAGAATACAATCTAAATCAAACCATGTATCTAATTCAATTAATGGACTCTCCCAAAAATTGATGGTACACCACATTCTTCACAGCAAATATCCACAATAATAATAAAATGGGAACCCACCACTTTTAAAAGATGGGGTAAAATGGAAGAAGAAGACATCTACAAGATGCTTTACAAAGAACTAAAAGAACAACCTAATCAAGACCACATCACAATACCAATTGAGAATTATGGAAAAGGCTTCAAGTTATTTCAAAATATGGGATATGGTGTAAAATATCCTCTTGGACTACAAAAGAAAGGCATCATAGAACCATTACAACATGAGTTACTACCAAAGAAATAGAGGACAAAGGGACTTGGTTTCATACCATTGAGGTTACGTAGTCTTGACTCTCAAGCAAAATTGTAAATTACTTATCTCACTTCCACAAATGATCAACAAAAGAAACAATGCTATTCTATAGTTTCAAATGAATGGGAATGGGATTTTGATAAATCATCCAGTGACTATGACCTTGAAGAAACCTTCAGAGAACTTGGTGAACCCACTGAGGAAGAGAAATTTAGAGAACTATTCAAAGTTGGTCAAGCATCATTAAATAATAAATATTATATACCCCAAGATAAGAAAGATAGCTTTGAAGCATGGATACAAACTTTCTAGGATCTCAAAACCTCTATGTCTTGAGGCACTAGGTGAAAACCTTGAAAAGTGAGAACTCTCATTGCTGAGTGTCCTTCTAGTGATATTGATTAAGATTATCTTACAATGAAGACTAATGGGGAAATTACCAGTGATGACCCTAATGACTTCATTGACATACCTGAAGACTCTTGTGTCTTTAACCTTACACCTACCGACTTTGAACATATCAATGATCTTTCCCTTGTTCACCTTCAAATCATTGATTGGGACCAACAAGGACCTCCACAACTTGACACTTTCCAAAATGATGAGGCCTTTATTGATTACCTTGGCATAAGATATTATCTCCCTCTTGGGGACTAGAAAGTAGGATACACCATTCAACTCAACAGCGCAACATACTTTGGAGAGGGTGCCAAACCTTCCAAACACAAAAATATTATAAAAAATAAATGATAGGTCTTTTAGTGAAAATTTCAGCGTAACACTTTCCAACCCTAATTAAGTAAAAAGAAAATATGCATTTGATGGTGAAAACCTCTCTAAAGCGTTGGAGGATGGAAGGTTTGACACCATCCCCATGACATCATATCGGGAGAAGTAATCTATGTTGATTGAAGAAACCATAAAAATAAACATTGGGACTAAAGAAGTATTGCACAACATTTTCCTGGCTAAATAATTGAAAGAAATTAAACAACCAAACTTCAAAAAAAAATTCATAGAGATAAATTTTACATGGTCATATGCAGATATGTTTGGACTCAGTCCTAACTAGGTTATGCATTGTTTGACAAAAACTCCAAGTGCCAAACTAGTTAAACAGAAATTGTGAAAGATGCATCCACAGGTGGCATTATTAGTGAACATCGAGCTTGAAAAGTTATTGGATATTGGATTCATTCAACCAATTGATTATCCTAAATGGATTTTAAATCTTGTACCTATTAGCAAACTAGAGGGCAGCATAAAGATATGTACCAATTTCATGACATAAACAAGGCTTGTCCCAAGAATGACTTCTTATTACAAAACATTGATTTTATCGTCGATCTCATAGCAGGTCGTGCAATTTTATCACTTAGAATAGATTCTCTAGATACAATCAAATCAAAATAGCACTTTAAGATCAACATAATATAGCCTTCACATGTCTATAGGGTACCTTTTGTTGGAACGTCATGCCCTTTGGATTGAAAAACGTGGGCACCACATGTCAAAGACCCATGATAATATTTTTTTATGACATCATCCATTTTCCCATGGAAGACTATATCAATGATATTTTAGGAAAATCAGTCACAAGTGAAGAGCATTTGGATGTTTTAGCGGTGGACTTTGATTGTTTTGAAAAGTATAAAGTCAAATTAAATCCTAAGAAATGTGTCTTTCGAGTGACCTCTGGGAAACTCTTGGGATACATAGTATCACAACAAGGTATCAAAGTAGATTCAGCCAAAGTTAGTGCAATTTTAGAAATGCCACCTCCTAAGAAAATCGGTCAACTTTGATCATTTCAAGGAAAGTTCCAATCGATTCATAGATTCATAGCACAACTCATAGATAAGTGTCATCTGTTTCAACCTTTGCTTCACAAAAATATCATTTTTAACCGAGATGACAAATTCCAACAATCTTTTCAATTTCTTAAATAATATCTCTTGAATTTACTAGTGCTTATGCCACCAATTCAAGGAAAACCATTGTTATTCTACATATCAACAACAATGACAATGCTAGGGGCACTTTTGGCACAATAGGACCATGAAAGAAAATAACGAGTTCTCTACTACATCAATCACACATTGGTAGGATATGAGTTTAATTATACCCCGATTGAGCATGTGTATCTTGTTAGATAGAATGTACCACTAAGAAGGGGGTGAATCAGTGGTTCTCAAACTTTTCCCTTTAACTATCATATGTGAGTATATCGGTTAACAGATCTAATTGAATGCAGACTTACCGGTGAGATGGGAGACTAACACAAATGCACTCACACATAAAAGGGACATCACATAATACCAGCATATATGAGAAAAACCCAAGATGGTAAAAACCTCGGTGAGAAATGTGGCTGGAGACTACTGCTCCAATCTAGCCTCATAGTTGAACTCTAATTACAATGTTTAGGGCACCAACCCAAGGAGCACCAACCTCTAATTTAGGGCACAAACCCAAGGAGCACCAACCCAAGGAGCACCAACCCAAGGAGCTACAACCCTTGCATCAAGCTCCAACTCAGTGATTACAAAAAAATGTTTTATACCAAATTTATCTTCTTTTTACACATGGGTTTTGTATGATAGACTTAAAAAGCACTGAGAGGGGGGTGAATCAGTGACACCAAAAACAATACTACTTTAAACACTAACCGGTAGATATACTTAACAAGTTTACCAAACACTATGCATGCAATCCAAAATGATATTAATGGATCCACAATAAGTAAAACATCCACCATAGCACAAGTTTTTATACATGGAAAACCCAAATGGGAAAAACCACAGTGAGATGGGACTCACAAGTTAACTATTTGCGATAATTGGTAACTGATCGGTTAAGGTCTACAAAAATGCTCTGCTAGGAGCGAATCCTGTTAAAGATCCCAAAGCTCTGTTAGGAGCTATACCCTATAAAAGGTAGTTCTCTATTAGGAGTAACCTCGGTAGAGGATTTCTGAATCCAAACTAATGGATCACCTTGTTAAAGGATTTATTCAATGAACCTTGTTAGAGCTTACCCAATTAGGGGATTTGCCTATTTTAGTGATTAGAAAACAACAGGTGGTGTGATCTAGAAGTAGCACAACTTGCTTGAATAGATCCTCTTCTATGCACTCAAAATTGCATTACCAACATAGTATGCATCTTAACACTTCTATATTTGCATCAAATCA
This sequence comes from Cryptomeria japonica, assembly GCF_030272615.1. Lineage (NCBI taxonomy): Eukaryota > Viridiplantae > Streptophyta > Pinopsida > Cupressales > Cupressaceae > Cryptomeria > Cryptomeria japonica. The sequence continues at coordinate 258,355,532 of NC_081411.1, forward strand.
TCTCATAACATATCTCCTTCTCTCATAAAAATAGTTCATCATAATATCATTATATAGACATCTATATTTTATGTCGGCTTGGAAATTATATCACAATTTCCTAGGTGTAGTGTATTTGGACAATCAAACATAACTCATCACAAATTACTACCAAACTTTATCAATTATGATAACTCATCACAACTGGTGATAACTCATCACACAATCAATGAATATTGGTTGGAACATCGATACTAGTTAGAGTTAATCTCTGTCAATATATAAACTGATTGTCCTCCATTTCTTCTTTGATAATCTCTGCTGGATCTTTAGGGTGATGTCCAGTTATTTCCTGCATGTACCAGTTGTCACCATGTACTAGTTTGACACCATCATAAGCTAAACTTCTAATATCGGTTGCAATACATGTAATATTTAGAAGTAATACCAGTAGACAATGTAAACATATGTGTGTGTGTACATGTTCCATCAATGACAACATATGAATTCATTCATTACAATCATCATCAAGCCAACAATCTCCCCCTTTGGCATTGAAGGCAACACTTAGAAAAATTTACAACTATATAACTAGGCAACTAAGTGTGCTTAAAAATAATGCCACACATATCACAATACATGCTCCCCCTAAACATGTACAAAATTTTCACAACACACATACATATTACTACTCCCCCTTTGACAACAATGCCAAATTGAAAAGTAAAATATATACATATATAGAAAAAAATTGTAGCAACAATTTACATATACAGAAAACATGAAAATCTGAATCAAGGATTGTTCATTGCAATTCTCAGAAAAATGTCACTAAAAGTATGCTTCAATTGAGAAAAGTCATTTTCCCATGTCTCCAGCAAGGTTTCTATGAGTGCGATTGTAGTCATGACCTATGTACAGAATTCTTCGATTGAATCAAGTGTACACGTCTTTGGAGTAGCCAAAATTGCTTTTGCATTCTTGTATGCTTTTTGTAACATGTCCACTTTTGGTCTAAGTAAAATCTTCAATTCCTTCAGGGAGTGGAGTCTTTTTGCATGTTCATAATCATAGACATCTAACCGGTTTTGCAAATCATCCATAGATTTGCCAAAAGCTAAGATTGAATCCTATAAAGGTATGTAAGAATTACATATCCTTTCTAGTTCTTGCTCAGTCTTTATACGCCTTTGATTGATATCAGTATAAAAGAATGAAACATTAGATGTAAATGAAAGAATTTTCCCTTTTGTTTCAATAGCTTTTCTTAATAGATCCTTATTCAGAGATAGGGAAATTCTCCCTATATCAATATCCTTCATGATCTATTCTCCTCGCTTCTTCATGTAGCTCTTCTCTACATAGGTCTACGTTGCTTCCTCAAGGGACTTAAGTTGGTCAGAGGCATCAGCAACCAACTGGCCAAGCTTGCCAATGGGAGTTGACAAGTTCCCTATAGCAGTTTCTAGTAGAAGGCTTGACAGAATGTCTACAACATTTTGAATGGTTTCAGCTTCCATTCTTTGTTCCTTAAGCCTCTTTTTCTGAGCTCTGGATTGCATCACATTTGCAAATTCCAGTAATTCTGATGCACTCATGTTATCAAAATTTATAGGCCCTTTAATTCAAAATGATTCATCATAATCATCATTCTTGTTGTTTGATCAATGCCTTTTCTGGTTTAGTAGATTTTACCTTCTCAATTCTCTCTTCCTTTTATTATTTCTCCTTCTCTTGTTCAGATATATGTTCAGCAACTTTTTTGGTAGGTTCCTCTTGAGTAGCCTATGAAACCGGTGGGAGTTGGGGTTTCACTTATTGATCATTTATTGGTGGGGGTGGAATATCTACACTCGGTTGAGTTGCTGGTATCTTCACTATATTAACCTATGAATCAGTAATTTCAGGTGGCTGCATATCTGGTACAATGATGTTTCCAGATAGATCGATTGTATTCTTAATCACATCAACAAAAATTACTAGTTGGGAAATAGTTTCATTCTTCTTCTTGATAGGATAGACAATATTAGCTTGCACTATTTCTTCCTCATCCATTTCCGGTAACTCCACAGTATCTTGCTCATTATCCTATTGGGACTCTATCAATTTACGCATATTCTAAATTTCCTTTTCTATCTATTATGTATCAACTTCAATAGGTTTCATCTTCCCACTAAGTAGTTTCAATCTCCTTGACTTAAAAGAAAAGAGAGGTTTGTGTTTTTCAAGCAATGCAATTAACTCATCTTTTGACAAATTAGGAAAATATTGCAAAAACACATTATCTATAATTTCTTTTTCATTCTTCACAGCTTCCTCCCATTTATTCAAAAGAATAGTATATAAAGAATTATAAATATCTTTCTCAAGGCCATGAGGTAATTGATTGTAATGACACAAATAATTCATTACCTATTGAATAATTTCTTCCTTCTGATCTTCATCAAATGAATCAAAATGTTCTTTGACATTATCAAATCTATTCCTTCCCAATGTCTTTACTGTTCTCTCCAAATTATACATAGGCTTGTAAGTCAAAGCATTAATGAAAATAGATTCAACTGGTTTGGACTTCTTGCCAGTTGCCGTTACCTTCTTTGGTTCTTCCTTAGTATCAGTATCACCAGATTCTACTTGAAGAATCAGTTGCCAACCTCTCTTCTTCATTGCAAGATGCTTTGTATCTTTCACTTGAGGTGCCAATTCCTTTTTAGTTTGGACACTTCATTTCACTCTAGTAATTTTCAACACCGAAGGCGCTTGCTCAGCCTTCTTCCTCTTTCCTTTATCACTACTGATTGGAACACTACTAGTTTCAGATTTTGCAATTTGTTCCTCAACAGTATCCATTCTTTTCTTCTTCTTGTCCACTAGAGATACCAATAGGTCATTGGCATAACCAATCAATAAGTCATAATTGACTTCATAGCTCATGTCTTCCATTTCATCTTCTCTTGGTTCAATAGCTTCCATCAGACAGAAATCAGTGGTGACTATGAAAATGATGTCCTTAGCAAATTTCTTCACCACATCCTTAGGTAGCCTTACCCTCATACTCATTTTCTTCTTAAATTCATTGAAATATTTGTTCATTGCAGAAAAAAAAGTGTTCTTAATAGCTTTAATGTTGTTCTTGATTTGAGTAGTTACCGGTAGGCCTTTAGACCACTCAATATCACCAATTCCCTGTAGGAAATTTTGAAAGTAGAAAAATAGACCAATCAACAAATGACCAAATTTGAACTTTGGATTGATGTCCTTCTTGATTAACTGTAGATTCAGCATCAATTGACTCCTTATGGCCTCGCACGGGTCATAATTATCATTCTTAATAATCATTTTATAGGCAGTGTGCATTGCTGCAGATGGTACATTATTTGTTCTACTGGAATAGAATATCCGATAGCCTATAACCATAGTAACCAGTTTAACCGTAGAGTCTTTAATGTTATTAATAGAAAAAGCACACCCATCAAAAGTAGATGAGGTTAAAGTGGTTACTGTCTCCTTAGAAATTAGCCTCAACTTGGGCACTTCACCAGTTGACCAAAAACCAGTTATAGCTTTGATAGCTTCTTTGGTTATAGTGTGTGTCCTTTCCAAATACATATTTTCACCATGAACATGACTCAAAATAATTCAGATATGTTCCTCTTCAAAATCCTCAAGAAAATAAGTTGCATTATGAAATCCTTTCTCATAAACCCTAATATACTTGGGTTGAAACTTTTCACTCTTATCGCAAAGGGATTTCAACTAAGAATAAATTGACAATGATTCTAAGTCTTCAATTTTACAATCAATGTAGCTAGACAAATCTTCTTTTACAATAACTCTGTTAGGAACTTGAGATAAAGTATTATAAGACACAATTAGTTTTGACTCCACAACCTCCATAGATTTCGATGTGATCATTAATCTCTCTACTTTCTTAGATGATGAAGCCATTTTAGATAAACTAGATTCGAAGAGGGATTTACAAAGAAATACCTCAATTTAAACGCATTGCCTCAGTTACCGGTTGATTTCTCAAATGCACACCAATTTAGCCTTCACTAACCTTTGAATCAACTTCAATCATGCAAATCATGGCACAAATTCAACTAAAACTAGCTAGTAATTCTCTCTTCACTCTGCAAGTGCTCAAGAATTTTCTTTCAAATGCATTTAGGGTAAAAATAACATAGTAAAACTTGCTTTTATCCTTTTTACCTACTGCATTAAATGCTCAACCAATAGGGTTACAAACCTTAATACACCACTTAACGATGCATACAATATTTAACATGTGTAAAATTGGTTGATACCAATTGACAAAAGATATCAAGATTTCACACATAAAAACTCAAAATTTAAACTTTCTTACTTCTCATCTTTCAAGGGGTCCTGAAGTAGATTTACTGCTATGCTCCCCTTAGCCTTGTTGAAAGGCTCAAATCACCAATGCATGATTCTCCACACTTGGTGAAGGATTGGATTCTTTTGTAGGTACATCATCACTCTCCTTTTTCCAGATTCAGTTTATATCTTCTCTGGTTTTCTTAATATTTACCTTCTTCTTTCCTTTCTAATCTTCAGTTGATTGATCGGTTTGCTCTTTTTGGATCTACAAAACTTTGCCATGTATCCCAATTTATGAAAATGATAGCAGGTCATTCTAGTTGATCTCCAAGGTCTTGCATTTCCTCTTACAGTTCTTCTTCTGCAATTCATAGCCACATGACCATAGTTGTTACAAATGGTGCAAATGACACTAGTTACCTTTTCCATCTCAAATGGACTAAACCAGTTGACATAGGGTCTCTGCCAATTCATATTATCCCAGTTATATAATTTCTCATCCAGTTACCATTAGGTCTTGGATTCACATGAGGTACTACATTATTTGCTCCATATCTTCATTCAACTGATCTATGTCCATACATTTTGCATGTGAAACAATGACCTTCAAATCTCTTAGATACATACCTAGTATTTGCATTGTAGCTTGTATTCTTATTGGGTTTCTTTATACACACATTTTCAGTATGTCCAGGTTTATGACAGACAAAGCAAATAGGTTTAAAAACTTTCTTATCGGTAGGCTTGTTAGCCTTAGGAGAAGTTTTGTCCTTGTGAATTTTATTCTTTGTACTGGAAGACTCTCCTTTCTCAGATGTGTTAAAACCTAGTCTATAAGTATCACCTTTCATCCTTTGTGATTAGATCTGCTCATCTAGCATGGTAGAAATTTTTTTGAACTTTTCCAGCTTTCCATTAACTTCAGTGAGTTCTCTGCTAAGATCTTCATTGTGTTTTGAAAGAGTCTCTCTTAGGGATGATGTCATTTCAAGGTCTAGCTGCAAAGTCTCTTTCTCTTCTTTTTCAGCATGACAATGCTCATACAAGGTTGCATTCTCTTGTTTGATCTATTCAATCTCATGATCTCTTTCTTTGACAAGGTATTCAGCTGCCCTCCTAGCTTCCAGCTCTTGACTCATGTGGATAGTTAGGGCTTCTAACTCTCTCCTCAAATTTAGCTTCTATCCATTCAGTTTTTTAACTTCTTCAGCTAATGTGTCAATATTAACTTCATCTGAAGAACTATTATCAGATATTTCCAATAGTTGTTCCGTCAGCTCTCTCCTTTTGACTTGTGATGCTTTGAATTTGACCCCTAGGGTTTCAAGCTCATCCTTGGTAACTTCAAGAACTCTATCCATCTCAAAGTATCTCATATCCGCCATGGTGTCTTTAGGGTTTCCTTCCAAGAGATTAAGCCTTAAGTAAGTTAGGCTCTGATACCAATTGATAGACTTATAAATCACTGAGAGGGGGGGTGAATCAGTGACACCAAAAACAATACTACTCTAAACACTGATCGGCAGATATACTTAACAAGTTTACCAAAACTATGCAATCAATCCAAAATGATATTAATGCATCCACAATAAGTAAAACATCCACCATAACACAAGTCTTTATATGTGAAAAACCCAAATGGGAAAAACCATGGTGAGATGGGACTCACAAGTTAACTATCTGCAGTAATAGGTAACTGACCGGTTAAGGTCTACAAAAATGCTCTGCTAGGAGTGAAACCTGTTAAAGATCCCAAAGCTTTGTTAGAAGCTATACCCTGTTAAAGGTAGTACTTTGTTAGGAGTAACCTCGGTAGAGGATTTCTAATTCCAAACTAATGGATCACATTCTTAAAGGATTTGTACAATGAAGCTTGTTAGAGCTTACCCAGTTAGGTAATTTGATTGTTGTAGTGATTAGAAAACAACAAGTGGTGTCATCTACAAGTAGCACAACTTGCTTGAATAGATCCTCTTCTGTGCACTCAAAACTGCATCACCAACATATTTTGTATCTTAACACTTCTATCTTCACATCTAATCTTCTCATTACATATCTCCTCCTCTCATAGAAAATAGTCCATCATAATGTCATTATATAGACATCTATATTTTATATCGGCTTGGAAATTATATCACAATTTCCTAGGTGCAGTGTATCTGGACAATCAAACATAACTCATTACAAATTACCACCAAAATTTGTCGATTAGGATAACTCATCACATAATCAATGAATATCGGTTGGAACATTGATATCAGTTAGAGTTAATCTTTGGCAACATATAAACCGATTGTCCTCCATTGCTTCTTTGATAATCTCTGCTTGATCTTCAGGTTGATGTCAAGTTATTTCCTGCATGTACCAGTTTGACACCATCATAAGATAAACTTCTAATACCAGTTGCAATACAAGTAATCTTTAGAAGTAATATTGGTAGACAATGTAAACATATGTGTCTATGTACATGTTCCATCAATGACAACATATGAAGTCATTCATTACAATCATCATCAAGCCAACATTGTAACTCTTCTGCAAATCTCTCTTTTGGATCTTCTATCCAGTTCACTGTCGGTTCTCTCTCTTATAGCTACTCTACTACACTGCTTCTTTCCACCACCAGTCTTGATAACTTAGTCAGACATCTACCATCTAAAACCTGCTAGTTCTCAGCTTCCCTTCTATGCAATCTACGATGGCTCTTCTTTGTCGATTTAGTCACCACCGATATACTTCTCTCATAGACTCATTTACAAACTATCGATTGCCTCACTATTGTCGATTGATCCTTCCAACCTGATTCTATTTCACACTCAGTCTCTCCTCTGATTCTTGATGAGCATTTGACTAATTTTTTCTGTTCTACAACAGAACCACTCTCTCATTCAGCAACCTAGATAATATATTTGGCTTGCATACTTATAGCCAAATTTTATCACCAAGACATGAGTTTGAACATTGGCATGGTTAGGGTTTCTTCCATGCACTAAATCTGCATCTGATCTAATCTCTGATCATCATGACATATCAAATCCAATCTGATATCATATCCTCGATCGATGTTCAGCACTCAATCAATGAGCATCACCCATCTATCTACCCTACAAAACACGTCTTCTCTCTTTCACCATCTGTAGCATGTTTTTTAGCCTTTTGTCTAATCGATCATGTGAATGATGTAGTTTCCTTCACCCGCTTTTATCTACAAGATTGGCCTTATCTAGATCTCTGTTGTTTCCTTCATCTTGAGCCGCAATCTTCTGCTTTTCTTCCTCGAGCCTCATAGTCATCATAAATATCGATCATACACTAGCTGCCTCCCCAACACGGCACTTCATCGACCTCTGTGAGCTTTCCACTTCAACTAAACATGGCATCCTCATTGATATCCACATCAGCAAAGATCTATGTGTCAGCTAGATAGTCACCGACAATCAATATACAACTAGTCCTTCTTTTCTATTGGCTCTCTAAACTTGTTGGTATCTCACACTTTACTAGTTAACCATCATGTCTTCACTTTGTTGATCTGTTGGTGGGACACCTTAACTAATCGCCAGACATGCCTATCCATAGCATGTTCATTATCATTAGGTAGGAGCACATCACTTAGCCTCTTTTTTCTCTTACCGGTTCTCGTACTTATCGGTAGGCACCTTGATGACACCATGTCATCAACCTTCAATTATTTCCATCTAAGGCATTTGCATGTTGGTTACATTCTCTATCTGTGCATTTGCTCCACTTTTCCTTCTTCATCATCAGACCAGACATCATCTTAGCCAGTTTGTCAAGGTGACAAACCCATCACTTCTTTACTCTTCCTTTTATGTCCTAGTGGCACAATATGCCAACCCTTTCTGATCTGGTACACATCTCTAATTACATGCACCTAAGGCATCCTTTTGTTTCACCGGTAGATCTAGTGTGAGCCTTCAATCACCTGCCTTCTACTTCTGTCTTACCCATAGAACTAAGATGCATACTTTGCATAATAGGAGATAAGCTCCACTTATCGATGGTAGTGGATCCTTGTCATCTACATCCTACAATGCACTCATGTGGCTTCCCATTTTGTGTATCATATCTTCAAACAGGCACATGTGATCCAGTTGGGGCACACTCACTATCAGTCATCTCTTCACATGGTGACTGCATCTTTATCCAGTGAGAGTCCTATTTTTCTGCATCCACACAGTATATTGGTAACCTGTACATCCTTCTCCTCCATTGTTGATGTGATTTAGGTAATATTTTTCCTCTTCATCACAAACAACAGCTCAAGCACCTCGCTCATCCTACTTGTACACTGGTCATATGCTTGTCGGTTGGCAACTACTCAATCTCAACACAACTCTACCCAGTTGACATCCTTTCCTTACCAGTGATCTGCAACACAAGGTGATATCAAAGATATCACATACTTTATGCATCCATGACAATGCAACACATATATCTCTTATACCAGTATCCTGCCTATATCGGTTGACATCAATGACAATACAATGCCAACAACAATGGCAAAGGGCACTATCAGGGTCTCTCACCTCCTTGTATTTATCAGTTGCTGTCAGATATTTTTCTCCCCTTTTTCTCTTTACTTGATGCATCTCCTCATTTGATACCAATTGGTACAATTTCTCAAGTTACAACTCTTGAGATGGAGGACTCAACCATCAACTGACACCAATTGAGTATGCAAAGTTGATATTAGTTGTTAAAACACTCAATTACAAAAGGGTGTGTCAGTGAATCACTACTTACCTGCCAGTCAAACTGCAACATCTCTCGTTTGATCCCAAATTTATTTAGAATCAAGTGTGATTGTACTATGAATACAACCAACTAGATGAAAAGTAGATACCCCTAAACATGAAATTCTCCTAGGTATTCCTACACAAATTTCCATCATGTGTAGTTAGTACACTCACAAATTAAAGCATGTCGGCTCTTCTCCATAAGCACTTTAACTCCCCTGAGCTATACATCTTAGGTCCACAAAGTCAGTCAAATCTAATACTAGGGCTCCAATCAACTCCATATACTGGTTGAGCTATGCACATGTGATCATTTGATGATATTTTAGCTCTATTATATCTACCATAGCCTATGAAATGATCCTGGATGCACAAAATGCCATACAATGTCATCATTATGCCAAGAGTTAAACTTAGCACAAAAACATGCATGCCTACATGATCAACAACCAAGCCAACATATGTCTTTCAAGTCTTTTCCAATACCACCTAAGATATAAACATCACATTCCATGCTATCGAGGATAATGCAATGATCTCCAACCTCATTGTCTTACATAACCTGCACATACCTATTATTATCATACCGATAACATCCTGCACATATCGGTTTCCTATACCAGTCCATCATCACTACCAGAGTACCTCCCTGTAACTCCTAACATTTTGTGTCACTTTGCATCTAATTCCAATTGTTAACTTTTCATACATTGACACAGCAGTAGTGATCCAACTCTGATCTGGAGGTGTGTAGCCAAGGCCGCCACTACACACACTTATCTTCTCATTTCCATCCTTCATACCGGCAACATCTTGTTCTTCCATGTGTCCTTATTTATGGAGGGGGTGAATGATAAGTTCAACATACTACTCCCCCTAATGTTCTACATCTCCTTTAAGCCTTAGGAGATATCACCTGTACATTGAATGCACATTTTCAGTCCATGGTCTTCTTCCTCCACACCTACTTGGTCTCATTCTTCTTCTCATTTTTAGTCATGGGAGCAAGTCTTACCTTCTTTTGTTGATGGGTCCTTTCATTTCCAGACTTTGTATCACAACCAAAAGTAGTGCTATAGTAGAACACAACATCCATCCCAACCTCATGATTGGGGAACCTTCTATCATGTCGGTTTGACTATCTTCTTCTAGTAATATTGTTGTGATTGATAACCGTAACTAGTGGACCTCTTGAACCTACAGGAACATTTCTCCTTTGGTTCCATGTAGGTATCTGACTTCCATATGCTCTGTATTCATTTCTATGTTGAGCATAGCTGCTATACCAGTTGTCATATAACAGAACTTACCTATTCCTGCATTCATGACTTCTATGCCCAAATCTATTGTAATTATAACATACATAATTTTTACTTCTTGAGGCATCAAATGGACTCATCTTATTATGCATAGGAGCAGATCTATGTATGTTTCTACAACTTGACATACTATGCCCATTAGCATTACATCTTGGACAGATAACATTCTTATTTCTAGACCTCTTTATGCATTCATCTGCCCTATGACCATAATCTTTGCAAGAGAAGAAGTAGCTAGTAAATGATGGCATATGACTTACAAATTTATTTTGTCATGCATGAGGAGATCTTATCGGTTTAGTATTTCCATTTCTCCTTCTCTGAGGATGGATCTTGGGTTGTCCATTCTTTGTAGTTCTTCCATCCAATCTCTTCTTTTCCCACACCTGCTTTATGTTGTGGGTGGTAGCATTCCTTTGTTCTCTACTGGTAGGAGGTCTTCTTTGTTGTCTTCTCATGTTCCTGCTTCTGATGAAGTTGTCTTCTATCTTCCCTTTTCCTTTGGGATCTGTATTGTTTCTCCTTCTTGTTGCACCATCCTTCATCCTTGTCTACATGTCTTCACCGATTGTGGTTAGATCTACTTTGTTTTGGGGAGTATTTCGAACAGTGAAGGTTTGTCCTTTGTTTTCTCCATTTGAGGAGACAAACATAATGTCATTGTGGAGGACATTCTTATTAGTGGAGAATTCACTAGCACCACATCCTAATCCTTCAGTTTCCTTGGCATGCTTTTGCTTTTTCAATATTTTTTCCAAGGCATCACTGCTGCTATCAAACCAGATTATTACATTGAGCTCATCTTGACATTTCTCAATGTCATTTCAGAGAACCTCTATTTTTGCAAGCAGCTATTGATGTTCTTTATCTTTCCTCTCTAGCTCAAATGCTAGATCTTTACACTGACACTCCTTGGTGTCTTCTTCTTGAGTCTTCAACTGTGAAATATATTTCTCAGACTCTTCAAGGCATTTTATCAACCAGTTCTACTCCACTATAGCAGCATTCTTGAATATCTTGTATTCAATTCTTACTCTACTGAGTTCTTCAAGTGCATTCACAAGCTCACCTTCAAGATCAACATCTGCTTCATCTTCTTCTTCTCCTTCACTATCACTTCCAAACACATCTTGCCAATAGGAGTAATCTGCATGATCATTCTCAGATGTGTGTCTCTCATCTTTTGATTCTTGAGCCATGAAGAGGTGGGTTCCTTCTTCATCAAAGTTGTGGCTACTAACAAATCTACCTTCATCATCTGCAGATACATGAGATACATTTCTCATTCTATCTTCACAAACCAGTTCTGTAGTAGTAGGCTCATTTACATGGAGCTTCTTCAGTTTGTCCCATAAGCTTTTTGTCAATCTGCATCTATCCACTTATGAGGAGACATCATCTGATAACCCACAGAGTATAGCCTTCATTGCTGCATCATTACACTGGTTTCTTCTCTCTGCATCTGAATCAGTGGGAGGACTAACTTTACTAGGGCAGCCATTTACAATAGACATCTACACATCAAACTCTAGAGAGCATAGGTAGACTTCCATTCTACAACTCCAAATGGAATAATTTGAACCATCAAAACTGGAGTAGGGATTGACACTAAATAAACCATTGTGTCCTTAAGCCAGAATCTACGCAAGCTAGATAAAGCTTATCAACCGAGAACCTAGGGCTCTGATACCAATTGTTAGACACAATGTACCACTAAGAGTGGGGGTGAATCAGTGGTTCTCAAACTTTTCCCTTTAACTATCATATGTGAGTATATCGGTTAACAAATCTAACTGAATGCAGACTTACCAATGAGATGGGAGACTAACACAAATGCACTCACACATAAAAGGGATGTCACATAACACCAGCATATACGAGGAAACCCAAGATGGGAAAAACCTTGGTGATAAATGTTGCTGGAGACTACTGCTCCAATCCAGCCTCACAATGAAACTTTGATTACAATGTTTAGGGCACCAGCCCAAGGAGCACTAACCCCTAATTTTGGGCACCAACCCCTAATTTTGGGCACCAACTCAAGGAGCACCAACCCCTGATTTAGGGCACCCACTCAAGGAGCTACAACCCATGCACTGATCTCCAAGTCAATGATTACAAAAACATGTTGCATACCAAAGTTATCTTCTTGTTACAAATAGATTTTGTAACTCTTCTACAAATCTCTCTACTGGATCTTTTATCCATTTCACTGTTGGTTCTCTCTCTCACAGCTACTCTACTACACTATTGCTCTCCACCACTGGTCTTGATAACTTATTCAAATATCTACCATTTGAAACCTATCAGTTCTTAGCTTCCCTTCTATGTAATCTATTATGGCTCTTCTCTGTCTGTTGCCTCATTATTGCCAGTCGATCCTTTCAACCTAATTCTATCTCAAACTCAGTCTCTCCTCTGATTCTCGATGAGTACTTGATTGATTTTTTCTCTTCTATAGCAGAAACACTCTCTCATTCAAAAGCCTAGACAATATCTTTGGCTTGTATACTTATAGATGGATTTTCCCACCAAGATGTGAGTTTGAACATTGGCACAGTTAGAGTTTCTACCATGCACTAAATCTGCATCTGATCTGATCTTTGATCATCGTGACATATCAAATCCAATCTAATATCATGTCCTTGATCGATGTTCAACACTCATTCAATAAGCATCACTCATATGTCTACCCTACAAAACACATCTTCTCGCTTTCACTGTCTATAGCATGTTTTTTGGCCTTTTGTCTAATCGATCACGTGAATGATGTGGTTTCCTTCACCCACTTCAATCTACAAGATCAACCTTATTTGGATCTCTGATGCTTCCTTCATCTCAAGCTACAATCTTCTACTTTTCTTCCTCGAGCCTCGCAGTTGTCATAAATGTTGACCAAACACCAGCTGCCTCCTTGACATGACACTTCACCAACCTCTGCAAGCTTTCCACTTCAACTCCACATGGCATCCTTGTCGATATCCACCTCATCAAAGATCTATGTGTTGGCTAGACTTGGTCAGCAATAATCAACACACAACCCGTCCTTCTTTTATGCTAGCTATCTAACCCTATTGATATCTCACACTTTACTGATTAACCATCATGTTGGCACTTTGCTAATCTATTGATGGAACACCTTAATCAGTCACCAGACATGCCTATCCATAGCATGCTCATTCTCATCAGGTAGGAGCACATCACTTAGCCTCTTATCTCTTACTAGTTCTCATACTTATCGGTAGGCACCTTGATGACACCGTGTAATCAACCTTCAGTTATTTCCATCTAAGGCATCTGCATGTCAGTTGCATTCTCTATATGTGCAGTTGCTCCACTTTTCCTTCTTCATCATCAAACCGAACATCATCTCAGCCAGTTTGTCAAGGTGACAAACCCATGACTTCTTTACTCTTCCTTTTTTGTCCTAGTGTCACAATATGCCAACTCTTTCTGATTTGGTGCACATCTCTAATTACATGCACTTGAGGTATCCTTTTCTTTCACTAGTAGATCTGGTGTGAGCCTTCAATCACTTGCCTTCTACTTTTGTCTTATCTCATAGAACTAATTTGAATACTTTGCATAATAGGAGATAATCTCCACTTAATGGTGGTAGTGGATCCTTGTCATCTACATCCTACAATGCACTCATGTGGCTTCCCTGTTTGTGCAGCATATCTTCAAATAGGCACATGTGATCCAGTTTGGGCACACTCACTATCAGTCATCTCTTCACATGGTGACTACATCTTTATCTAGTGGGAGTCCTATTGTTCTGCATCCAGACAGCATATCGGTAACCTGTACATCCTTCTCCTCCATTGTTGATGTGATTAAGTTAATGTTTCACCTCTTCATCGCAAACAACATCTCAACCACCTCGCTCATCCTGCTTGTACACTAATCATATGCTTGTTGGTTGGCAACTACTCACTATCAACACAACTCTTACTAGTTGACATCATTTCCTTACCAGTGATCTGTAATACAAGGTGATATCAAAGATATCACATCCTTTATGCATCCATGAAAGTGCATCACATACACCTCTTATACTGGTATCATGCCTATACCGGTTGACATCAATGACAACACAATGCAAACATGTCTTGTCGTAGTTTTTGATTCACAAAAATTTTGCCATTACATGCTAACTAACAAAATAAAGCTCATAGCATGAATTGATCCATTGAAGTATCTACTTAGCAAGGTAAATCTCACAAGAAGGTTGGCTAAGTGGGTAATGATGTTAAGTGAATTTGATATTGAGTATGTTGATAGAAAATCCATCAAAGGAAAAGTCATTTCAGATCAACTCACAGATGCACCAATGATCAATGATACTCTTGTATCAAATTTTTTGAATGAATCCGTCTTCGTAGTGACAAAATCAAATTTATGGCAGCTATATTTTTATCAATCCTTTACACAACATGGAGCAAGAGAAGGCATACTATTCATTACACCTCAAGGGGATTATATTCCTAAATCATATCGGTTATCCTTTGTTAGGCCCAATATGGAAAGCTAATATACTGAGAGGGGAAGGGTGAATCAGTACTCCAAAACTTTTCTTCAATAATAACTTTACTGTTATGCATAAACCGAATAGTGCAGTAACATAATATAAAGCTAAAACAAATAGATAACAATCATACATGATTCACTCCATAACACATATATTTTGGTTACGCAGAAACTCTTGGTTAGAGAGAAAAACTGCGGTGGGGATGGCACCCACAACTTCACTACTGCAATAATAAAGGTTGCTCGGTTAGAGCTACATGTTTAGCTATTTCTGATAGCTTACCCTGTTAGCAGTAACAAGATCTATTAGATCTACCTTGCTAAAGGATTTTACAACACTTAAACTAAATGTTGCACCTGGTTAGAGGCTTTACAATTTATAGACTTGATTAGAGTCTTTTACCCTGTTAAAGGTTTCTGTTACAACTTCAAAATATTACAATAAAATCATTACAAATATCTGCAACTTTACATCTGAAATGTTATAGCAGATTCTATGTGCTCAGAATAAGATTACCTTGATTATAGCATACCTCGATAACCCATATAGTAACTCCGTAAACCCTTCTATTTACTCTATTCTTTGACTGTTCTCTGAAATCCTTCTCGGTGACCTCTGTGTCTCTATAACAATCATAACACTTAGTGCTTTCACATGTCTTGCTTCATATATTTCTATATCTTCCTTTCTGTCATGCTACATGTATATTTCTAATCTTAATCCATGTTGTATAAATAGATCTCTTATGTCAGTGATCCATTCATTGCTTCAATCTTACAAACATGATTTCTCGAATGAATAACCATGCAAAATATTTCATTGGTTAGATGACCTCAAAATCATACACAATCTTTAAGTGCAATTTCCAATGTGATAACGGTTCTATGTACCTCGATCTTATAACATGTTTTCATATGTATGTCCAGGTTCAATGAATCTGGTAACAAATTTCACTCGGTGTATATCAACTTGGTGTGTCATCTTTGCTGCTTGGTAGACATGGAATGATACTCAGTAGACAGCTCGGTGTATACTACACTCTGAGACTACTTTCTTCTATAACCGACAAGACTGTTCATACTGACTAAATATCTCGGTAGAGATAACCGACTAGAGTATATAGAATAACTTTGAACATAAAACTAATGGCAACTTGATAAGTAGTAACAATCTCCCCTTTTGACATTAGTTGAGATGTTTGACAAAAACTACTTTCAAAGTTATAACTCAATAATCTATATACTTGCAAAATTTGACTATACTGACAGTATATACTATAGTCAATGAAATAATATATCTAGATATACTCCCCTTATCAATATACTGTACAAAACTCTAATTTTGCATGCTCAATGATCAATTTTCTGTGTGTTGTACTTGTTACTGTTTACTATTATGTTCACTACTTGGTTCACTGCACTTGGATACTCTACTTACTCTGCTCAGTATACTCCCCCTGTATAGTACACTCCTTTTGTTTGATACTATACTTTGAATACTATATCACTCTCCTAATACTATATTACTCCCCCTTTTTGACAAACATCAAGACTTAGTTACCATTTGGTGGAGGCAACTGGTCAAAAATGGATTTGTACTTGGTCTGTGCTTCGATGAGAGCGATAGAGAGGGCATCCTTTACACTATCCATTAAAGAATTATGTGCTTGAATATTAGCCAATAATGAGATTAAGCCATCTAGAGTGCTTCCCTCTTGTGTAGTAGATAGGGAGGTGGCTCGGTTGATCTGTTCTTGGATGGATGAAAGATGAGGAAGGAATAACATCTAAAGTGTCCTTATGTCCATCCTAATCTTGTGTTCTTCATTTCTTAGGTCCAATTGTTGAGCCATGAGCTGTTGCAGCTTTGTATAAAAATTCTGAACTAAATTTGGCTCTCTGGTCAACTTATGTGAGAGATCAGTGATCTTTTTCTCAATTGCTGTTGTTTTATTTTTTATGTGTTTAATGAATAAAGAAAATGTACAGAGTTTCTGAAAAAAATAAAGAATGTGCTTGATTTGAGGAGTCAACTCAACAATAAATTTGACAAGTTTAACTTTGCCAATAGCTATAGCTTTCTACACCTCTTCTATCATTTTTGCAGTGAGCTCCTTGTCTTTTAGCTTGCTCAAATATTATGATGCATCTATTCCAGATGTCTATATCTTTGTTAGGAGTTCATCTAGTTGAATGTGGATCACTGCATCTGTTGACACTGTAGCTTTAGGTAGCATATCTATTAAGAGTGCTTTTACCTTCTAAAGTACTTTATTTTTCTTTTGAATCGCCATTTGCTTCTCTTGTTTGGCCTTAGTTTTGCATATTTCACCGAAATCAATGAGTGCTTGCCCCTTTAATTTTGATATGTCTACATTGGGCAACACTATTGGTTTTGACAAATCAACTTTAAAACTATGCTTTTTCATCTTCTTTTCTTTACCTTTTGTTGGCAATATAGCATTATAACAGATAATGAAAGATTGTTGGCATTTCAATAAGGATATTGAGAAGGTTGTTGATGATTATGGATATAACTGATTAAGGATGTTTACTATCTTGATATTATTATTTTTTCATTGATGTCAAGAAATTGATTTTCTAATTCAGTATGATGTTGCCATATCTTGAAAAGTCTGATTTGAAGAATATAAAGTTGTCGGTAAAAGACATAGGAAAGAATATAATGAATAAGGGGATGAATAAGGTATTCAATGGGCAACTATAACCGAGTCAGACAATGATGAGATCATGATGTTTAGATTTTTTTTAACATCATACATATGTTGTAAATTGTAAGGTTAATACTATACTATGTTACCAAGCAAAGAACCTAGTCGATAAACCCTAAGGAACCTAGTCGGTAAACCCTAAGGTTATCGCTATCGGTTAATGAAGGCGGAATGTCTACCAAGTGAAGTTTAGTATTTACCGAGTTGTTACTGAGTTGTAATTGAGCTATAACAGAATGCATTAAATGTTTACATACGTTATTTAATGAAGGAAGCTGATGAGTTGGAACTGATTAAATGATTGGTGAGCCATAAATATAGTTTGTTAATGAATCTATGGAAAAGGAAAGTCAATATGAAGATCTAAAGCTCAAATTGAACCGCAATACCCTGGCACAAGTTCCAAGAAATTTATGCAAGTTCCTAGGCGGGGTAAAACATTTTCAGATCGAAAGATACATTGAACCTAGACAAGATTGAAGATCTGATGGCTATGATTGATCATGGGAAATGTGATCAAGGAGATTAACCGATTAGATAATTGTTTATAAATAGGAAACTATTGATAAGCAATGTATGTGGGCAAGTGTATGCACAGGGATGCTACATAGTGATTACTGAGCACAGAAGCTTGAAGACCTGTTTGAATAACAAAGTATGGAAGCCCAGTAGAAGGACAAGATTAGTTCTATGTCTAGATTGTATTGAACAAATAAGAATTTGCTTTAGCATTTTAGATGTGAAGTTGCAAATAGATTTTTATTACTGTTATTTTGTGAAAGTGATAGAAAATCTCTTAACTAAGTGGACTTAACAATCTTATTTGTAAAACCCTCTAGCAAGGTGACATTATGATTGAGTGTTTGAAATCCTTTAACAAGGTCACTTCTAACAAGGTGAAGATCCTAACAGATCTGAGGGAAATCCCTTAACCGGGTCACATCTAGCAATGTGTTTGTAATCCTTAACAGGATTTTCTTTTAACTGAGCATACTCTAGAACAGTATATTTCTTAGTGGGTCCGAAATCCCACAGTGGTTTTTCCCTATTTGGGTTTCCACGTTAAATCTGGTTTTATGAGGTTTATGATGTTTATATGCTTTTGAGTTTGCATGTTTAACAGTTTTGGTTATATTACTAAAGTATATGTTACCAAGGTTGAATCTGATGTTTTTACTGAGGATTAAGTTTGTATGATTCACCCCCCCCCCTCTCATCTTGTTGGCTATTGGATCTGTACTTACATTAAGTATCAAAACTATCAATTGGTATCAGAGCTTTGCACTCTGGAAGAAAAGTTTAAAGGCACTTGAGTTAAAGATCCAAAGATGTATAAGAGGGATGCACCGAAGTTGATAAAGTCAAGTTTCTCTACATGACAGAAAGGATGAAGCTGCATCTATCAGGAGTCAGAGAATATGTTGTATACTATCTGGAGAATGATTTTGTTACACCGAGCACCTATCCATTGACTATGGAAGAGATAAAGGCAAAGCAAGAACATATTCAAGAAATGATTGAAATAACATCTACATTGACCGACTCAGAGTTTAATGACCTAGAAGGCTACAATGATGCAAAGGCAATGTGGGATAAGCTCATATCATTGTATGGAGGAGATGAACATGTTCAAAGAGAAAAAGTAGATAGTCTAAGAGGACAAATTGAATCTATGAGGATGAATGAAGGTGAGAACATAACTCAGTACAGTACAAGACTAAAAGAGATTGTCAATCAAATCAAAGGAGTAGGTGGAACTATTGAAGAAAAGGATATAACAAGTAAGTTGTTAAGAACCCTTCTACCAGCTTATGCAATCCGAGTCTCTACAATCAATGAATTGAGGTATGTACCTAATATGCCAGTTTCTTTAGATGCTACTATTGGTAAGCTACATGCATTTGAGTTAAGTAACTTTGATAACAGTGGATCTTTGGTAAATAAAGTTGAATCTGCATTTAGTTCTTTTCATCTTGATGAATCTAATGATTACAATGAAAGAAAGTATAAGTACTTTGAAGGAGATCATAGTGGAGCAAGTGAAAGATTTTGTAAGAACATGGAAGAAGTACACAACCTGTATGAGGAAATCAGAAAGCAAGAAGAGTTTGAAGCACTATTAGCCAAAAGGTTACCAAGAGGCAAAGGTAAGTATAAAGGAAAACTACCTATGAAATGTTTCAATTGTGATAAGATAGGACATATGGCTTCTAACTATCTTGACAAAGATTCTACTGAAAAGAGAGATTACCGAGATGACAGACTGAAAGATAATCATTACAGAGGACACCGAGACTTCAGAAGAAGAGATAGAAAGACATGCTTAATAGCTGATGAAGAATCCAATGATGATAAATGAGATGAAATTGATATAGAGGAAGTAGTTTATGTGACTATCAAAGATGGATCAAATGAAGAAAGGTATGAAGAAAAAGCCCTAATATCTCACATAAACACTAATGATTCTTGGATCATAGATAGTGGATGCTCACATCATATGATAGGTGATAAACACAAGTTTGTTATATTAGAAGATTGTGATGGAGGCTATGTTAGATTTGGTAATGATGCACCATGTTCGATAAGAGGTAAAGGATCTATAACACTTCTTGATAATGCAAGATGCAATGATGTTTATTGGGTTGAAGGTTTGAAATATAATTTGTTGAGTGTAGCACAGCTAAACAACATAGGTTACCGAATAGAATTTCAAAAAGGAATTGTTAAAGTTCATGACAAGTATGGAAAGTTAGCTACTACCAGGACACAAACAAAAGGTAACACATTTTACCTTGACTCAACTCGTAATAAGTGTTTGTATGCAAAGATGGATGATACCTAGTTATGGCATAAAAGGTTTTGTCATTTAAATTTTGATAATCTAATCAAAATAAGTAAGAAGCACCAAGTAAGAGGTCTATTGAGTCTTGAAAAACCTGAGAATACTATGTGCCGAGGATGCCAGATGGGTAAGATGACAAGATCAAGCTTTACAAGTAAGTCTTACACTTCTAAGGGAATTTTAGATCTAGTGCACACTGATCTTTGTGGTCCTATGAAAGTTCAAAGTTATTATGGTGATAAATATTTCATATTATTTGTGGATGACTATTCAAGGATGATGTCAGTAATGTTTCTAAAAGAAAAATCGGAAGCTTTTCAAATGTTTAAATGGTACAAGGCAAGAGTTGAAAATGGAACAGGAAGCCAACAGAAATGTCTTAGATCAGTTAGAGGAGGAGAGTTCACATCTAATGAGTTCAACTTATTTTGCAATGATCATGGTATCAAAAGACAAGTCTCTGCACCGAGAACTCCGCGGCATAATGGAATAGCTGAGAGAAGAAACAAATCTAATGTGGATTGTGCTAGAACACTGATGATTGAAAAGAAGGTGCCATAAACATTTTGGAGAGAAGCAATAAGCACATCAGTTTACACCTTGAACAGGGTACTTTGATGACACCATATGAAATTTGGTATGATAAGAAACCTAATGTAAGTTATTTTAAAATCTTTGGAAGTAGATGCTATGTTCACAAAGATGATAGAAATGGCAAGTTTGATCAGAAAAGTGAAGAAGGAACATTTCTAGGTTATTCTTCTAGAAGCAAAGCATTTAAATGTCTAATCAAATCATCTAACAAAATAGTAGAAAGTGCAAATGTGAAAATTGATGAATTTGCAAAAAGAAATGATGAAGGAAATTCCAAGGAACCAGAAGACTATGATGAATTTCTCTATGTTCAACTGAGAAGTCTTACCGAGAAAACTATTGAAGAAAATGAAGAGAATATCTAGTTACCGAGTGATGAAGAAAATCATATAGAGCCTACCGAGCCTTTATTAGCTAAGTATGTCAGAAGACATCATGCACCAAGTTAGACTATAAGAGATAAGGATGATCCAGTGATGACAAGGAACAAACTGAGACAGAAGACATGTTTGATATCTGAATTTGAACCAAGAATAGTGAAAGAGGCATTTAACAATGAAGATTGGATAAATGCTATGACAGAAGAGATTGATCAGATCAAGAAGAATGACACATGGACACTAATCCCAAGACCAAAGGACAAAAATGTAATCGATACAAAGTGGATTTTCAGAAACAAGCTAAATGAAAAAGGAGAGGTCATTCGAAACAAAGAAAGACTAGTTTGCAAAGGTTATGCTCAAGAAGAAGGAATTGATTATGGTGAAACTTTTGCACCTATTGCTAGACTTGGAGTAAGAACATTGTTGGCATATGCTGCTTTCAAAAACTTCAAAGTCTATCAAATGGATGTCAAATCTGCATTTCTAAATGGAATATTAGAAGAAGTTTTTATTGAACAACCTGAAGGATATGTTGAAGACAATAATAAAGATCAGGTATGTAAATTGAACAAAGCTTTATATGGTTTGAAACAAGCACCTAGAGCATGGTATGAAAGATTTCACTCTTATTTGATTAAGATTGGTTTTATAAGGACAAGTGAGAATAGCAATATATACATGAAGAATGATGAAAATGGAATACTGATCTCAGCCATATTTGTTGATGGTATTATATTTTGTGGAAATGACTCTTTATGCAAGAACTTTGGAAATGAAATGAGCAAAGAATTTGAGATGTCATTAATTGGTGAGATAAAGTATTTTATAGGTTTACAGATGTTGCAAATGAGAAATGAGATTTTCATTACTCAATCCAAGTACATAAAGGAAATCTTGAAGAAATTTGGAATGGAGGATTTGAAACTAGTAACTACTCCTATGACTACCAACTGTAAATTATCAAAGAATGATGAATCTGTATCTATTGATGAGACACTTTGTTGATCCATGATTGGGAAGCTACAATATGTTGTTCACAGCAAACTAGACATAGCACATGCAATAGGTATAGTTGCAAGATTCTCTACAGATCCTAAGGAAACACACATGACAACAATTAAAAGAAATTTTAGATACTTGAAAGGCACTGAGGATTATGGCTTAGTATATCAGAAAGGAAATGATTTTGATTTAAAATTTTATACTGATGCTGATTGGGCAAGCAACATTGATGATAAAAAAAAGCAAAAGTGGAGGAGCTTTCTCTTTAGGAGAAAGACTAGTGAGTTGGCTTAGCAAGAAACAAGGATGTATTTCATAGTCAACAGCAGAAGCTAAATACATTGTTGTGGCATTGAATTGTACCAACATTTCATGGATCAAACAACTATTGGAAGGTATAAATGAGAAAGTTACCGAGCCAGTAACTATATTCTGTGATAATACTAGTGCCATTAATATTTCAAAAAATCATGTTATGCACTCTAAGACAAAGCACATCTCTATCAAATATCATTATCTTAGAGAAGAAGCTCAAGAGAAGAAAGTGGTGTTGGAGTATGTTAGCACAAAGGAACAAATGGCAGATATCTTCACCAAGCCACTACCAAGGGACACTTTTGAATATCTCAAAAGTAAGTTAGGGGTCCTACCCCTATCTTCTACTCACTGATCGAGTTCAATGAAAGCATCAATCCGATGACTCTATCGAATATCTTTTAGGAGTTTATGCTGATTTACACACTTTAGGATGTTTTCTAAAGGTGTACAGGAAATATTATAAGGAACGGGAATTGAAGACAAAATGCTCTAACCGAGACTGAGTTGATACACAACAGTGAGAATTCACTTCATACAAAAAGTAATTATGTTTTAGTTCTTTACTTTTTGGCATTATCGTCAAAGGGGGAGAAGACTACTATAAAGGGGAGAAGACTAAAAGAAAATTGAGAAGACTACAGATTGGAAAGAAGACTGAAGAAAAGAGGAGAAGTCTAATGTATGGGGGAGAGCATTTCAGCATTTCAGAATCATAGCAATCCGAATCTTTTAAGGAAAAATCAATTGGTTTTGCCATCAATGCCAAAGGGGGAGATTGTTGGCAATATAGCATTATAACAGACAATGAAAGATTGTTGGCATTTCAATAAGGATATTGAGAAGTTTGTTGATGATTATGGATATAACTGATTAAGGATGTTTACTATCTTGATATTATTATTTTGTCATTGATGTCAAGAAATTGATTTTCTAATTCAGTATGATGTTGCCATATCTTGAGAAGTATGATTTGAAGAATATAAAGTTGTCAGTAAAAGACACAGGAAAGAATATAATGAATAAGGGGATGAATAAGGTATTCAATGGGCAACTATTACTGAGTCAGACAATGATGAGATCATGATGTTTAGATTTTTTTAACATCATACATATGTTGTAAATTGTAAGGTTAATACTATACTATGTTACCAAGCAAAGAACCTAGTCGATAAACCCTAAGGAACCTAGTCGATAAACCCTAAGGTTATCGCTATCGATTAATGAAGGTGAAATGTCTATCGAGTGAAGTTTAGTATTTACGGAGTTGTTACCGAGTTGTAACCGAACTATAATAGAATGCATTAAATGTTTACATACGTTATTTAATGAAGGAAGCTAATGAGCTGGAACTGATTAAATGATTGGTGAGCCGTAAATATAGTTTGTTAATGAATCTATGGCAAAGGAAAGTTGGCATGAAGATCTACAGCTCAGATTGAACCGCAATACCTTGGCACAAGTTCCAAGAAATGTATGCAAGTTCCTAGGCAGGGTAAAACATTTTCAGATCGAAAGATACATTGAACCTAGACAAGATTGAAGATCTGATGGCTATGATTGATCATGGGAAATGTGATCAAGGAGATTAAGCGGTTAGCTAATTGTTTATAAAAAGGAAACTATTGATAAGCAATGTATGCAGGCAAGTGTATGCATAGGGATGCTACATAGTAATTACTAAGCACAGAAGCTTGAAGACTTGTTTGAATAACAGAATATAGAAGCCCAGTAGATGGACAAGATTAGTTCTATGTCTAGATTGTATTGAACAAATAAGAATCTGCTTTAGCATTTTAGATGTGAAGTTGCAGATAGATTTTTATTACTGTTATTTTGTGAAAGTGACAGAAAATCTCTTAACCAAGTGAACTTAACAATCTTATTTGTAAAACCCTCTAGCAAGGTGACATTCTGATTGAGTGTTTGAAATCCTTTAACAAGGTCACTTCTAACAAGGTGAAGATCCTAACAGATCTGAGGGAAATCCCTTAATCGGGTCACATCTAGTAATGTGTTTGTAATCTTTAACAGGATTTGCTTTTAACCGAGCATACTCTAGAAGAGTATATTTCTTAGTGGGTCCGAAATCCCACAGTGGTTTTTCCCTATTTGGGTTTCCACGTTAAATCTGTTGTTATGAGGTTTATGATGTTTATATGCTTTCAAGTTTGCATATTTAACAATGTTGGTTATATTACTGAAGTATATGTTACCGAGGTTGAATCTGATGTTTTTACTGAGAATTAAGTTTGTATGATTCACACCCCCCCCTCTCTCATCTTGTTGGCTATTGGATCTGTACTTACATTAAGTATCAGAACTATCACCTTTCACTGATGGAACTAAGATAATGACTTGTGAGGCTTGATGACCCTCGATAGGTTGCTCTGTAGAGGCAACACTTTGGTCAGTTTCTTTAGCCTCGGTAGTTTCCTTTGGTGTCTCGGTACTTGGTGTCTCAATTACAGCATTTTTCAGTGTTAGAAGGTGCTTGAGATGTCTATTCTTGAGTAGTACCTTCTCTTGCTTTAGACTTGTGACCTTCAGTGCCTTGATCAATATCCTGAGGGGTTTCGGTTGAGACAGGTTGATTAACCGGTGGATAAGGCTGAACTTGTTCCAAGACTAGTTCACTGGATACAAGTTTTGCATATGCATTGCCTTCTATCATTTCCTGTACCGGTGCCTCTGTATCCATGATATCTTCATCTATTTGAATGGTGTCAGCAGGGTCTTGCTCGGTAACATCAGGATCTTGCTCGGTGACATCAACAATTTCAACTATAGCTTGCTCACCAGCATCCTTGATTTTAAAGATTTCCTGCCACTATGTTTTTGTCTCATTTTCCACTTCAATATACAGCCCATTCATCAGTTTTAAGGCTCTTTGTTTGACGAGAAACTTTGAGTTGTAGGTTGTCAGATGTTCCTTTATTTCAACTACTGACATGTTAGGAAAGAGATGTACCAGACTTCTTTCTGTGATCTATTTCTTCGAGTCCATTGCATACTTCCACCTATTATCAATATGCAAATATAATTCATTTGGAAGTGACTTAGATGGTTCCAATGGAGCTAACTGGAATTTTAGAAGTGTACAGATGATAGCTTCTTCAATTTGTCTCTTTTCATCATTATTCCTAGTTTCATACTTAACATATCTAAATCCTCCAAATCCACCATATTCTTTCAGATTAGCATAGAATTTTTCAACACTATGTACATTTACCTTCTTGACAATCTGAAATTTTCTTGCATTCTCAAATTCAGTATCACTAGACTCTTTTGCCAAAATGATTCTCCGAGTAAATTTCTTCTATGTTTTTATTACCTTAGGAATAGTAACACTTTTTGTTTTCTTACTCGTTGAGGCTACAGATGCTCTAGTGTTAGGTCGCTTTATTGGTGGAGTCGGTGAGGCCTTTGATGTGTCTTGTTTCTTTCTTTTCAACACTTTACCCTTAGGCAATTCAGTGCTCAGTGTTATAGCTGCCTCTTGGGCTTCAGATTCCTCTTTGGTAATAGTGCCTTTGACAGGTGTGGAGGAAGAGTCTTCTCCAAATTTCTCTGATAATGCCTTTATCATCATTGTAGCCTTTCTTGTAGCTTTGGGTACTACAATGCTCATTTTTACCTTTTCCTTCACTTCCTCATAGGTTTCATACCTCAGCTCAATAGCATGCCTCGGCAATGTGAAAAATGCATCAATTTGTTGTTGTGTGGTGTTAAAATCAATCTCATATCCCATAGGTGATAAAGATTGAGTTCTTGGTTCCATGGCATTCACATAACAGTAATCAGTGTCTACTTCAAAACATGTCATTTTTGTATTTCTCCACTAGCTGGGGTGGAATTCGATATCTGTTATGCATTTTCTCTTGAAATTTACTGAAGTAATCATCCATAATATCATTGAAATTATCTCCTAGCTTCTTAATAAAGTCATTGATCTGATGGGTGATTGGTCGGTGTAGTTCCCAAACAACTTTACTGACTAATGGAAAGAATTTTTTGAAATAGAAAAACATGCATACAAGTAGTGATCCAAACTTTAGTGTATTTGCAGAGTTGTTCTTCTTCGGCTTCCTGATGGTGTTCAGATTCTCAAACAGGTTTTTCAACAACACCTCACATCGATCAATTTTCATTCCCTTTTTCACAATTTTGTATGCTAGATCTACTACTGCACAGGGTACACTATTTTCCCTTGCCGATTGGAAAAAATAGTAACCTATTACTCTAATGGAAAATTTTAGTTCTTCATCTGTGATATTGTTCAATTTCAGTCCTCTGCAATTAGATTGCACTCTAGTTAAACTGATCAATTCCTTCTGTGATATCATCTTTTGGGCTCTAGCATGATCATAAATGGGGTAACCGGTAATCAAATGAATGATTTCCTTGGTAATCTTAAATGGTTTCTCTTCTAGCCACATGAAATCATCGTGAACTCTGCTCTGAACAAACTTGACCCACTGGGGTTTGAACACATAGGGATAGGTTAGGGCTTTAGTTAATCCCTTGATCTTAATGTGCTCATACTTGCTATTCAATTTACCATCGGTACACAGCTCATCATAGGTGTCTTTGATTTCAACATGACCGAGTTCTTCAACACGACATTTGGTGAAGAATCTCACATCCTCGACTAATAACACTCTATCCGGGATGAGTGAAAATGCAGTTTTGTCATCTGGTTCAGACGCAACTTTGGGAGTCAAAGAGTATTTTAGTGAGGGATTTTCAACATTCTTGACAATGATGGGATTTTGGATCTTAGATGCCATTGTAGATTTCAGATAAAAGCTAACAAAGGATCCTTAGGGTTTTTGGATTTTCAAACGGCAAACGCTTTATACTTAGCAGATAGTAGCAACTTGATAAGATCGGTAAACCAGCTTAACAATGTGTTGAGATTGATGTAAATACCTTGAATTTGCTTTGTAGGAGGTTTGATCACCTTAGATTCACTTTGATCTGCTCTCTCAAAAATTTGGTAAGTAAAAATGACCGCGAAAATGCTTTAAGTACATAATATGCCTTATCGGGCTCCATGCAGGTTAGGTCAAAAATATTAAATACACTCGATTCCACTTAACTTTCTTTCCTTTTTCTGCTTTAACCAAGTAACCAAACTTCCTTCATTCATTGACTAGAGAGGTTTCCTGTATTCACTGACTCGACGGGTTTCCTATAAAGTGCTCCAAAAGACTTTGATAGAATTTCAAACTTACTAATACATCTTAATTATGAAGATTTTGAATTAAGTACATAATAGAATAGGAACTGTTAAGATTTAACCTTGAGAAAATGCAGTCCCTTCATACCTTTATTGATTAATTTGGAATAGGTGCACCTAACTCGGTATGTAAGGTGCTTTCATCAATTGACACAATTTCCTTCTTTTTCCAAATCATCTTTAATTTTCCTTTTATTTCCTCGGTGTCTTTTCTAGGTTGATCTCTGCAATCTCCAGCTAAGTGTCCAACTTTGTGACAATGAAAACATGCCATACCAGGATTTTTCCATGATCTTCGGTTGTTCATTCCAAACCTTATAAAGTAGTTGGCACTTATATGTCCATATCTTCAACAACATTCAAACTATATCCTTGTATTGTAATCCCATGGTACTTTTCTGATTTGGCATATGTTGGTAGTGTGACCTTGATTTCCACAGTAGTTGCAAATAGGTTTCTTTCTTTTGATGTTCTTCTTGATTCCAGCTTGCTTTGATGATTCTCCTCTCTCGGTAGTATGAATTCCCTTCTCGATAAAGTCTTTTCCTTTGTAACCGAGTCCTACATCTTTGTTGGGTCTTCTTGTATTCAATTTCTCATCCAACATCTTTGATGCTTCATAACTCTTCTTCAATGTTTCTTTGGATTTCTTCTCTATTTCAAGTTCATCGGTCAACCTTGTTACTTCAAGTTTCAAAGCTTGATTCTCATCATCTTTCAGATTTGCTTCATGATGTGCATAACTTAGTTGATCTAACAGGTTTTGTTGAATTCCAGTCATCCTTGTGATTTCATCATTCTTATCAGATACTAAGACTTCAAGTTGGTGTTTCTCTCTTTCTAGATCTCTTACTTTATCCTCAGTTGTCCTCAATGCATCAAGATTTTTAGTCATCTGTGTGCTAAAATGTTCATGTTCTCTTTTCATTGCTTTTATTTGATCAGCCAGTGCTTTGTTCTTTTCTTTCAATACTCCAATCAATTCTTCAGTCTCTTTAGACATATTGTTCTCAGATGATGTCTCAATTTGTTCCACTAACTCTTGAGAGTCCTACAAATCATCAAATAATCTTCTTCTCACTTTTAGAGAATTTTGCATTTGTCTTTGCATGCCTACAATCACTTGATTAGCATGATCTAGCTCTTCTTGCAGATACACAATCCTCTGAGATTGTTTATAGCCTTCCATTGATAAGATATTTCTCTTTAGGCAATTAAACTCTTTTCCAAGATTGATGCTCTAATACCAATTATTAGGCCCAATATGGAAAGCTAATGTACTGAGAGGGGAGGGGTGAATCAGTACTCCAAAACTTTTCTTCAATAATAACTTTATTGTTATGCATAAACTGAATAGTGCAGTAACATAATATAAAGCTAAAACAAATAGATAACAATCATACATGATTCACTCCATAACACATATATTTTGGTTACGTAGAAACTCTTGGTTAGAGAGAAAAACTGTGGTGGGGATGGCACCCACAACTTCACTACTGCAATAATAAAGGTTGCTCAGTTAGAGCTACATGTTTAGCTATTTCTGATAGCTTACCCTATTAGGAGTAACAAGATCTGTTAGATCTACCTTGCTAAAGGATTTTACAACACTTAAACTAAATGTTGCACCTGGTTAGAGGCTTTACAATTTATAGACTTGATTAGACTCTTTTACCCTATTAAAGGTTTTTGTTACAACTTCAAAATATTACAATAAAATCATTACAAATATCTGCAACTTTACATCTAAAATGTTATAGCAGATTCTATGTGCTCAGAATAAGATTACCTTGCTTATAGCATACCTTGGTAACCCATATAGTAACTCGGTAAACCCTTCTGTTTACTTTGTTCTTTGATTGTTCTTTGAAATCCTTCTCGGTGACCTCTGTGTCTCTGTAACAGTCATCACACTTAGTGCTTTCACATGTCTTGCTTCATATATTTCTATATCTTCCTTTCTATCATGCTACATGTATATTTCTAATGTTAATCCATGTTGTATAAATAGATCTCTTATGTCGGTGATCCATTCATTGCTTCGATCTTACAAACATGATTTCTTGAATGAATAACCATGCAAAATATTTCATTGGTTAGATGACCTCAAAATCATACATAATCTTTAAGTGCAATTTCCAATGTGATAACGATTCTATGTACCTCGATCTTGTAACACATTTTCATATGTATGTCCAGGTTCAATGAATTTGGTAACATGTTTCACTCGATGTATATCAACTTGGTGTGTCATCTTTGTTGCTCGGTAGACATGGAATGGTACTCGGTAGACAGCTCGGTGTATACTGCACTCTGAGACTACTTTCTTCTATAACCGACATGACTGTTCATACCGACTAAATATCTCGGTAGAGATAACCAACTAGAGTATATAGAATAAATTTCAACATAAAACTAATGGCAACTTGATAAGTAGTAACAATCCTTCCCTTGTACAAACAATATTGCAGAATATGAGGCATTTGCTACAGGTTTATGAATTGCAGTTAAATGGAAGATCCAAGAGATTTATGTTTTTGGAGACTCTTGACTCATGATTCATCAAACAATTGATGATTATAAAATAAAATATGAGAAACTATTCCTTATAAGAAAATGGTGGATTACTTAAAGAAGTACTTCATAGAGATAGTATTTGAGCAGATACTGAGAGAAAACAATCAAGCTATAGATGTCATGGCTACCATTGCCTCCTTGATTAACATGCCATAGAATATGACCCATTGTGAATTCTTGGTGGATAATATTTTGGTCCCTACATATGATATTACTCCATCTAAATTAATATGTATCATTGGTCTCAATTCCCCTTGGTACGATGATATTTTCACCTATCTTCACGATAACACCCTTCCACCTGATCTTTCCAATAACTAATGGCATACCATAATCTACCAAACCTCTCATTATGTTATTATAACCAATGTATTTTATCGATGCGTTCTCTATGGTACTCTTCTTATATGTTTAGAGAGTGAGGAAGCTCAAATTGCATTGTGTGAAGTCCACGAAGGTATATGTAGGGCTCACTCTAGTGGTCCAACCTTAGATAAGAAACTTCAGAGGATTGGTTATTATTGGCCTACAATGTAAAAGGATGAATACCATTTTTTTAATAAATGCAAGAAGTGCCAGATTCATGGAGACCTAATATGTATGCACTAGCACACTTCAATCAATTGCTACACCATGGCCTTTTTTGTTAATGGAGAGTTGATCTCATGGGAAAGATTCACCCACCATCATCCAATAGCCATTAATAAATTATCATAACCACTAAGTATTTTACAAAGTGGATTGGGGTTGTCCTTCTCATCCAAATCATCGATAAGTAGATTGCAACCTTTATCCTCAATTACATCATTTGTCGATATGGTAATCCCATTTTCATCGTCGTAGACAATGGACATCCCTTCAAAAATTAGGATGTTCATGAGCTTTGTGACCAATTACATATCCCCCATCACTTTTCCACTCCATACTACCCCCAAGGTAATGCACAAGCAAAGGCGTCAAACAAAACCATTCTTAAAATCCTTAAAAAGATAGTGGATGATGCTATCTGCAATTATCACATCCAACTTAATCTCACGCTATGGTCTTATCGCACAAGTGTCTGCACGCCTATTGGAGCTACTCCTTATTCTCTTGTCCATGGTCCTAGATTCATCTTGCCCATTGAGTTCAAGTTACCATCTTTATGGGTTTCCTTGCACAATCATATCAATGATGAAGACAACAAGGTCTCCCGCTTACAAGATTTGGAATTGTTAGATGAGAGTCAACATAATGAATTCAATCACTTGAAAGCATATCAACAAAACACGAGCTACAAATACAATTATAGGGTGAAACCTTGCACATTTGAGGTAGGTGACTTGGTCCTAAGAGAAAACCATAAAAATTAGAAGGATAGAGAGAAAAGAGGCAAGTTCGAACCAAATTGGCTTGGGCCTTACATCATCATAGCAGTTTATGGCTCAGGTACATATCAGTTTTCAACTCCTAAATGAGAACCATTGGATGATTCTATGAATATCATGCACCTTTGCACATTCTACACATAGCTTTTCAGAGAATCCAATTAAAAATACACAAAAATCAAAATAGAGCTAAAAAAGATAATAAATAAATAAAAAATAAAAAATCATCACTTTAAATTGGGAGCCTAGCTCGACTAGCGAGAGATTTCAGTGGTGAAGAATGAGATCTAGTCTCCCCCATCCCATGTGGTACCAGAGGATGTGTCACTCCAGCGTCACCGAACATGTTAAAAAGCTCACTTAGTGCACTGCAGTTTATAAGGGGTGCTTTACCGGATTCCTGTTGTCTAAAAAAAAATCATCACTTTGGTGCAAAATTGGTAAACAAAGGCCTTGTCACATAAAAAAATTAAAAATTAAAAAAAGGTAAAGAGAAATAAATTTGTCCAATAGTGAAAACCACCTCAGTGGCTCTCTAGGCAAG
The DNA here is from genome assembly GCF_030272615.1 of Cryptomeria japonica. NCBI lineage: Eukaryota > Viridiplantae > Streptophyta > Pinopsida > Cupressales > Cupressaceae > Cryptomeria > Cryptomeria japonica. The sequence continues at coordinate 258,388,059 of NC_081411.1, forward strand.
TATCATGGTGAAAACAGGGTTCCTAGTGCCATGTGTATGAAATTTTGCTCCTCCCTCCTTCATGACTCAATATCACCCCTTCACTTTACACACACTCATAGCCTCTCATTCCATAATTAAATTTTCCATTCTCATCATGACTTGTTAATGATCTACCTAGGATTGGTTCACCATACATAATAAATTCTTTCCACTTTTCCCTTCACCCATAGTAAATTAGGTCCTATCTATAACTAGGGGCATATCTTGAACCTAGTGATGGAAGTGGAACCTTGGCATCAATGTTGTGAGGAGCATTGTCTTTTCATTCCTTCCTTCTTTCTGCATACAATCTATAATAAAAGATCACTTACATTGGCAATCTACAATATAAAAAATTCTCTTCTCCACAATAAATTATCAATTTCATGAAGTCAATCTCAAATGAGACACAAGTAGTACTGGGATTTCAAAAAATCAATCTTTTGGTAGAATTTGACTATAATAGGTTTCCTGAATGTTATATGTCCTTTCTCAGGATGACAAAATTATGACTAGATCAAACATGTTAACATATGTGGGCAAGATCCACTTATAACTTGAGAATTTCAGTTTATGTTGGTGTCAAGTCTTTGATTTTCTTTTGATTTAATCTTTTGTGGTGTCATATTTCCTATGCTTCTCAAGGATGTCTATGGACTAGAGTGGTTGAGATGGGGCATGATTACCTATTTTTGTTGTTTTTATATTGTCTCTTAGTAATACTATGGCTCATCCAAGGATATAAGGACATTACGGGTCTAGGGTTTACTTTAGTGGCGAATATTCGCCAATGGCGAATATTTCACGTCGGCAACCTAGAAAATGGCAAATATATTGTACCAATCAGGGGTGGCCATGTTGCCTGAACTTTATAAATATTCATCAAATGAACAGCCCAATTGCCCATTATTTTATGTAATTAATTGTATCTCTATCAAGATTTCGCCAATAGAATCTACGTTTTCCACACAGTAAATTCAATATTTTTGCCTACACTTTCTGAGGTTGTCTTAATAGATGATTGTAATTCGCCAATATCCATATAAATATTTATTAGCCAGGAGGACCCAATTCACTTGGCATTTTATGGAAGCATGTCTCAATTCACCCCAATTTTCACCAACTCTATTATAATTGCCAATTAATTGGATGACCCATAATCGCCTCAAAAATTACATAAGACGTGTTATAGTTAAGCGTGATTCACCAAATATTTATATACCATATTAATTTAAATCAAATTCACCAAATAAGGATTGGTATAAGTACAATCAAAGATCATATTTATCTCTACATAATTTGGTCGGTTTTGAGCTCTCAATTTGGATCACTAGAGAAGTTTCAGACCAAGAACAACCATTGTTGCTAACTGCATTGGTGACTACTAGTGACCTAAAAGTAAGTGATCATATTTTTGAAGTGTTATAATATGATTCTAAATTCATCTCTATTTTTTTGCATTGTTGATTTCATTCTTATTCATTGGGGACCCGTTAGTGATCACCCGGGAGACATCAGAAATCTAGATTGTAGGTCGTACAGCCAATGAATCATATAGTATATTATTACTTATCAACAAGTTATTTTTTTGTTTTGCAGCCTTTATTTCATTGGAGATGTCAAATAGGAAGAAGGGTGGGAAAACTACATGTGAGGAAGGCAAAGAAAGGTCAACAAAATAGTGGATGGGAATGGGCAAGTTGTCTTGCTGAGGTTGAATAAGAATATGTAAAGGAAAAAATAAGAGAGTCAAACTTTATTGTGTTGTCTTTAGACAAAGTTACAGCTCAGTAGATAATACTTTGTGGGTATGCATGCATGTTTATACTATATAGAATCATTCCCGCCAACCTCATCTACTATCTATTGCTAAAATGAAGGATAGTGTGATAGCGGAAAATTTATTTCAACTAGGAAATAGGTGTTTAATTGAATATGGAGGTATCGATGACATAATGATTGCCAAAAATTTGGTGTGTTTTGGAGCAGATGGAGCTTCAATAATGCAAGTTCATAGGAATGGTCTTTGCACAAAGATGAAAAGTTCTTGTGCACCCTACATTACTAGCATTCATTGCATGGCCCACAAAATGAATCTAGTATTTGGAATTGTGAGCAAGCATGCTCCAGTAAAAAAAAATCAAACATTTAATCAGAGAGCTCTACTCACACTTCTATCAAAGTCCCAAACTATTTATGGAATTTCAACACTTTGCTGATGGAATAACCGATGGGAAGAAGCTTCTTAAGGATAATGATACCAGATGGATCTCATTGGATGGACTTGTGCATCAATTTTTTTTTTCAAAATATTCATCCTTGATTGGACTATTTCACATAAATCGCGAGGAATGAAAGCAACCAAAATTTCCTAACCTGCTTCAGAGGTTAAGTAATATAGAGATAGTCTTAACTTTAGTATCTCTTCACCCCATGCTAGAGTAAATGAGGAATATTATGAAAAAATCCCAATAAAGAGCTATGTATATTGTAGAATACGATAAGTTTCAAAGATGAAATGCCTCACCCTCGATAATCTCTATGGTTCTCAATCAACATTATCTAATGAAAAAATCTCTAAGTGGTGGACACTCATAGATTTGAACAATCCTAATAAATTTTTACATATCGATGCAAACAGGGAGTTATGTGCCAATGTACAAGGAGTTGAGATACCAATGCACTGCTTTGCCATGGTCAAGCCCGAGGAACTAGGAAAGCACTCCAAGAAGCGACTAGCAAGAGCTACAAGGTAAGAGTTAAGAAAGATTGTTGAGTCTATAACTACTTCTATGAAGAAAATTGCCTATGATCTTTCCTCACATATTAGAAGTAGACTCCCTCCTAAGAAACTACTTGAAGCCATGTCTATTGTGTTTCCTCAATATTGGAACCTCAAGAATTCAGCTAATTTTTGAACTAAGCTACTCACTTTGATAAATCAATTTTGCAAACCCAAAGAATTCAATGGAGTAACTATAAATGGAATTTTAAAAGAAACTCTTCTTTGAGAGCAATTAGCTCATTTTGCATACACTATGAGGGAATAATATGATGTAATGGAGGACCCCCACGAAGAGGGATTAGTAACAAGACTTTGGACAAATCTAGGTCAGAGTGAAGTGACGCGTGATTCAATATCAGAATATTTCAAGCTTGTTGATTTATGTCTTACCATGATATTGGGTTCAATGGAGGATGAGATATTTTTTCAATGCTTTGGGGTTTCTAAAATCAAAGCTAAGAAATAAACTAGACAAGAATTTGGGAAATTGCTCAAGGCTCTATACATCTAGGTATGATGTCCACACTTTTCCTTATGATAGGGAACTGAAAATCTGGAGGTCCAAATGTGAAAGAAAAGTTTTAGGAAACACTTCAAACCAAATTGGTTGTGAAATAATTGACTCATGTACTAGACCTACTAGTAGAATTGAGATGCAGTTCAGCAGAGGTATGCAGACTCAAAGTGAAGAAAACATAAACAAGAATCAAGGAAGCTCTGAATTTGTTGAGGAGGAATGGAAACTTTAAGAAATTTAGCACTAGTAGTTCCTAGGTATTTATTAAGCTTATTACTGTATCTCATCATTCATATTACAAAAACCTATTATTGTGGTTGATAACTTGATGATATTTTATGTGTATGTTAACTTTTTGTAATTGCATTTTTCAACTTTCTATTTTTAGATAGAAAATAGTAGAATAAAAGAGCATAATGTGTTCAATGATAGAGTGATTTTTATTTAGACATGTTGAGATTTTCATTAATTCTTTCAAAATGTAGCCATATGATACAATTCATTCAATACACAACTCTATGTGATTCTTTATGCAAAAGTCAATAGGAAATTTCAAAACCCTTTACAAATGACCCTAAATTCCCTTTTATAGAAACAAGGGAGCAACAACAACTTTAGGTATATTTTCAACATGTGAAGACTCAACATAAAAATCAATTACCTAGGCACTGAATCTATTGTCCCATCAGTATCACAAACTCAGTATAATTTTACAAGGCTAAAGGTATCTCTGACCATCATAGGCCAGATTAGCAATTTAGCAACTGCTACATGTCTCCTCATCTTGTTCAAAAAATAGATTTAAACTTAAAACTTAATTCAAGCCAAACTTAAAACTTAATTCAAGCCATGACAAATTAAATATAGAGAATAGTAGTGCACAAAACCTAGAAATCAGAAATAGAGAAAGGCGGAAAAATTAAAATCTGAGAGAAATTGAGAATACAAATTTACAAGGCTGAAGGTGTGCATCATAGGCTGGAATAGTAATAGTGTGTTGCATTTTTCCTATTCATAAAGTGGAGTTATTTCAAGTGATTCCAAAAGAAGAAAACCTTGAAATTAAGAGTAAAAGAAGAAAACTATGCAATACATACTATGATTCATGAGATCTTTGTGCGAGTTTTTGTAGGGTGCTCCACGCTCTGTCTGATGGAAGTCCAATTTCTTTAAAGTATAGTAAGTCAATTGCAACTTCATAAACAATCCATATTTGGAAGACTGACTTGACTCCATTGTTTCACCCAATACCGCAAGGTTAGTATAGGATCATGGGGGGCAAAAAAGTGGCGATGTGAAAAAAATAGCCTTTTCCACTCACCTAAAAAACATGACTTTCTGAGACAATAAAAGTAGACTGTGATAAACCAACTTTCTGAGACAATAAAAGTAGACTGTGACAACCCGTGGGTTATTTTTCACCCATGGGTTGTGTGAATTCTATCAAATCCGATATCCGGCTGGACCTGATATCTGATTTTGTTACACAAATTTACAAAAAAATCCAATAGAAGGTAGGATTTTTATTATTTTTCATCATTTTCATTCAAATTTTTGCTTTTTTTTAATGTTTTTTTGTTTTTTCATTCAAAATATGTTTTTTTCATGAAAACTAGGTTTTTTTAAATCAAATACAAAATCATTCAAATTTGTTAACTAAATTCAATTGTTTACATTCAATTAGATTAAAAATGAGGGATAACAATGAAAACATTGGTCAACCACAACCACAACAACCAAACCCTCCTGCGCAAAACCCTCCTTTGCCAAACCCCCCCTCAATTCAGGATTTAATTGCACAAAGTTTGAACCAATTGAGGGGATTATAGATGTCTATCATAGGATCCCTCGCCTGAATCCAATGTTTGATCCCCTCACATCCATCATAAAGAGTATAGAAACTGTAGTCACATAAATTTGTCCACTTAATTAAATGAATATTTAATATTTATTTGATTATTTAACCATCAATTAATAATTAATTAAATTAATATATTTAATTAATTCATCTTAACCCTCTTCTCCTATTAATTAAATAAATTATTCAATTTATTTGATTTAATTCACTTAACCAAAATTCAGACCATTAATTAAATAAATAAATCATATTTATTTAATTAAAATATTCTCTCACATTTAAATAAATTAATATTTATTTAAATCCCCCAAAATCCCACCTCTCACATTTAAATAAATTAACATTTATTTAAATCACCTTTATCCTCTACCCACTTGTATTTTCCTACAAAAGCAAGTTGCACAATTATTTTAAATAAATAATTTATTTAAATCACCTTTATCCTCCACCCACTTGTATTTTCCTACAAAAGCAAGTTGCACAACTATTTTAAATAAATTATTTATTTAAAATCCTATTTATCCTCACCCACTTGAAACCTTTAATGGTTTCCCTTAAAGTATTCAAACTTGATGGCTTTAAAGTCTTCAAACTTGATGGCTTCCTTCTATAATCTTCTTAAGACTTTAATGGTTTTCCTTAAAGTCTTCAAGCCTTTAATGGTTTCCCTCAAAGTCTTCAAGCATTTTAATGCTTTATCTTCATTTTTCTCATTTAAATAAATTAATATTTATTTGAATATTTATCCAAATGCAAATTACACCATTTAATTGAAATAAATGATTTTATTTTAATTGAAAATACCAAAATTTCTCCCACTTGCATTTTCCTACAAAATCCACTTGTATGCCTAAACCCCTTCTAGATTCTTCTAAACCCTTCCTAATTAGCCTAAATCCATCCCTTAAATATTGTCACATTCCTAAGCAAATTGGAGTCACTTCTCAAAGACTCCAAAGTCTTTGAAAAGCAATTAATGCTTTGTGTGTTCAACAAATTAACCCTCAAAGTCTTGGATAACCTTTGAAAGCTTCCAACCTTCAACCACTAAATGGCTCAAAGTCTTTGATAACCTTTGAAGGCTTTCAACCTTCAACCAATTAATCCCCAAAGTCTCCAATAACCATTAATGGTTACCTCAAACCCTCCCACATGGTTAAAACATTTGTTTTGACTCAACCTCTATCCAACCCAAGGGTCTCATCAGGCCATTAATGCTTTGAACATGATTATCTCTTAAACATTTGCACAAAGGTTTATCCTTGGATTAACTCTTAATCCAATGGGTAATCTTAATTTAGACTTGACCCTTACCTTCTAGATAACCATGAGGTCTTCTCAAGCCTTTAATGCCTCCAACCTCTTCTCTCAACCCAATCCTATGTTGACACTTGTCACCATTTTATTGGTGCCAATTGTGCACATGGATCCCCAACTTTCAAACTTGGCCCTTGATTAAACCATTCAATCTTAACCCTTCATTTCCCCATTTCTTCTATAAATAGAACCCTTCTCCTCAAGCAAAAGGAGAAGCATTTTAGAGTATTGTTGTTATACTGGCATTAGCATAGAGCTTTTTCATAGCATCACTATCTACTCTTGCATAGTATTTGCTTATCATATTCAACCATCTTGAATCTCCATATGGCATCCATGGCTAGTGCAAAAAGCTGCTGAGAGCTACACTCATTTGGGACTTGGAGAGGAGAGGAACAAGGGAGGAGCAACTATGAGCATCTTGATTAGCTATTTTATTCTATGTTTATATGCTTTCTATTTCATGCTTAATATCTCTCTTGATATGCCTATTTAGGATAATCTTTTGTTGCTAACACTAACGTTTGTTTCTTGTGCTCTTGTGTGTGTTGCCATCAAACAGATTTTCTAATCCTTTTTGCAGAGCATCATTTGGTGAACCCGACGTGAATCAAAGAGCAATCATTTTGAAGACTACTAACTTTTGAATGTTTTAATTGACACACAGGTCATTCTCTTGCATTTTTCTTCTCAATTTAGCACCTTCGCAAATTGATACTTTAACGCTATTGTCTATAATGTTGCTCTTTCATGTTAAATAGCACTTTTGTTTTCACACAGAGTAGAGCTATTGTAACAAAGAGTTGTAAGAAAATTCCTTGTAACCGAAAACCAAAAATTTTAGGCTTGTAGAAGCCCACCAAAACATGCAGATTTTTCAACTAATTATCTTTTGTGCAGGTTTTAACTAACCCCTACAATAGCATTATTTTTAGCAATTTTAGCTTAGGAAATAAATTTGTTCATATTGCTAACTTTGTCTTTCAAGTTAGGATAAAATAAATTCATTTTCCTTTTGGGTTAAAATCAACTACACTTTCATTTGGAGTTTTAAAAAGAACCACATCTTTCGTTTGGAGCTCTAAAAAAGAATCACACTTGTTCAAAGTTAAAAAGAATCACAAAAACAAACACGCAAATTTTTTTTTTTTGCAAAGTTAGGAACAAATTCTTTTGGTGCTTAAAATCAACAAGGCAAATTTTATTTCTTGCATCAAGATAAAACTTACAATCCACACTTCCAGTTTTGGTGCAAATAAAATTCACAATCAACTTGTCTCATTTTTAAAGCAATTTTACTTCATGCAAACGTGTTTTTCATTAAGTTGACCAGGATTTTCAAATTCTAGTTTACTCCAACAATTGCCTTTGAAAATTAAAAAGAACACCATGATTGTTGGAGCAACATCTCCAAATAGATAGAAAATCATTGCGATGACAAATTAAAAGGAACAAGTGAATTTTGTGTTTGGCACACTTGTGCAAAAGAGTTGGTCGAGTGGTCCTACCTCTAACACACACTATCCTCTCCCTTGGCTCTCGTGGTCCTAGGTGCAAGAGAAAAGTGTTAGTAACGCTCAAATTTTATCTTTTTAAGAGAGGCCTGCCAAGGGATCGATACTCTTGGGAACGACCTCGAGCGGTAAATCCTTCGAGCCGCTATAGAAATCAGGTGAGAGTGAAAGCTGTAGCCTTGGGTATAGCTGTTCCTACAGTGTAACTGGCCGAAAGGACAAATGGGCCCCACCACCAATTACAAGGCTCTTAAGTGAGTCACTGCAGAATGAACTTATGTCCAAAAATATCGAACATGACTAAACACCTTTAAGTAGTAGCCCACCCATTCTATTGATTGAGGATATTTGAGATATAATTTAGTGCAAGAGCATAGATGGTTTTGCTCCCAAGATACTCACCATACATATTTCCTTGAGTAGAAACATAGCTTTTTGAAAAGTCACTTGTGGCTTGATAAAAGTGGTGACTCCCCCATCATAGGGATCATCTATTTGTTATGCTCGTGCAAGACTTAGTATATCACATCCTTACCTACCACGGCGGGATTCATAAGGTATGTAGTACCAAAGTCGAAGAAATATCAAGATGTGGGCTAAATTTATCACAACTGGCCATTTGACCTTAGGGATAAAAAGTGTTTGAAGTGTGTTCGTTTTACAAACCTAGTGCAAATTGAGCCGACTTCAGGCTTTGGAAATACACTTTAAAATAAATATAAAGGAAGGGTCATATACAAGTCCAAAGATTGGGTTGATCTAGACCCATACTCATTTGTGCCTTTGGGGGCAACATTCTTGTGTTTGTGTGCTTGCTTTGTTTTCTTGTCAAAGAAAAATCAGAAAATCACTTTCAAAAACAAAGTACTCATCCAACATTTCTCAAAAACAACCAAACACATCAAAAACAAAGTACAAACAACAAAGAGTCAAATTTTATGACCATTCTTCACATCTTGCGAAAGAAGAAGTGTCATCAGAATATCAACTTAAAAAGGAGACCATTAAGCTCAAAGGCTTTGATCAAAAGGAGGAAATTCTTCTATCTCAATAGACAAATCTTTGTCTCACATAGAGTCTTTCTACATCGCATGCGTCTCTATCTTCAAGGTAAAACAAACGAATTTGATTCCGAATCATTGAACCGCAAAGCTTTTATGTAATATAGAGCTTTGAGTTATCACAAAAATCAAGGAGGAAAGATTAATCCCAACTTCTTCCCAAACATCTGTATCATCTACAACACAGCTCGAGAAGTGCCACCAACGCCTGAAAGGGAAGAAGTAGAGTTTGTTCCATTTGTAACACAAAGTTTTTATTGAAGTTGAAAACAAAACATCCATCATCTCATTCATACATCATTATTCCATCATCAATTCATCCCAAAACTCTCAAAACATTAAGAGGTTCTTGTCCCAAGTTCTCTTTTAGATATTGCTTGAAATCAAACACATCACATCACTTTTAGATTGTTTCTACATCTAGGATAAGCTCATCCTAAGAGACACATCTACGCAGGTTAAAACTAGTTCATGAGTGAATCCTCTCATTGCTAGGTAGTCAAAATTTGTAACACATCTCAGATTTCTCTACACCTTATCACATCCAAACTCCTCAAAACAAACAAGCAATTCAAAGAAGGAATTTCAGTTACATCTACCTTAAAGTGCTAGAGATCCCCATACAATACAAATCACCAATCATCAATCTTTCATCAATAACTCATCATCATCTTCAATCAACTTCAACACAAACTTACAAACAAAATGGCTCAAACCCGATCGCGATCAAGGCAATGAGAAATAGAAATTGAGGAAGAAGAAGACAACCTCAATGAATTTCAAGAAGCACTTGGAGGAACTGTAACTGATGAAAACCCAAGTACTCGCACTCCTTCAACAATCGAAAGGGCTCAGCATAACCCTCACTTCAACAAATTATTTGATGAAATATTAAGGAGCAATGCGGATGCTCACTTCTTAAAACTCGCTCAAGAAGGAGCCAAACTCCCCTCGGACTTTGATCTTGCCCAATTAAGACAAGCATCAGAAAGACAAAGTCGCCATGAGGAGGAAAGGGGTAGAAATCACATCAGATATAACATCCCTCGAGGTAACCCACCACCTCCTCCTCCTAATGAAATAGAGATGTTGCGGCAACAAGTTGAGAATCTCGCCCAACAACTTCATAGTGGTGTTAAAAACAATCAATTTTCACTTAACGACATCTGTCCCTATCCGTTTGATAGGAATCTTTATATGCCACCCTTTCCACGCGGGTTCGAAACACCCAAATTTGAAAAATATAGAGGAAAGGGAGATCCCCGCGATCATGTCCGAGAATTTCATTCCGCTTGTCTCGAAGTCGCTTATGAGGACAAATACCTAATGCGCCTTTTTCCCCAAAGCTTGGGAGGAACAACCACATCATGGTTTTCCCGACTACCAGGTGGCATAAGAACATTTGAGGAACTCATCCAGAAGTTCCTATCTCATTACTCTTATAATATTGAACGCGACATCACCATGGCTGATCTGTACAACACCAAACAAAAACCAGGTGAATTATTCTCAGTATTCCTGCAACGATGGTGCCAAATGTCTAGCAGACGTTCTCTTCAGTTACCTGAACGAGAACTAGTGGAAATTTTCATTTCCAACTTAAACGAAGAAATGGAATTTCACCTGGATGTCAAAGACACAGACTCCTTTAACGATACGATCACCAAGGGTATAAAATGTGAAAGGGCACTCATCAAGAAAGGACTCATCAAAATCTTTAATGAACCAAAAGATGGTCCTCGCCCGCACTTCAATAGTGATAAACCAAACTTCTGGAACAAGAATAAGAATATCGTCAACGATGGAGTTGTGGATGCTCGAACTATCCAAAATGCACAACCTGTGGTTCGGTTTGCAAGATGAAATCCTCCACCTCAGAATAACACAAATGTTCCTCCTAATCAAGGTCGCATCACATCTCATGATGAACCAAGACCTCATCCACAAAAACAAAAACGCACATACACTCCCTTAGGGGAACCCATTGAAACAGTGTTGCGACAACTCCTTTCTCAGAATTTGGTCACTCTACCTAAACTATCCAACTATGAGCCTCAGGTCAAACCAGCATGGTGGAGAGATACTGAACACTATGAGTTCCATCAAGGACGAGGACACAAGACAAGTAATTGTCACTGATTGAAAGATCTCATTCAGGATCTCATTGATCAAGGAGAAATTGAGATTGAAGGACATGACCCAAAAACAACCAATAATGATCATCTGATGTTCAAAAATCCACTTCCATCACAAGATCAAAGGGGTCCTTCCACTTCCAAGTGAGGTACTGATACCACTGATTATACGAAGGCTGCGTATAACTACACTGTAAATCACCTGTATGATGCCAGTGAACAAATTGCAAGTATAACCTTCAAAAATCCCACCTCAAATTGCAATGTTGTTACACGTCGTGGCAAAGTCACCATCAAGGCAGCTCCACAAGGCACCACCTCCGCCCCAAAGCAATATAACCTTGTGGAACAATTAGATAAAACCCCTGCGCTCATATCCATTTTAGAGCTATTATGCCTATCACCATCTCATAAAACTATCTTGGATCAAGCACTCCAAGAGGCGTCAGTCCCTGCAAACCTGAATACGGACCAGTTTCAAGCCATGGTTGGAAATCTAAAGTCATCACCTTGTCTCACTTTTTCCGAAAGTGACAACTCTTCTTTCCAACAACCTCATAATGCTTCCCTACACATTGAAGGCTTTATCAACCAACACAGGATCAAGCGAGTCTTGATAGATAATGGAGCAGGCCTAAACATTTGTACACTGCAATTGGTCACAGCATTGGGATATGCAATAGAATCAGTGGATCCTCGCAAGAAGATCACCATCAAAGCCTATGATGATGCAGAGCGTTCATCTAAAGGAGCTGTGGTAATTGGTCACAGCATTGGGATATGCAATAGAATCAGTGGATCCTCGCAAGAAGATCACCATCAAAGCCTATGATGATGCAGAGCGTTCATCTAAAGGAGCTGTGGTCCTACCAATCCGAGTGGGCCCTGTGGTAAAACACATAATTTGTCAGGTTCTGGACCTTCCTCTGCCATATAATCTATTATTAGGGAGACCTTGGATACATGCCATGCAAGCCGTTCCATCTACCTACCATCAATGTATCAAGTTCCCACATAATGGTGCAGAGATCACAATCCTGGGTGATGCAAATCCTTTTGCTTTTTGCCATAATATCAGCCATCAACCAGAGATTACTGTTCCTAATAATAGGGAAGCCATTTCCTCCACATCATATGTAAATCCCGCCTCTCTTGCCAGTTCAAACACTCCTATACCCAAGCAAGAAAAGCTTAAGATGAAAGTCGCAGAGGAAGGTCCTGGAGAATACAACTTGAGTCAGCTCTTTTGTGTGGGACAAATGCCTACTTCTCCTAGAACACATGGTAAACCATAGCAGTTACTCTAGCAACCACTAAACACGCCTGCATGTGCCTTAACGCCTTTCATCCTTGGAAAGAGTCAAGAGGAAGAGACACAAGATAAGGACCTAGCGGAATGGATCTATAAAGATCCCATCACCACTGACAAACCGCGAGTTACACTTCCTACAGAACAGTATGGCAAAGGCCTCCTCATTATGCAAAGAATGGGATATGATGGTCAGAGTGCTTTGGGATACTGCAAACAAGGACGACATGAACCGCTACTGCTAGAGTTCAAGCCCAAAGGTAATACAGGCCTAGGCTTTGAAAAAGAGATCCTTCCTAAACTCAGATTTAAAGGAAAACCTAGCAAACCATTTTGCCCACCTACTGTAAAGAGGACACCTTTCATAATCAAAGCACCATCAACCAATATTGTCACTGCCCCATCGAGGCTCACAAACCCACCGCAACCATCATCAGTGCCAAAAATCCCACCAATCAAACTAGTAATCCCATCCACAGCAGTCATCACATCAATAAAATCATTCGCAGCCACCACTATATTGGAACCCGTAGCAGCATCTATGGCACCAGCCGTTCCAATAGAAGCCACTAAATCAACACTGTCGATACTTCCAGTGACAAAACCTTTAAACCCCATCATAGTTCCTGCAGCACCGATCACCTCAAAGGTACATAAACCAATCACACCTGCAGTATTCAACTCCAGCGACATCCCAGTATGGTATAGCAATTGGATGCTGGAAAGTGATTCAGAGACCGACTCACATGAGTGGGAATTTGATTCTGTATAGCTTAACACTTCAGATGAGGAAGACATGTCACCACCTCCGCCACGCAAAGACATTCCTATTTACGGAGAAGCACAGATAAAGACCACTTGGGTACCTGAGCTGGAAACATCTTCCACAGACCCTACGTCTCATCCTACGCCGGATTCTGACAGGGAGAGTACCATCAACGACCTTCACCACACTGTCTTAACCCTCACTGATACATCTCCCGCACTTAACTTAATCGATGAAGTAATGCCCATTATCCACCCTGAACTCATCAAATGGAACCAACCAAATCCCCCATGTCTTGACCTCTTCCAAAACGATGAGGCTATCATTGACTTTTTGGAATTACGGGATAATCTACCAAGCGGGGATCACAAAGCTGGATTTGCCATTGAACTTAATAGCGCAGCATACTTTGGGGCGGATGCCAAACCTTTCAGCTGCAAAAACATAACAATAAAACATGGATCTTCTAGTGAAAACCACACTATGGCAATGTTTGATCCCACAAAAGTAAAAAGAAAGAGCGTATCCAACGGTGAAAACCTCTCTGAGGCACCTGAGGATGAAGGGTTTGACATTCTCCCTTCTAGTACACAACAGGAATGATCAACGATCCTCATTGAGGAGACCAAAGAATACAATGTGGGGACTCCTGAAAACCCTCATATCATACATCTGGCATCTCTTCTCACTCCAGAGGAACAGCCTCAATTTAAAGAGTTCTTCCAACAGCGTCAGATCAACTTTGCATGGTCATATGCAGACATGCCTGGGCTTGATCCTGATTTAGTCATGCATCATCTCACAGTAGCAAAAGGAGCCAAACCTGTCAAGCAGAAGCTTCGTAAGATGCATCCTCAGATTGTCGTGCTAGTCAAAACAGAACTCAAGAAACTCCTGGATGTTGGTTTCATTAGACCAATTGATTATGCAGAATGGATCTCCAACATTGTACCAGTTGGCAAACCAAAAGGGGGCATCCGCATTTGTACAGACTTTAGAGATCTGAATAAGGCATGTCCTAAGGATGACTTCCCTCTACCAAATATCGACATCATAGTAGATTTGACAGCAGGACATGCCATGCTTTCACTCATGGATGGCTTTTCAGGATACAATCAAATAAAGATCGTACCAGAGGACCAACATAAGATAGCCTTCACATGTCCATGCGGCACATACTGCTGGAATGTAATGCCTTTTGGTCTAAAGAATGCAGGAGCGACCTATCAAAGAGCAATGACCACCATCTTCCATGACATGATGCATACTATAATGGAAGATTATGTGGATGATTTACTAGCAAAATCACTTACTAGAGAAGGACATCTTCACATCTTAGATAAAATCTTTGATAGACTGGAACAATACCATGTTCGACTCAACCCAAAGAAATGTGTCTTCGGAGTGACCTCCGGGAAGCTTCTAGGATACATTGTCTCAAGCAAAGGCATTGAGGTCGATCCAGCAAAGGTTAAAGCAATCATGGACATGCCACCTCCAAAGAATATCAGTCAGCTAAGAACACTACAAGGACGGCTTCAATCTATCCGCAGATTCATTGCACAATTGGCTGATAAGTGTCACCCATTCACACACCTGCTACACAAGAACATCCGCTTTCAGTGGGATGACAGATGCCAGCAAGCATTTCAGGCGCTTAAAGACTATCTCATAAATCCACCATTGCTGATGCCACCAGATCCAAGTAGACCGTTGTTACTTTATATCTCAGCGACAAGTACAGCATTGGGTGTACTACTGGCACAACATAATGCAGAAGGAAAAGAGTGTGCTATTTACTACATCTCTCGCACACTGGTGGGCTATGAACTCAATTACACACCTATTGAGCGAGCTTGCCTAGCAGTAATCTTGGCAGCCACTAAACTGAGGCACTATCTGTTAACACACAAGGTGCAACTCATTGCAAAGATTGATCCACTCAAGTATTTACTCAGCAAAGCAGCATTGACATGTCGCTTAGCCAAATGGGTGATGATTCTAAGTGAATTTGATATTGAGTATGTGGACCGTAAAGCTATCAAAGGTCAAGTCATTGTAGATCAGTTGGCCGATGCGCCCCTCATAGGCGATCATCCTCTCATTTCCAATTTTCCAGATGAAGAGATATTCATGATTACAGAAGCACAATCATGGAAACTATATTTTGATGGTTCATACACTAGGCACGGCTCGGGGGCAGGCATTCTGTTTATCACACCTCAAGGTGATAGCATCCCGAAGTCTTACAGGCTCACATTTCCATGCACAAACAACATAGCAGAGTATGAGGCCTTGATCACAGGACTCAGATTAGCCATACAATGGAAATTAAAAGAACTGCAAGTATATGGTGATTCCCAACTAGTCATTCGACAAGCAACAGATGAGTATCAGACCAAAGATGATAAACTCATGCCATACAAGCAAATGGTGGACAATCTAAAGACATCATTTACTACTATCACTTTTGAGAAGATACCAAGAGATCAGAATCAAGCTGCTGACGCTATGGCTACCATCGCATCTCTCCTAGATCTTCCACAAAATTCAACACGCTACGAGTTCTTGGTAGAACAGCTTTGGATCCCTGCTTATGATATCCCTGAATCCGAAATGATATGTCGCCTTGTTGGTTCCGAATCCCCATGGTACGGTGAGTTCTACACCTATCTTCGCGATCATACCCTTCCTCCCAACCAATCAAATAACCAATGTAAAACCTTCATTCGCCAAACTGCTCGATATACCATTATTGCCGAAACCCTATACCAATGCGGTCTTGATGGTACTCTCCTTCGATGTCTAGAACAAGGTGAGATAACAAAGGCTTTGGAAGAGGTACATGAAGGAATTTGCGGGACTCACTCAAGTGGTCCATCACTAGCCAAGAAGATCATGCGAGCTGGATACTATTGGCCATCTATGGAAAAGGATTCCTACTACTTTGTTAGGAAGTGCAAAAAATGTCAAGTTCATGGTGACCTAATACATGCACCAGCTCAAGAACTGCAACCAATCACAACACCATGGCCTTTTTGTCAATGGGGTCTTGATCTTGTGGGTAAAATCCATCCATCTTCATCCAATGGCCATAAATTCATTATTACCGCCACCGAATATTTCACAAAGTGGATCGAAGCTGTTCCACTTACCCAAGTCATCGGCAAGCAGATCGCCTCATTCATCCTCAATTACATCATCTGCCGGTATGGTGTGCCCATGTCCATTGTCACAGATAACGGTCTTCCTTTCAAAAATCAGGATGTCCGTGAGCTTTGTGAAAAATTTCATATCCAACACCGCTTTTCCACTCCCTATTACCCACAAGGCAATGGTCAGGCCGAAGCATCCAATAAAAACATACTGAGGATCCTAAAGAAGACAGTCAATGATGCCGGCCGTGATTGGCATGTTCAATTGAATCCAGCGCTATGGGCATATCGAACTAGCATTCGGACCCCTACAGGTGCAACTCCTTATTCATTGGTCTATGGTGCAGAAGCTATCTTACCTATTGAGGTTGAGATACCATCATTACGAGTTTCCTTGCATAATCTCATCGATGATGAAGCATATAGAGTCTCACACCTTCAGGACTTAGAGTTACTTGATGAGAAGCGACAAGCTGCATACAATCACCTCAAAGCCTATCAGCAGCGCATGAGTAGAAGCTACAATCACCGAGTTAGATCTCGTACATTTGAGGTAGGTGATCTTGTTCTTCGAGAAAATCCTCGCAACCAACCAAACAGAGAACATCAAGGCAAGTTTGAATCAAACTGGTTGGGCCCATATGTTGTCACTGTTGTATTAGGGTCCGGGGCATATCAGTTGGCTACATCAGAAGGAGAACCACTCGCAGATCCAATCAACAGCATGCACCTCAAACGGTTTTACACATAAGCTGTACAGAGCATCAGGCTCCCCTGCCTATCAGAAAATACCAAAAAACATTCAGAAAAATGTCCTGAAGAAAATATAAAAACATTCAAAAAAGTAAAGAAAAATCATGCATCCAAACGGTGAACAACCACTCCGGTGGCACCTTGGGTAAGAATGATGGTGAAAACCTGGCAAACAGGCGCCACTCGTAAAGGCTATGGCTCCATTATCTTTCAGACTTGTGCCGATCACATCTACTTCATACATACATCCATCCATCCATCAACCATGGCTTGTTATTCCTCTGCAATTATGATAGTACTCCATACATCTTGCATCCCGCTTTTTCATAGTCATGTCTAAAACTGGGGGGCAATGCCTTTAACCTATTGATGGAAGTGGATTCTACATTGTCTTATGATTCATTAAGTTCTTCATTCAAACAATCCTCAAAAGTCCAAAAACATTCAAAAATATCTCGCAAAAATACCAAAAACATTCAAAACAATTCAAAATCCAAAAACATCGACAAAACCATTGAAAAATCACACAAAAACATGGCAACACCTTGTACATACCCATCCATGCAGATACCAAAATAAACATTGACAAACTACTCACACAATGACCATTTACCAATCAACCACACACTCAACATCAACAATCAAACTGTCTTCAACAAG
Organism: Cryptomeria japonica; assembly: GCF_030272615.1. Classification (NCBI taxonomy): domain Eukaryota; kingdom Viridiplantae; phylum Streptophyta; class Pinopsida; order Cupressales; family Cupressaceae; genus Cryptomeria; species Cryptomeria japonica. Next base: position 258,405,910 of record NC_081411.1, read on the forward strand.
GATGCATCATTCCTTACCAAAACAAAGACAAAAGTGACATTTTCTTTGACAAGAAAATTATGTTAAGCTATCAAATACTTGGTTGATTTGTGAGTACAATCGTTTGTTTATCTATATCAGGATCTTGCAGCATTGTTTTGTATCATTTGCGCATTATTTCCGATGAAGTTCTGGGGCATGTACTAATGGTGTCTACGTGGGAAGTTCACTAAGTTACGTGATCATAGGCAAAAATACAGTCATAGATCACTACGGCTTGTTGACTATAGCGTATACCTCGACCATATGAGCATGAACCATTACCAAGGATCCTTATTCTTTATTCTTTATGTATATACTGTTTGGTTGTAGGTACAAAGCTTTTTCTTTGGTTCCTCCTACCTCATCCAAACTGGATAAAGGTTTTATCTCTTATTACGGTATGCACTTGTCTCAGGATATGATCAACCTAAGATCAAGGAGGACGATCCAAGTCATGCATGAATGGAGATAATCCTTGTCTGTTCCACAAGAAATACTCTGGTCAACTTGATCCATTATATCAAGTTGCTTGTATTAACTTGCTATATCAAAATCCATGTAAGAAATACTCTGGTCATCTTGAATCTTTATGTCAAGTTGCTTGTATTTTCTTACAACATTTTAAAGCTCAATGATGAAAAAAAAAGCACTATGGATCGTCATCTCATCTCATCTGTATATATTGCATTTCGTTGCATTCCATCCATCCATATATTCATAAATAGCTGCATATCATGCATACATAGTCATAATAATGCATACTCTATTTTCCTCTTCTTCCATAGGAATGAGTCATAGGTCCTCCATTTCTTCTAACATCGAACCCCCCCAACCCTCCCCATCTCAACAATCAGCATCACATACCCTACATCGTGTCCCAATCAACCTAATCAAGCCACGTTCATCACCATCCATCTCTAAATAGGAGGGATTGTGTTTCCTATCCTAAGTCATCCAATAAGTCAAGAAAGTTACTCTATTTGCACAGATACATCGACTCCCACACACCTAGACTATCAATAGATACTCTGATCAAGTATCTTCGGGTCTCAACAGGTAATCGATCATGGTAATCCTAGACTACATCAGGCATTTATCATAATGACCTAGTCTCAACAGGGCTGCTATGATTCACCACAATCATCCATCACACGCACACACTATCAATTGATCAACCAATCAAACACAATCCAACGGACAATTACATCAATTGTCTACGTCTCAACGAGTATTTTGCTTCATATACCTTGACTTCATCGAGCAATTACATCAATTGTCTAAGTCACATCAGGTCACTTTGATTCACTTACTCAGACTTTATCATGTTCAAGCGACCAACTGACATCAACTGTCACGCTTTGACTTGACCGGGGCAATTCAACCGATTGCACCAGATTGTCCAACCAATTTTGATCAATTGTATAGCATCAATCAAAACCCCACACTACATCTGCTATGTATCTCTTGCATGACCTCAGGGTACTCGCTGGCTTGTTGTTTCTTCATATTCACTCCATTTTCTCCCATTCTTTCATCATTAGTTCTGATTTCTTCTATTCTACCTCCCCTCCACTTTGCATTCTTTTTCGAGAGATCGCCCGATTTTTCAAAACAAAATTTGGCCCATCTCTCGAGGGGGCATACCACCCATTAAATTTACATTTTATGGGGCATTTCTTCACACCTATTTTTCTTTCTTTGAAACGACGCGATAAACTGCACCGTCTCAAAGAGGGGCAAATGTAGTCACATAAATCTGTCTACTTAATTAAATGAATATTTAATATTTATTTGATTATTTAACCATCAATTAATAATTAATTAAATTAATATATTTAATTAATTCATCTTAACCCTCTTCTCCTATTAATTAAATAAATTATTCAATTTATTTGATTTAATTCACTTAACCAAAATTCAGACCATTAATTAAATAAATAAATCATATTTATTTAATTAAAATATTCTCTCACATTTAAATAAATTAATATTTATTTAAATCCCCCAAAATCCCACCTCTCACATTTAAATAAATTAACATTTATTTAAATCACCTTTATCCTCTACCCACTTGTATTTTCCTACAAAAGCAAGTTGCACAATTATTTTAAATAAATAATTTATTTAAATCACCTTTATCCTCCACCCACTTGTATTTTCCTACAAAAGCAAGTTGCACAACTATTTTAAATAAATTATTTATTTAAAATCCTATTTATCCTCACCCACTTGAAACCTTTAATGGTTTCCCTTAAAGTATTCAAACTTGATGGCTTTAAAGTCTTCAAACTTGATGGCTTCCTTCTATAATCTTCTTAAGACTTTAATGGTTTTCCTTAAAGTCTTCAAGCCTTTAATGGTTTCCCTCAAAGTCTTCAAGCATTTTAATGCTTTATCTTCATTTTTCTCATTTAAATAAATTAATATTTATTTGAATATTTATCCAAATGCAAATTACACCATTTAATTGAAATAAATGATTTTATTTTAATTGAAAATACCAAAATTTCTCCCACTTGCATTTTCCTACAAAATCCACTTGTATGCCTAAACCCCTTCTAGATTCTTCTAAACCCTTCCTAATTAGCCTAAATCCATCCCTTAAATATTGTCACATTCCTAAGCAAATTGGAGTCACTTCTCAAAGACTCCAAAGTCTTTGAAAAGCAATTAATGCTTTGTGTGTTCAACAAATTAACCCTCAAAGTCTTGGATAACCTTTGAAAGCTTCCAACCTTCAACCACTAAATGGCTCAAAGTCTTTGATAACCTTTGAAGGCTTTCAACCTTCAACCACTTAATCCCCAAAGTCTCCAATAACCATTAATGGTTACCTCAAACCCTCCCACATGGTTAAAACATTTGTTTTGACTCAACCTCTATCCAACCCAAGGGTCTCATCAGGCCATTAATGCTTTGACCATGATTATCTCTTAAACATTTGCACAAAGGTTTATCCTTGGATTAACTCTTAATCCAATGGGTAATCTTAATTTAGACTTGACCCTTACCTTCTAGATAACCATGAGGTCTTCTCAGGCCTTTAATGCCTCCAACCTCTTCTCTCAACCCAATCCTATGTTGACACTTGTCACCATTTTATTGGTACCAATTGTGCACATGGATCCCCAACTTTCAAACTTGGCCCTTGATTAAACCATTCAATCTTAACCCTTCATTTCCCCATTTCTTCTATAAATAGAACCCTTCTCCTCAAGCAAAAGGAGAAATATTTTAGAGTATTGTTGTTATACTGGCATTAGCATAGAGCTTTTTCATAGCATCACTATCTACTCTTGCATAGTATTTGCTTATCATATTCAACCATCTTGAATCTCCATATGGCATCCATGGCTAGTGCAAAAAGCTGCTGAGAGCTACACTCATTTGGGACTTGGAGAGGAGAGGAACAAGGGAGGATCAACTATGAGCATCTTGATTAGCTATTTTATTCTATGTTTATATGCTTTCTATTTCATGCTTAATATCTCTCTTGATATGCCTATTTAGGATAATCTTTTGTTGCTAACACTAACGTTTGTTTCTTGTGCTCTTGTGTGTGTTGCCATCAAATAGATTTTCTAATCCTTTTTGCAGAGCATCAGAAACCATCACTGAGGAGCACAATGCCACTCTTTTGTGGTGAGATTCTATGAGGGAACAATATGCAAATGGCTTGTCCTATAAGGAGATCAAGGATCTCAAGATATCCTAAGCTACTATCGCTGCATTGTTTGTGAATCCCCACACTGGTCAACCCGTAGACCCCAAAAAATAAAAAAATTTCTATTAAATGGTGCACAAATGCTGATATTGTGAAAAAAAATTTAGGATCATTGGAGGATGGTTTTTGATAAACCACCCAACAACAATCTTTATGTCCCCTGCTACTTCATCAAAAAATTGTATGTTGAGTTTTTTTTAGGAAAACATGTGAACTACTTTGACATCCAACCTTTCCAGGGTGTGGGTTTAGGTATGCCCCAAAATAGACCTGGGGCAATCAGAGTAGTCCAAGGCCCATATGTCCCCCCACCTCCTCTTTATCCCCCACCTCCAGTGTAGCATCCAGATATCATTTGTGAGGTGACGTCACGGACCATAACAACTATTCACTCTTTAAGTAGCCTTTTGGTTTCTCAAGCTAGGGTAGTAGCTCAGCCTACTTTTGATGCTTCCAGTGGTCGGCTCCACACATTTGTGTGCCCCATAGTTGTGTCATGTGTGGGCACCTATGCTTGGGTCCAGTTGGATAGCCTATTGATCCTCCTGCGCACACTATAGATTATGAGGTGCATGAGATGCATGATGCACTAGATGTTATGATAGGGACTGGAGGATACCCTACAGAGTCCTTGCATGCTAGAGGGGAGGAGGCACCTTCATAATACATTAATGATGTAGTGGTAAGATTTGTATTTTCACAGTTCATTCTATATTTTAAATGAATATTTATGATCTAGATAATATTAAGTACTAATTTTTATTTACATGGTCTATTTAATAGTTAATGATAGAGGAGGAGTTGATACAGATCCAGGAGGGCACCTTGACAGCCATTTCATTTGGCCTTGATAGCTTTACGGTACATATATTATTATACATACATGCTCATCATTTATATTGGTATTAACTAGATTATGTAGTAACTTGCATGTATATCTTATTTTACTCTTGTAGGGCACAAGTAGCGCGAGTGCGAGGCTGTGTGATTTGGGATCTGGTAGTGGAGTTGGAGACAAGGGAAAGGTAATTGAATGCAAATATGATTGAATAAATAGTTTAAATAACTTATAATGATTATACACATCTATACATAGATTGATAATTTCACATACTTATTGTGTATATGTATAGAAAATTCTTGGCTTCACATCCTTGTTAACTACACCCCCTATACCTTAAGATGAAGAAGAAGAAGAAAAAGAGATGCCTCAAGTACATGTGTGTTTAATTTATTTTATTTTTATTAGATATAATTCGTTATTATCAATGACAATTATATGCTAACTTGTATCAAAGTCATGTTTGTGAACATATGTAGGTTGTGTATGAAAATATTGAAAACATACCTCCTCTTCTGAAGACATACATCAAGAGTCCTCCAAAGCTGAAGAGAAAATGTGGAGATGAGGTAAACAAGAATAGTTCAATTATAGTTCATTTTTATGTTAACTTTTCGAATGTGAGTTATATATTTTGTTTGTATTTTATTGTATGTACATGCTCATCATTTATATTGGTATTAATTAGATTATGTATTAACTTGCATGTATATCTTATTTTACTCTTGTAGGGAACAAGCAGCACAAGTGTGGGCCAGTGTGATTTAGGATCTAGTAGTGCAGTTGGAGACAAGGAAAAGGTAATTGAATACAAATATGATTGAATGAATAGTTTAAATAACTTATAGTGATTATACACGTGTAGACATAGATTGATAGTTTCATATACTTGTTGTGTATATGTACAAAGAATTATTGGCTTCACATCCTTGTTGACTACACCCAGTATACCTAAAGATGAAGAAGAAGAAGAGATGCCTCAAGTACATGTGTGTTTATTTTATTTTGTGTTTAGTGAATATAATTTGTTATTATCAGTGACAATTATATGCTAACTTGTATCAATATCATGTTTGTGAACATATGTAGGTTGTGTATGAAAATATTGAAAACATACCTCCTCTACCGAAGACATACATCAAGAGTCCTGCAAAGCCGAAGAGAAAACGTGGAGATGAACTAAACAAGAATAGTTAAATTATAGTTCATTTTTATGTTAAATTTTTGAATGTGAGTTATATAATATAACTAATCTTAATCATGGTTTGTTTTTTCCTGTGCAGATCCTTCAGAGCCGAGTAGTGTGGCGAAGAGGATCAATTTTGATGATCACTCAATAGCTTAGGATGTTATAGATAGTTTTGGGATGCTTACATGTCTAGCTGGCATGTATATTTTATATATGGACATACATTCATGTATATAGACATACATTTTGTTTGAGTTGGCATTTATGCCATATTTGTGTATGGACATACACTTGTAATCATTTGACATTTTCATATATACAAAAGTTGATATTTGATCATATAAATTGTTGCTCATCTGTGCATGGTGTTATCATGGAAATCTTTAATCTTCAATCCAATAATTAACAATGGTTAATAATGGTTATGTAATGAACAATACAATTCATTTTGTTTCATTGTAAGTATTGTTTGTATAATCTTCAGATTATATATAATTCATTTCATCTAAATCATAAGTGTTAAATTGGTTGCCTTTGGCAACTTCACCAAATTTAATGACCTCCTTGCTCATCAAGCCTCCACGAGCTCAAATTTGAAAGATGGGTGTTTTAATGGATTCTCAATGTAAATAAGGTGAAAGATAATCATTTTTTATGTAATAAGGTCATCTAGACTAATATTTGTTATGTCTAGTCATAGGTTACTCATATTGGCAAAATTGCTCAAGATTATTTTGCTCATCGTGATCTTGTTCTGCTCGACGTGATCTCGTTCTTCTCATCACAATCACAAATCATCAGTTTTGACATGTCCAGTTAGTCATTCTTACCCCATGCATGCTCCTATTCCCCCCTCCCCACTTGGTTGAACGCTTGGGGTCATACCCTACCAACGTCGTCCCTTGAGCACCCTAAGTGCTAAAAATTATCAAACTTTGACGGACCCTAACTCAAAATCTATGGCACTTGTGAATGATCTGTTTGAACCTACGAGGCTACAAGAGGGGTCCCTATAAAATCCTATCTCAATTTTTCAAGATTGCCTATGGTTTTATTAGGGAAACATTTTTTTAGTTGGCAAAAAAATCATCAGTCTCATTCAATCAAATGTTGTCGCGTGAAAATTTCTTGTTCTTCTCATCATGATCACAAACCATTAGTTCCAACATGTTAATTTAGTCATTCTTACCTTATGAATTCTCCTATTTTTTCCCCCTCCACTCAGTCGAACGCTTGGAGTCATACCCTACCGGCATTGTCCCTTGAGCACCCTAAGTGCTAAAAATTATCAAAACTTGACAGGCCCTAACTCAAAATCTTTGGCACCTACAAATAATCTATTTGAACCTACAAGGCCACAAGAGGGGTCCCTACAAAAACCTATCTTGGTTTTTCAACATTCCCAACGATTTTATTAGGGCAGCATTTTTTGAGTTGGCAAAAAAAATTGTCAATCTCATTCAATCAAATGTTGTCGCATGGCCAATTTCTTGTTCTACTTGTCGTGATCATGAATTGTCAGTTCTAACATGTCTAGTTAGGCATTATTACCCCATAAATTCTCCTATTCCCCCCCCCCCACCCCACTCGATCAAACGCTCGGGGTCATACCCTACCAACATCATCCCTTGAGCACCCTAAGTGCTAAAAATTGTCAAACTTTGATGGGTCGTAACTCAAAATCTGTGGCACCTACAAATGATCCATTTGAACCTATGGGGCCATGAGAGGGGTCCCTACAAAATTTTATCTCAGTTTTTTAAGATTCCCTATGGTTTTATTAGAGCAGCGTTTTTTCTGTTGGCAAAAAAATCGCTAGTCTCATTCAATCAAATGTTGTCACGTGGCCAATTTCTCTTTCTTCTCATCGTGATCATGAACCATCAGTTCTGACATGTCCAGATAAGAATTATCACCCTATGCATTCTCCTATTCCCCCCCTCACTTGGTCGAACACTCAGGGTCATACCCCACCGATGTCATCCCTTGAGCACCCTCAGTGCTAAAAATTGTCAAACTTTGACAAGCCCTAACTCAGAATCTATGGCACCTACAAACAATTTGTTTGAACCTATGAGACCATGAAAGGGGTTCCTACAAAATCCTATCTCAGTTTTTCAAGATTCCCTATTATTAGGGAAGCTTCTTTTCAGTTTGCAAAAAAATCGTCAGTCTCATTCAATCAAATGTTGTCACATGGCTAATTTCTTGTTTTGCTCATCGTGATCATGAATAATCAGTTTTGACATGTCCAGTTAGACATTATTACCCTATTCATTCTCCTATTCCCCCCCCCCCCCCCACTCAGTCGAACACTCAGGGTCATACCCTACCGACGTCGTCCCTTGAGCACCCTAAGTGCTAAAAATTGTCAAACTTTGATGGGCCCTAACTCAAAATCCATGGTACCTGCGAATGATCCATTTGAACCTATGGGGCCATGAGAGGGGTCCCTACAAAATTCAATCTCATTTTTTCAAGATTCCCTGTGGTTTTATTCAGGCAGCATTTTTTCAGGTGGCAAAAAAATCATTAGTCTCAGTCAATCAAATGTTGTCAAGCGACCATTTTCTCATTCTGCTCATCGTGATCATGAACTGTCAATTCCAACATGTCTAGTTATGCATTATTACCCTATGCATGCTTCTATTCCCCCCCCCCCCCCATTTGGTCGAATGCTCAGGGTCATACCTTACCTGCGTCATCCCTTGAGCACCCTAAGTGCTAAAAATTGTCAAACTTTAACGGGCCCTGACTTGGAATTTGTGGCACCTGTGAATGATATGTTTGAACCTACGGGGCCATGAGAGGGGTCCCTACAAAATCCTATCTCAGTTTTTCAATATTCCCTACAATTTTATTAGGGTAGCATTTTTTAGTTGGCGGAAAAATCGTCAGTCTCATTCAATCAAATGTTGTTGTGTGGCCAGTTTCTCATTCCACTCATCGTGATCATGAATTGTCAGTTCTAACATGTCCAGTTAGGCATTATTACCCTATGCATGCTCCTATTTCCCGCCCCCCCCCACTCGGTCGAACGCTCGGGGTCATACCCTACCAACGTCGTCCCTTGAGCACCCTAAGTGCTAAAAATTGTCAAACTTTGATGAGCCCTAACTCAAAATTTGTGGCACCTGCAAATGATCTATTTGAACCTATGGGGCCATGAGAGTGTCCCTACAAAGTCCTATCTTGGTTTTTCAAGTTTCCCTGCGATTTTATTAGGGTAGCAATTTTTCAATTGACAAAAAAATCATCAATCTCATTCAATGAAAAAATATAGATAAACAAGCATTACATTGTAGACACATAATAATCATCAATATTTCTATGTATTGTATACATATAATTACCATTACACTTGCATGTGACTTCCATGAAATAATATGCAAATGTGATTTTTCATCATTATCAATACAACTACACCAATATACCCATGTACATATACATTGTTTATCATCAATATAACTAAACCAGTTTGCTCATGGACATCTTATATCATCATAAAAAAGTTACATCAATTTAAATATATATATAAATACAACATCCCACTTCATATGCATCAGACATCCTCATGTCCTAAGAGAAAAGCTTATGTAGATCAATGTTTGCATATAAATGATGACCAAAATAAGCAACCTTTTTATGCGAAATGAATGTGCTACAAGAAAAAAATTATAAAACTTAATAAAAAAAAAATTGTCAAATTATAAATAGATCATTTGAAACATTTTTAAGATGTACAAGAATGTATAATTATGAAACTTACCAGTTTCTCTAAAAAATCCACAAGCATAACTTTGAAGAAAGACGCATGTTGATTAAAGCCCTTCTCACTGCATTTCTCTACATGGTTGAAGATGATGGTAGATATTGTCATTTATAAATAGCAATACATTCACTTGACATAGTATGTGAAAGTTTACAAAATCTAATCACATTGACAAAGTGAGGGACTTAGTGTTGATGCACAAAAATTAATCTCATTAATGCACAAAGGAATGTGTACCATCACAAAGAGTAAACTAGTCAAAGGCGAATGATCTAACATGAACCTGTATTTTTAAGAATTGTTAGTCAACACATAAAATGCATGCATGAACATAAAGGCTTTATGATAATCACTTCAACTGAAATGCATGATAATAAATGAAAGGGTGTGATTATATACCATAAAAATGCATCCCTTCGAATTATATCAAGAGAACCCACTGTGTTGACAAAAAAATCATAATGCGATAGTGTTGTATATCATCAAAAGGACCTGCATGAGCATAAGGGTTTTGCGATAATTATATCATCAAAAATTGTCAAATAGTGTTGTCTAATAACAAAATTGTAAAGCTCATCAAATGCATTATAATAAGTCATATTGCAAAAATAAGTCCCTTTGAATTATATCAAGTGTACCCGTTATGTGCTTGCAAATACTATGTTGCCAAAAAAAATGTTCATCAATAGACCTGCATTTTGAACACATCCTTAATATACACATAAAAAACTTGAACATTAAGTTTTTATGATCATTTTTTGAAATGAAATGCATGATAAAAAAAAATAAGGCACCATTAAAGACCTACTACTGAAGCATGCATGAAGGGTCATCTCTTTGCTTAAGAGTATCCAGTATTGCTTCATGATCAACAGTAGTCACTATCCATAGGTCTTTGGTCTTCGATTTTGCTTGATGCTTCAACAAATTAATATTTGTAGCTATAATAAGGTGTGAATATATGAGAATGTTTTTGTGTCTCTCATAGCCTTCAAATGCAGGTATGCCATTCTTTCTAATCATGTATGTTCGCAACCAAGTTCCCACAACAACAACTGGACCTATAGGATATGTGAACCAATCATCATCTATCATTGGTTGTGTTATCTTCTATTTTCTCTATACACATCGTGTGAACCAACATTATGATCTCTCTTCATTCCCTTGTGGTGCAACAACTGCAAAAACATTTCCTGGTTGTACAAGATCTGATAGACAGTCATACTCAAGTGAACATCCCATGTCATTGTTTGACAAGGATATTGTTTGAGATAAAGGAGTTAGATATTGTAAAACCTACTTATCAACCCACTCACTTGACTCGCACTAATCCCAATCACACCGAACACAACTCTGATAAAAATAAGCCAATGCTCATGTCCAAATGGTCCATGTACTTGCATCTGAGCTAAGAAATGAATGCATCTTTGAAGAGTCTTTAATTGTTTCACAATCCAATCTGTATCCCACTATGCCCTCCTCGATGAACCAAAAGAATCTGGTTACTATTGAATCAAGAGTACCTCCATGTGACAATGTTGAACTACACCAATCAACAATAGAACGTGCATTAGAGAAATTTTCACCTGAAATCCTCAATTGCTCCTTAACTAGATCTCTCTTCAAATATTAATTTGAAAAAATTAATTTATTTAATTCATTTCGTGTCTTTCTATTAATTAATTTAATTGAAATATTTTTATTAATTAATTCATCTATCATATTCCTCTAATTAATTAAATATCTAATATTTAATTATTCTTCTAACCAATTAATTGAATATCTAAATATTTCATTATTTCTTTCAATCATTTAATTATCTAATATCTAATGATTATTCTTCTATCCTATAGTCTCAAATATTAAATAATTTCATAATTATTTAATCCCTTATCCAACTCATCCATCATGTGGCTAAGGAAATTAATATTTCTTAAATATTAATTCATCATTTATCTTCAACCTCCAAGTTTAATGAAATATTGTGTATGTACACATATTTCCTAACCTTCTTCTATATTCCCTCCAACATCCCTACATCTTAGGAAGGACTTGAGTCCACTTGTCCTCTCATTCCTAAATTTTCTCCAACCATCCCTAGATTCCCTCAGTCAGCAACCCAGTCAAGGTGAGATGAGTGACACTTGTCCTCTCCTTCATCCTTTCTCTCAACCTTCACCTTTGCTCATAGCCATCCAAATCTGGAGATCTAATCATGACCATTGATCTGAGCCACATCATCTTGTCCTCTCAAGGTCTATAAAATCAAGAGTTTGAGTTGAGAGAGAGTTAGACTTCAATTGAATTTGCAAGCCAATCATTTGTAAAACTTATACATCTGTGAGTTTTAATCTTGAAGCAAATAGCATAATCAGAAAGTATAATCATTTTAGCATAATCATTTAGCATTGCATATCATAGTATCAGTTAACTATCAGTTATCAGTCCATTCTTCATATGCCATCTTGGAAGCTATCAGTGCTTATCTGAGAGCACACCATCTGCAACCAGGAATAGTGGAGCTAGGACACAATGAGACATAAATCATGAAGGTAATAATAGTATTTTTATTTTATATGTATTTCATGTAGTTTCATTGGTTGAGTTTGGATTTCCTATAGCATTTCCTTTTGTATTTTGTGAAACTAACATGTTGCGGGTAGCATTCTGATGATAAAATTCAAGTCAACACATTTTGGCACCCACTGTGGGGCTCAAGCCTCGAACTCATCTTTCTAAAATCCTGTATTATTCTCACAAAAGTAAATTTAATGCATTTGTAATGTAGATTCACACATGTGTGAATTCTGACAGTGCTTTTGTTTGATAGGTTAGCGCATTTGTCATTCAGGTTAGCGCATTTGTCATGTACGTTAACGCTTTTGTCTTAGAATCCATGCATTTAATCTTCAGGTTAGCGCTTTTGTCCTTTAGGTTAGAGCTTTTGTCTTATAGGTTAGTGCATTTGTCAGTTCGGTTAACGCTTTTGTTAGAGAATTCTCACTTCTTAGTCCACAGAGAAGCGTTTTTGTGTTTTAGGTTAGCACCTTTGTCCTTTAGGTTAGTACTTTTGAGGTGAAAGACAGCGCATTTGTTAGAATAGCACTTTTATTTGCAACTGACATAATTTTTCTTGTAGGTCCGAATGTCCAAGAGCTTAAATTTTTCAAACTACTGACATGCATGTGCAGGATTGTGTTTAAAGAAAATTTTATGCATTTCCTCACTTAGTTAATTAAGAGCTCTATTTTAGAAAGTAACACATCATGTTTTGCTCATTTAGTTTAACTAAGGGGATAAATTGATAGCATGCAACTTGCATTTTGAGTGACTTCTTTAAAATAGTTGCACATAGACTTTAAAAGGATAAAATAAACTTGTGTTTCCATGCTTGATGAAGTAGTAGGTAAGTACACTCTCACCATCATATGGTGATCAAAAAACCATACCTACTTTCTTTTATGTATAACCTTTAGAGGGTCTCCCTTCCTGAGCTGCCTTGAGGGGGCCAATGAGAGAGGAATGACCTAAAGTGGAAATGAGCTAATACCAAGTCCTTCCAATCCACTCTAAATAAATCATGTTTGTGATGAAAGTCTCAAACAACATTTGCTGATAAGTTCATACCGACACTATGTTTCCCCATAAATCCTATGGAGTATAACCTCTATAGGCTAGGAACCTTCTATATTTATAGAGCTGAAAGTGTCACATGTATGGCCACATGACCGAAAGCCCTTACTAAAAACAATTTGTACTAGTTGCCAAAATCCTTCTAGTTGTTGGCAAAGGAGGTTGGACCTTTGAAGCAGCTCACACACATACGGTTCTTAGTAGAGATATAAAGTTTGCCATGGGGAGTTTTCATGGAAATTGGTGCTTGGCTGCCTCGGAGAAGTGAGTGCCGAGGGTGGAGCCAGTGGGGTCAAGCATCTAAATATTTGCTTTGAATAGTGTATCCTTAGGGGAAAACCCATGTGAGATTCAACAATTATTACCTCAGCTTACCATAAGATTTGTACTTTCTTATGCATTTTGTTTCTTAAACAATGTGTCTTCTATGTCTTTAACATGCTCCAAATGGTCAAAAATTGAAGAAAAACATTGTCTAAGAGTGAGTAAAAATCCAGCCAATTACCAAAAAAATTGATCAAAAGGGTAGTACAAAGGCTTTCCAACATTTAAATACCAGATCAAATTAAAGTTACAAAACATCAGTATCAAAACACTTCTTGAGTAGCTTTATTTCTAAACCATCACACATTTTCAAACTAGTTCAACAACTGGGTCACTAATCCAACAGGCTATTCCTGAAAGGTTTCTATAAGCATAAACATTCAACAAGCTATTGATTCAAGCATCTTAAGTGCAAAAGATCAACATCATTGTCAATTTTCTCATCAGGATATATCAAATCCTCTATCACGAAGCCTGATCAATTTATCCTACGTTCATTAAATTGGATATATCTTTCCTATTTTGAACCTAGGTCATATCAAAATCAGAATTGCACCAACATTGGAATCAAACAAACTTGTAAACTATCAGATGTTTATATGACTTTTAAGTATCACCTTAAGAAAAGAAAACCTAGTTATAAAGCTACCCAAAAAAGAATAAGATTCTTGTATATCAATCGCAAGAACTTATTAAAACATAGGACATTCCTACACCATTTTTGTCACTATTTACGTGGCTGTGGATTGGAATTTGATGGGGAAGTTTTGCAAAGACATTATTTTCAACAAAGAGATGCTTTATCACAATGAACAAACAATAGTGTCAAAATCAACAAAGCATATCTTCCTAAACCAATAATCACCTATTGACTTTGTCCTTTGGAAATTTTAAAAAATTTGAAATATCACATGCCAGTTTGGACTAGATCTCAATACGAACAACTTAGAAAACAACAAAAACAAATGGAGGAAGAAGATAATCTTGTATTCCAAACTTTTGGGTATACCATTGTTGATGAAGAAGCAGTCAATAATACCATTAGAGACCTTGAGCAATATTTCAAATTTGATAGGCTAATGGAAAAATTGTTGGCAAAACAAAAAGAGAAATATCTCTTGATATTAGCAAAATCTGGAGCTAAATTGCCACAAGATTTTAACATAGAAAGATTAAAACAAGATGTGAAGACAATTAACACCCAAAACATAGATGATCCAAATAATGAAGATGTAAACAAAGAAATTCATGAAGAGACAAGAAAAGAACATGATGATAACAGAAAAGAGCGTAGTGATAAAAGAACTTACGAAGAAATAAAGAGAAGTTATATGGATAATCCATTGTTAAACCTTACTCAAAAAATGCAAACTCTACAAAAACAGATGTAAGATATGAAAAATGGAACAAGCTCCAAGAAGTATTCATTGGAAGATATTTGCCCATATCCTTTTGATAAAAATTTGAATATGGTACCATTTCCACAACATTGCAAGATCCCTAAATATGACAAATACGATAGAAAATCTGATCCTCAAGATCACATTAGGGAGTTTTGTATGGAGTATGGATATGGATTTTTCCCGTGATGAAACTTACCTAATGCATCTTTTTCCTAGGAGTTTTAATGGACAATCAATGGAGTGGTTTTCAAGATTACCATCCGAAATCAAATCTCTTGAATAACTCATGAATAGATTTATTTCACAATACTCCTACAATATAAGGAATGAGATAACAATGTTGGATTTATGTAATGTTAAACAAAAGAATGGTGAATCTTTTATGATCTTCTTACAACAATTGGAACGCATGTTTAATAGGTATCCAAGAGATGTGCCTAATCAAGAAAAAATGGACATATTCATTGACAATCTTATCAATGAAATGAGTTATCAACTAAGAATGCAATGTCCTCCCTCATTTGCCAAGATGATTGAGAATGGTCTGAAAATAGAGAATGTGATGGTAAATAAATGAGAGCTAAAACTTTACAATAATTCTTACAACAACAACAACAATAGAAACAATGACAAACCTAAGTTCTGGTCAAAGAATAGAAATGTCAGCAATGGAGGAAATGACAATAATAGTGCTACAAAACAACAACAACCAATTTTTAATCTATCAAGTCAAATCCCAATAAATAACAATCAAGAAAACAATAAAACCAAGTCCTTCTTCTCCAATCCTCAAAGGAAATTCACAAACATTGGAGAACCATTGGAATTAGCTTTAAAAACTCTTCTTGCCAACAAACTGATTTTGTTACCAAAAGCAAGAAGCTATGAACCACAAGTCAAGCCAAATTGGTGGAATGACAATCATTTTTGTAATTACCATCAAAATAAAGGACACCAAACAAATGATTTTCAAAGATTGAAACACCTTATCCAAGATCTAATCGATAATGGAACTATCATAGTGGATAGCCACAAGACAAATGAATCACACCTAGCTTTCAAAACTCCACTTCTGAATTATGACAAAGGTGAACCATCCCAATTAAAATATGAAAAAGGAAAAGCCAAAGTGAACTACACTTATACATATGATGATGTGGTAAATGTTATTATTGTTAAAGATAATACATCTTCAGAGCCAATCAATGTTATTACGAGAAGCAAAGCAAAGGTTACCTTTCCAGGTATAACAAAAGACCCAACATCCACTTCATAACGATATAATTTAATAGAGAAATTACAAAGAATACCCACTCAAATATCAATTTTGGAACTTCTCAAAGTTTCACCTATGCATAAGGAAATTTTTTTAAAAGCTTTAGTGGAAACAACAGTTTCAAAAGACTTGGATATAGATCAGTTCCAAAACATGGTGGGACACCTTATAGCCCCTCATTGCTTATCATTTTTTGAAAATGATGATGCATCTTTACAACATCCTCACAATGCTCCCTTACATGTTAAAGTCACCATTAATAAAACATATGTCAAACCCATACTCATAGATGGTGGAGTTGGCTTAAACATCTGTGCAGTAAGTTTGATAAAAGATTTGGGATATTCAAAAAATGCATTGGATCCAATGAATAAAATAACCATTAAGTCTTATGATGAAGTAGAACGTTCTTCTAAAGGAACTGTGGTGTTACCAATCAAAATAAGACCTATGGAAAGGAATACATTGTGTCAGGTTTTAGATTTGAACCTTGCTTACAACATTATTCTGGGAAGACTATAGATTCACAATATGCAAGTAGCTCCTTCTACATATCATCAATGTGTAAAATTTCCTCATGAATGACAAGAGGTCACTATAATTGCATACTCTAGCCAATATTGCAATAATTTGAAGCCAACACAAGATACAAGAGTTCCACATAATACTTATGGGAAACCTTTGAGAAAAATCTCAAATTAAATGATGAAGGAATGTGAAAATATTCTTTGCATAATTTTTTACTCTCCTAAGTCATATGGAAAGCCTAAAAATATCCAATCAAAGACCTCAAAGAAATCAAAAAATATGTTTAACGGAACATTTGTTAGAGCTAGAACCCTTGAAGAAGAAACTGAAGACAAAGACATTCTTGGTTGGTTGTACAAAGATGAAAATGAAACTATAGCAACAACTACAGAAATCAATATTCCCATAGAACAATATGGAAATGGTTATAAAATCATGCAAAAAATAGGATATGAAGGAAAAGGACCAATTGGTAAATGATATCAAGGTATTTCAGAACCAATTTGTCCCCATTCACAATCTAAAGAAGATAAGTTAGGACTCGGATATCTAAAGTCAAATCAAAAGCACCATAATTATCGACAATCAAAGTGGAGAAAGAAATCAGTCTCTAAAGAAGAAAATTGGCAAGAAAAGCTACATCAAGCAGCAGAAATAGTAACCAATAAACAAAAGAAACAAGAAGAACATGAAAAGAAAGAAGAAGAGATTACCATCAAAGGAAAAGAAGAATCTTGTCAACAAGTTCAAGGAATATGAGCAAGTGCAAAATAGGAACAAGATATTCCAAAAGTAGTGAAAATAGAGATGGTAGAAATCAGGGAACTTTTTGCACCATACAAAATTCTTGTATGGTATAGTGGGGTAGTCCTAGACCATGGTTCAGAGACAGATTCAAATGAGTATTGATGGGGTCTATATGTCTTCTCTAGTACATCAAGCAAAGAAAACAATGAAGAACAAATAGCTATTACCGAGGAAGACTTGTCTATTACAAAACAAAAGATGGAGTTAGAAAGAAGACGAGAAGAACTCAGAATCTAGAGAAAATAGGCGTATACAAAACAACAAAGGAAAGGAAATGATAAAGACAAAGAAGTAACGCCACAAGAAGTACAAATAGAGATAGATCAAGCATCTAGAAATATCAAATTTTTGTCAAATAAGGAACAAGATGTATAGATGTGGTAGAACTATAGAAGAATTAAGAAATAGTCAAGTAGGATTGACTATTAGTCCAGAAGAAGTTGAGTTTGAAAGAAGAAAAAATCTAGGAAAAGAAACCTCTTTATCATGTACACAAGTATGTCAACTTCAAAATGCAAATGAAGTCATTGCAAATAATCAAGAAGGAATTTACAGTATTAAAGACATGTGTATTGATATGATCCATTTATTTAAGGGACAAATGTCAGCTGAAGAACCATTTGAGTGTGAACTACAAAATACTAGTACTAATTTTGTTAGAACTAATTGGAAGACACTTGGGAGAGACAATTCTCAAAATCATTCAATCTATGACCTTACCTACTCTATGCCAAATTATGATCATTATGTCATGAACTTTGAAGCACCTAATGATGACAATGATTATGACCTACCCCTTCTTCATCTTGAACTAATTGATTGGGATAATTTAGAAAACCCTGAATTAGATGTCTTTTCCAATGATCATGACTTAGTCATGTATCTTAATGCTATCGAACCCATAACACCTAAGATATCTTCCATTGCAGAATCAAGTAATGTTTCTTGTAGTCAAGAGAATGCCAAACTTTCCAGTCACAAAATTGAAATAAAATAGGAAAGAGACCTACCATTGAAAACCATTTCATGGCAACACTAGATCAATCAAAAGGGAAAATAAAGGATGTAATTGATGGTGAAAACCTCTTTGAGGTGCCAGAAGATGGAAAGTTTGACATTCTTCCTGCATATTTTCACGAGAGATCTACTATCCTAATATAACCAACATAAGCAATAAACATTGGTACATCAAAGGATACTAAGATACTTCATTATGATGCCTCATTATCAGATGAAGAGAGGAAAGAATACCTGGAATTATTTAAATAAAGATAAATAAATTTTGCTTGGTCCTATGTAAACATGCCAAGACTTAATCCAGATCTTATCATGCATCATCTTAATGTGGATTTAAAAGAAAAACTAGTTAAGCAAAAGCTAAGAAATATGCATCCACGCATTGCTCTTCTTGTAAAAACTGAGCTAAAGAAACTATTAGATGTGGGTTTCATAAGACATGTTGCTTATAGAGAATGGGTTTCAAGTATTGTACCAGTGTCAAATCTAGATAAGAACATAAGAGTCTGTACAGATTTCAGATATTTGAATAAAGCATGTCCCAAAGATGATTTCCCGCTACCAAACATTGATATAATTGTGGACTTATCAACAAGACATGAGATATTTTAAATAATGGATGGCTTTTCAGGATATAATCAAATAAGAATTGCACCTAAAGATCAATAAAAGATAGCATTCGCCTATGCACGGGGAACTTATTGCTGGAATGTTATGCCATTTGGGCTTAAGAATGCAGGAGCGACTTATCAAAGGGCTATGATGATAATTTTCCATGATATGATGCAAACATTTATGGAAGATTATGTAGATGATATACTTGCAAAATCTCATACAAGACAACAACATTTGAATATCTTAAGAAATATTTTTGATAGGCTGGAAAGATATCAGTTGAGATTAAATCCAAAGAAATGTACATTCGGAGTAACCTCTAGAAAACTCCTTGGGTACATTATATCAGCTCACAGAATTGAAGTAGATCCTGAAAAGGTGAGAGCCATCATGGAAATGGAGTCACCTAGGAATGTAAGTCAATTGAGATCTTTACAAGGAAGATTGCAATCAATCAGAAGATTTGTCTCTCAAGTAGAAAATAGATGTTGTCCATTCACCCATCTTCTACATAAGAATATTCCATTCAAATGGGATCAGAAATGTGAAGAATCTTTTTTGTAAATAAAAGAATATCTTATGAATCCTCCAGTACTGGTATCCCCAACCAAAGGGAAACCATTGTTTCTCTATATCTCAATGATAAATGTATCATTAGGAGCTCTCCTAGCTCAACATGATGAAGAAGGAAAAGAAAGAGCAATGTATTACATCAGTAGAACACTTGTCGACTACGAACTGAATTATTCCTCAATAGAGAAGACATGTCTAGCAGTTGTGTTTGCAACTCAGAAGCTACGACATTATATGTTGACTCATTTCGTGAAACTAATAGCAAAGATAGATCCACTAAAGTATTTGTTGAGCAAGTCAACCTTAACAAGAAGACTAGCCAAATGGGTTATGATACTGAATGAATTTGATATAGAGTATGTTGATCAAAAAGATATCAAAGGACAGGTCATTGTTGATCAATTGGCTGAGCACCTTTACAACATGACATGCCTTTTCACATTGAATTTCTTGATGCAGACATTTGACAATAAGTACAAAATTTTGGGAATTGTACTTTGATGGTTCTTACATGCAATATGGATCAAGTGCGGGAATTTTTTCATCACACCTCAAGGACATACAATTCTGAAATCATATAGACTGTGGTTTCCATGTACTAACAATACTGCAGAATATGAAGCATTGACTATTGGGCTTAAAATGGCCATTGAATGGAATGTCAAAGAATTACATGTCTATGGTGATTCATAGCTTATCGTCAACCAAATAAATGATGATTACCAAACTAAGGATGACAAGCTCATGCCATATAAACAGCTAGTAGAGGAGTTTAAAGAACACTTTAAATAAATATCATTCACCCAGATTCCAAGAAATAAGAATAAAGCAGCAAATGGAATGGCTACAATAGCATCTCTCTTACAAAATCAAGAGAACCAACATCGTTACAAATTTCTCATGGAAGATATCTTAACCCCTACCATTCAATCCCAGCATATCTACCGAATTTGCAATATATCAGGAACTAGTCAATCCTTATCGATCAAACTTATCAATATTTAAAAGAGAATATCCTTCCTCTTGACAGAAATCAGAAAAGGAATTTTATTCATCAGTCCTCTCGCTATACTATTATTGTAGATATCCTATATAGTCGAGGTCTAGATATTACTTTATTGAGATGTCTTGAACAAGAAGAATCTGAGAAAGTTCTCAATGAAGTTCATGCAGGTATTTGTGGTACATACTCAAGTGGCTTAACACTGGCTAATAAAATTCTTTGTATGGGTTACTATTGGCCTACTATGGAGAGATATTCATTCACATATGCTAGGAAATT
Organism: Cryptomeria japonica; assembly: GCF_030272615.1. Lineage (NCBI taxonomy): Eukaryota > Viridiplantae > Streptophyta > Pinopsida > Cupressales > Cupressaceae > Cryptomeria > Cryptomeria japonica. Next base: position 258,426,915 of record NC_081411.1, read on the forward strand.
CAAACAATGTTAGATCCATGGGAATCTCATTGATGCACCAGCACAAGAATTATATCCTATGACAGGATCATGGCCATTTTCGTAATGGGGCCTTGATTTGGTAGGAAAGATAAATCCTTCATCTTCTAATGGACATAAGTTCATTCTGACTGCTACTGAATATTTCACTAAATGTATTGAAGCAGTACTTCTAACAAAAGTGACAGGAAAACAAATATCATCATTCATTTTGAATTATATAATCTGTCGCTATGGAGTTCCTATGACCATTATCACTGATAATGGAAGACCATTTAAGAATCAAGATGTGAAGGAGCTATGTGAACAATTTTATATCCAACATAGGTTTTCTACTCCATATCATCCATAGGGAAATGGTCAAGATGAGGCATCAAACAAAACTATCTTGAAAATCTTGAAGAAAATAGTCAATGAAGTTGGAAAAGACTGGCACATTCAGTTGAATCTTGCTCTTTGGGCATACCGAACCAGCATCTGCACTCCAACGGGAGCAACTCCATATTGTTTGGTCTATGGATCAAAAGCCATATTACCTATAGAAGTAGAGATACCCTCTCTACGAGTATCCTTGAAAGCTCTTATACCAGAAGAAGAACAACGAGTCTCTCGACTCCAATAACTTGAACTAATTCAGGAACATTGTCAAAATGCAACAGATCATTTGAAAGTATATCAACAAAGAATGGAAAGAAGTTATAATCAAAAATTCAAGCCACACATTTTTTAGATTGGAGATATAGTTCTAAGGGAGATTCCAAGAAATCAGCAAGACTAAGAAAAGAAGGGAAAATTTGAACCAAATTGGCTACGACCTTTTGTCATAGTAGCAGCATATGGCTTAGGAGAATACAAGTTATCTACCCCTAAAGGTGATTGGTTTGGTCTATGGATAAGAAGCCATATTACCTATAGAAGTAGAGATACCCTCTCTATGAGTATCCTTGAAAGCTCTTATACCAGAAGAAGAACAACGAGTCTCTCAACTCCAATAACTTGAACTAATTTAGGAACATCATCAAAATGCAACAGATCATTTGAAAGTATATCAACAAAGAATGGAAAGAAGTTATAACCACAAAGTCAAGCCGCACATTTTTTAGATTGGAGATATAGTTCTAAGGGAGATTCCAAGAAATCAGCAAGACCGAGAAAAGAAGGGAAAAATTGAACCAAATTGGCTAGGACCTTTTGTCATAGTAGCAGCATATGGCTCATGAGAATACAAGTTATCTACCCCTGAAGGTGATTGGTTTGATGAACCTATCAATTCTATTTATCTCAATAAATTCTATACTTGAGATATAAAGTCCTAAAGAAATCAGTAAAAATCAGAAAAGCAGAAAATCCCTAAAAAGCATAAAACAAATGCAATAAATTTAGATGGTGAAAACCTGGTAAACAGGCACTATCTAAAAAGTGATTTCTTCCATCTATGAGATCGCTTTGTGCACCTATCCACTCCTTCATATCTAATCTATCACTTCCTAGATTATCCATTCCATCTTTCACGTCCTTTTCTTTGAACCATTTAGCAGGAAATATAGCTTACCAACAGTTATCAATCTTTGGCATATTTGTCATAGTCACTATCTTAGATTTTATTAGAATCAATCAAATCTACATTTGTATCCCACCATGGTTTGGATCTTGATCAATTCATATATCCATAATAAATTTTTTGTTTCCGCTGGGGGAAAAATCATAATTCCTTTTTGCTAAGGTGATCTTTTGAATCTTTGAAATTCCAAAACATTTGGAAAACTTAGAAAAACCAAAAGCAACTCGGATTTTGAAATAGATAATGAGCAACAAAGAAATGAAGATCAAGGTGTTTTATAATAACTGAATCGTGAAACTCTGAAACCAAAGAATAAACAAGTAATTAATAAAGGATTATCAAAGATCATTCATCAAGATGATTATATTAGTTAATAACCATAAGGACATGTGAATGACATACAAGATTCAGTGTTTATATCTTGATTTTATTGATAATCATGTACTCTATGCGACTCAAGGATGTCCATGACTAGAGAAGCTATGATGGGCATGACTATTTTTCTTTGATTGTTGTATGTGGTTTATCTCGTACTAAATTATGTACTTGTCTAAGGATATGATTGGCAACAGATCAAGGAGGACGTTTCGAGTCATGCATGAAAGGAGATAATCCTTGTCTATTCTGCAAGGAATACTCAGGTCAACTTGATTCATTATATCATGTTTCTTATATTAACTTGCTATATCAAAATCTATGTAAGAAATACTCAAGTCGTCTTGGATCATTATGTCAAGTTGCTTGTATTTTCTTACAACATTTTAAAGCTCAATGATGAAATCAAGCACTGTTACAAGACAAGCATATGAAGAATGGGAGTATCATTTTTTAGTTAGATCATTTCATTAGCTCATTATTCATCTGCATTATAAGAATTCAATGTTAGTTGCATTATAAGCATCTCATTTCATTCACAAATCAATGGTCATGAATAAAGATTGAGTATACTTGGACAAACAAAAACAATTTGCATTTGATCATTATAGGTGCATTCATTTTTAGAATCATTTCAAAAATTGCATTTAGTTTGCATTCAATTAAGTGCATTTCATTAATCATATAGTAATCATCATTATTATTTGCATTAGGATCATTCTCATTTTAGTTCCATTTTAAGGTCATTTAGTTGCATCTTTAAACTTAGATTCATTCATCATTATTTACATATAAAATAAAAAAATTTGCATTTTTCATAGTATTTTCATTTGCATCCATGTGCATCAAAAACATATTGCATAATCATTCATTTGCATTCCCATATAGATCACTGCATTTGGATTATTTCATTTTTTACATCATTTTAAAGCTAGTAATCATTTCAATTGCATCCAAGGTAATCAAAATCAAAAATCAAAAACATTTATCATTACATCATAGGGATCATAATCATAAGGAAAAGAAAGAAAAGAATCATCAATGCATATACAACATCATCATATAGAATCATCAATGCATAATAAAGATCATCATAATATAGCATCCATGTATGCATATAGATCATCATAAAACAATAAAAGTCCAAGTATACAATGATATCAGATATATATATATATATATATATATATATATAAAATACAGGTGTCTCAAAGTCAAGACAAGGTTGTTCTATACCACTACCACCTGACTCTATTTGTCTCTATGGTTGTGGATGAGAAGATCCACCAAATGCCTATCTCTCATGATCAGCACTCCTCTGAGGAGGCCCCATGACCCCACCACTACTAGTATCCATCAACACAGTGGTATGATAACTACCTGCTCTCTAGCTCTCTGTGACTAAATCCTCATATAGTCATCATCAATGGGAAGTCTCCTTCCTGACCAAAATTAGTGCTCTAATAGTATCAGCTGAGAGAGTGCCCAATTGAACCTGTTGAATATGATCAAGAAGGCCCTGAGTATCTTGTTGTCTCCTAACAGTTGTGTCTCTCTCTGTCATGAGTGTTTGTATATGTGGTCTAAATTGATCTATCTATGCTTTGCGACTATCAATGGTCTCCTACTCTGGCACATCCTGTTGTGGCACATGAACACCAATACCCTCATCTCCATCTCCCTGTCCACCTGTTGGAATCTCAGTCTAAGTAGCTCTCAAAACCCATCATCTAATCAGTGGCACATGAACCTCTGGATCCTCATCCTATCCACCATGAGCTGCAATAACCCTAGGATCTAGCTGAATCTCACCAAAATCAATACCTCTCCTGCAACCTCCATCCAGTCCAGTCATCCTGCCTCCTCCTATTGATGGCAACCCTCTCGGTGATCTCATCCCTACCCTACCAGTATCCCTCCCAATCCATCCAATGTCTCTGCCACCCATAGGAAGCAATCTCCCAATCCTGCCAACAGGTCCAAATGGTCCTCCATGGACTCTCAATCGACCTCCTCTCCGTCTCGGTCTCATACCACCACCATCTTCATCTCCACCCTCATCTCCACCTCCCCCGGCCTCCTAAGCATCTCTAAGCTCTCATCTCCATCTCTGTCTCCTGCTAACTTGATCATTTGAATCTATAGTCACATAAATCTGTCCATTTTAATTAAATGAATATTTCGTATTTATTTGATTAAAAATCCACTAACCATCAATTAATTAAATTAATATTTAATTAATTCATCCCCAAACATTCTTCTATTAATTAAATAAATTATTCAATTTATTTTAATTCATTCATTAAATCCAATTCCAATTAATTAAATAAATAAAATTTATTTATTTAATAAAATCCCCTTTTCCTCTTTTAAATAAATTAAAACATTTATTTAAATCATTATCCCCACCCCACTTGCATTTTCCTACAAAAGCAACTTGCACACATTTATTGAAATAAATGAATTTTTATTTTAAATAAAATCCTATTTTCCCTCACCCACCAAATCCACTTGCAAAATCTAATCCCCTTCTAGATTCTTCTAACCCCTTCCTAATTAGCCTAATCCATCCCCTAATTATTGTCACATTCCTAAGCAAAATGGAGTCACTTCTCAAAGCCCAAAAGTCTTTGATAACCATTAAAGGCTTTCAACCTTCAACCACTAAATTCCTCAAAGTCTTTGATAACCATTGAAGGCTTCCAACTTTCAACCACTTAATCCCCAAAGTCTCCAAAAACCATTAATGGTTAACCCAAACCCTTCCACATGGTTAAAACATTTGTTTTGACTCAACCTCTACCCAACCCAAAGGTCTCATCAGGCCATTAATGCTTTGACCATGATTATCTCTTAATCATTTGCACAAAGGTTTATCCTTGGATTAATTCCTAATCCAGTGGGTAATCCTAATTTAAGCTTGACCCTTAGCCTTTAGATAACCATGAGGTCTTCTCAGGCCTTTAAAGCCTCCAACCTCTTCTTTCAACCCAACCCTATGTTGACATTTGTCACCATTTCATTGGTGTCAATTGTGCACATAGATTCCCAACTTTCAAGCTTGACCCTTGATTAAACCTTTCAATCCTGGCCATCCATTGCTCCATTTTTCCTATAAATAGAGCCCATTCCTTCATAATCCAGATCCTGAAAACTTGTATGCATCTAAGCTATAGACATTTTAGAGAGCATTTTAGCATAAGAAATCTAACATCTTGTCTTTTTGGTTAAAATACATCATTTTAGCATTAGTATTAGCTTTTCATTTCATATTTGGAGCTATACTACAATCTCAATCCTCCATAAGCATCCATAGTGCAAAAAGCTGCTGAGAGCTACACTATTTTGGAACTTGGAGAGGAGAGGAACAAGGGAGAAAGGAGCTAATATCATGCTAAGAGATAGTTGGAGATGTCTCATTATCTTTACTTCTTTAGTTAGATTCATTAGCATGTTTTTAGTGTCTCTCTTGGTATGCCTTTTGTAGATTAGTTTTTGATTGACTAACACTAATGTTTTGTGTGTTTTGTGTTGTTTGATCTTAAACTAACCTTGTGTCATTTAGGAGGGCATCATTTGGTGAACCCGACGTGAATCGAACACACAACCTTCTGATCTTTTTTTTTTAAATTAACATTTTTGCTTGTTGAAACTGCCACACAGGTCGCGTTTCGGTGCTAATGAACACGTTTTAGCGCTATCAAAACAATTTCTTTTAGCACTATTGATCCTAAGATAGCGCTATTGAAAAGGTTTCAGTGCTATTGACAACATTCTAGCGCTTTTGTCACAGTTTTGGCGCTATTGACACACTTCCAGTGCTTTTGTCTTCTCGGATTTTTCTCTTCTTTCAGCGCTACGGTGCAAATTAGTGCTTCTGCGACCGCAGACTAGCGCTATTGTATTAATCAGCGCTTCTGTCTAAAAAGCAGAATAGCGCTATTGCGACAGAATGTTGTCCAATTCACTTTGTAACCAAAAATCAGAACTTAGGCTTGTGGAAGCCCCCTTGAGCATTGGTTTTTACTAACTTGTGTTTTTTTGTTTGTGCAGGTTAACAACCCAACATAAAAAAAAAAAAAAAATCACAAAATTTTCATTTAGTGCTTAAAAAGAACTTAAAAACACAAAAAAAATTTCATTGTTTTCTAGTTAGGCCTCATTTTCTTTTTGATGCTTAAAATTAACAACACAAATTTGATTTCATTGCATCAATTGGGACCTAAAATTTACAATCCACACTTCAAAAATTTGGTGCAAATAAAACTTACAAACCATTTGTTTTGATTTTTTGGCAAGCAAATTTTCCTTCAAGCAAAACGTGTTTTTCATTAAGTTGACCAGGATTTCCAAATTCTAGATTACAAAACACATTGCCTTTGAAGTTAAAAAGAACACCATGACTGTTGGAGCAACATCTCCAAATAGTTAAAACATCTTTGTAAATGCTGGATTAAAAAAAGAACAAGTGTCTTTCATGCTTGGCACACTTGTACAAAAAGGTCAGTCGAGTGGTCCTACCTCTAACACACACTATCCTCTCCCTTGGCTCTCGTGGTCCTAGGTGCAAGAGAAAAGTGTTAGTAACACTCAAAATTTTATCTTTTTAAGAGAGGCTTGCCAAGGGATCGATACTCTTGGGAACGACCTCGAGCGGTAAAACCTTCGAGCCGCTATAGAAATCAGGTGAGAGCGAAAGCTGTAGCCTTGGGTATAGTTGTTCCTACAGTGTAACTGGTTGAAAGGACAAATGGGCCCCACCACCAGTTACAAGGCTCTTAAGTGAGTCACTGCAGAATGAACTTATGTCCAAAGCCATCAAACATGACTAAACACCTTTAAGTAGTAGCCCACCCGTTCTATTGATTGAGGATATTTGAGATATAATTTAGTGCAAGAGCATAGAAGGTTTTGCTCCCAAGATACTCACCATACATATTTCCTTGAGTAGAAACATAGCTTTTTGAAAAGTCACTTGTGACTTGATAAAAGTGGTGACTCCCCCATCATAGGGATCATCTATTTGTTATGCTCATGCAAGACTTAGTATATCACATCCTTACCTGCCACGGCGGGATTCATAAGGTATGTAGTACCAAAGTCGAAGAAATATCAAGATGTGGGCTAAATTTATCACAACTGGCCATTTGACCTTAGGGATAAAAAGTGTTTGAAGTGTATTCGTTTTACAGACCTAGTGCAAATTGAGCCGACTTCAGGCTTTGGAAATACACCTTAAAATAAATCTAAAGGAAGGGTCAAAAACAAGTCCAAGAACTAGGTTGATCTAGACCCATACTCATTTGTGCCTTTGAGGCAACATTCTTGTGTTTGTGTGCTTGCTTTGTTTTCTTGTCAAAGAAAAATCAGAAAATCAATCCCAAAAACAAAGTATTCATCCAACATTTCTCAAAAACAACCAAAAACATCAAAAACAAAGTACAAACAAAAAACATCAAAATTTATGACCATTCTTCACATCTTGCGAAAGAAGAAGTGTCATCAGAATATCACCTTGAAAAGGAGACCATTCTTCACATATTCTATCTCAATAGACAAATCTTTGTCTCACATAGAGTCTTTCTACATCGCATGCGTCTATACCTTCAAGGTAAAACAAACGAGTTTGATTCAGAATCATTAAACCGCAGAGCTTTTATGCAATATAGAGCTCTAAGTTATCACAAAAATCAAGGAGGAAAGATTAATCCCAATTTCTTCCCAAACATCTGTATCACCTACAACATAGTTCAAAAAGTGCCACCAACACCTGAAAGGGAAGAGGTAGAGTTTGTCCCATTTATAACACAAAGTTTTTATTGAAGTTGAAAACAAAACATCCATCATCTCATTCATACATCATTATTCCATCATCAATCCATCCCAAAACTCTCAAAAACATTACGAGGTTCTTGTCCCAAGATTCCTTTTTAGATATTGCTTGAAATCAAAACACATCACATCACTTTTAGATTGTTTCTACATCTAGGATAAGCTCATCCTAAGAGACACATCTACGTAGGTTAAAACTAGTTCATGAGTGAATCCTCTCATTGCTAGGTAGTCAAAATCTGTAACACATCTCAGATTTCTCTACACCTTATCACATCCAAAAATCCTCAAAACAAACAAGCAATTCAACGAAGGAATTTCGGTTACATCTACCTTAAGAGTGCTAGAAATCTACATACAACACAAATCACCAATCATCAATCTTTCATTTCATCGACAACTCATCATCATCTTCAATCAACTTCAAAACAAACTTACAAACAAAATGGCTCAAACTCGATCGCGATCAAGGCAACGAGAAATAGAAATTGAGGAAGAAGAGGACAACCTCAATGAATTTCAAGAAGCACTTGGAGGAAATGTAAATGATGAAAACCCAAGTACTCCTACTCCTTCAACAATTGAAAGGGTTCAGCATAACCCTCACTTTAACAGATTGTTTGATGAAATACTCAGGAGCAATGCGGATGCTCACTTCTTAAAACTCGCTCAAGAAGGAGCCAAACTCCCCTCTAACTTTGATCTTGCCCAATTAAGACAAGCATCAGAAAGACAAAGTCGCCATGAGAAGGAAAGAGGTAGAAATCAAATCAGATATAACATTCCTCGAGGTAATCCACCACCTCCTCCTCCAAATGAAATGGAGATGCTGCGGCAACAAGTCGAGAATCTCGCCCAACAACTTCATAGTGGTGTTAAGACCAATCAATTTTCATTTGACGACATCTGTCCCTATCCTTTTGATAGGAATCTTTATATGCCACCCTTTCCACGCGGGTTCGAAACACCAAAATTCAAAAAATATAGAGGAAAGGGGGATCCCTATGATCATGTCCGAGAATTTCATTCCGCTTGTCTTGAGGTGGCTTATGAGGACACATACCTAATGCGCCTTTTTCCCCAAAGCTTGGGAGGAACAACCACATCATGGTTTTCCCAACTACTAGGTGGCATTAGAACATTTGAGGAACTCATCCAGAAGTTCCTATCTCATTACTCTTATAATATTGAACGCGACATTACCATGGCTGATCTATGCAATACCAAACAAAAACCAGGTGAATTATTCTCGGTATTCCTGCAATGATGGCGCCAAATGTCTAGCAGACATTCTCTTCAGTTACTTGAATGAGAACTAGTGGAAATTTTCATTTCCAACTTAAACGAAGAAATGGAATTTCACCTGGATGTCAAAGACACAGACTCCTTTAATGATATGATCACCAAAGGTATAAAATGTGAAAGGGAACTCATCAAAAAAGGACTCATCAAAATCTTTAATGAACCAAAAGATGGTCCTCGCTCGTGCTTCAAAAGTGATAAACCAAACTTCTGGAACAAGAATAAGAATATCGTCAACGATGGGGTTGTGGACGCTCGAACTATCCAAAATGCACAACCTGTGGTTTGGTTTGCAAGACAAAATCCTCCACCTCAAAATAACACAAATGTTCCTCCTAATCAAGGTCACATTACATCTCATGATGAACCAAGACCTCGTCCAAAAAAACAAAAATGCACATATACTCCCTTAGGGGAACCCATTGAAACAGTGATGCGACAACTCATTTCTCAGAATTTGATCACTCTACCTAAACTATCCAACTATGAGCCTTAGGTCAAACCAGCACGGTGGAGAGATACTGAACACTGTGAGTTCCATCAAGGAAGAGGACACAAGACAAGTAATTGTCACCGATTGAAAGATCTCATTCAAGATCTTATTGATCGAGGAGAAATTGAGATTGAAGGACATGATCCAAAAATGACAAATAATGATCATTAGATGTTCAAGAATCCACTTCCATCACAAGATCAAAGGGGTCCTTCCACTTCCAGGCGAGGCACCGATACCACTGATTATACGCAGGCTATGTATAACTACACAGTAAATCACCTATATGATGCCAGTGAACAAATTGCAACTATAACCTTCAAAAATCCCACCTCCAATTGCAATGTTGTTACGCGTCGTGGCAAAGTCACCATCAAGGCAGCTCCACAAGGCACCACCTCCATCCCAAAGCAATACAATCTTGTGGAACAATTAGACAAAACGCCTGCGCTCATATCCATTTTAGAACTATTACGCCTATCGCCATCTCGTAAAACAATCTTCGATCAAGCACTCCAAGAGGTGTCAGTCCCTGCAAACCTTAATACAAACCAGTTTCAAGCCATGGTTGGAAATCTAAAGTCATCACCTTGTCTCACTTTTTCTGAAAGTGACAACTCTTCTTTCCAACAACCTCATAATGCTTCGCTACACATTGAAGGCTTTATCAACCAACACAGGATCAAGCGAGTCTTGATAGATAATGGAGCAGGCCTAAACATCTGTACACTACAGTTGGTCACAGCATTGGGATATGCAATAGAATCAGTGGATCCTTGCAAGAAGATCACCATCAAGGCCTATGATGATGCAGAGCGTTCATCCAAAGGAGCTGTGATACTACCAATCCGACTAGGCCCTGTGGTAAAGCACATCATCTGTCAGGTTCTGGACCTTCCTCTGCCATATAATCTATTATTAGGGAGACCTTGGATACATGCCATGCAAGCTGTTCCATCTACCTACCATCAATGTATCAAGTTCCCACATAATGGTACAGAGATCACAATCCTGGGTGATGCAAATCCCTTTTCTTTTTGCCATAATATCAGCCATCAACTGGAGATTACTGTTCCTAATTATAGGGAAGCCATTTCCTCCACATCATATGTAAATCCCGCCTCTCTTGCCAGTTCAAACACCCCTATACCCAAGCAAGAAAAGCTTAAAATGAAAGTTGCAGAGGAAGGTCCTGGAGAATATAACTTGAGTCAGCTCTTTTGTGTGGGACAAATGCCCACTTCTCCTAGAACGCATGGTAAACCACAATAGTTACTCCAAAAACCCATAGTCATGCCCACCTGTGCCTTGACACCTTTTGTCCTTGGAAAGAGTCAAGAGGAAGAAACACAAGATGAGGACCTAGCGGAATGGATCTATAAAGATCCCATCACCACTGATAAACCGCGAGTTACACTTCCTACGGAACAGTATGGCAAAGGCCTCCTCATTATGCAAAGAATGGGATATGATGGTCAAAGTGCTTTGGGATCCTGCAAACAAGGACAACATGAACTACTGCTGCCAGAGTTCAAACCCAAAGGTAATATAGGCCTAGGCTTTGAAAAAGAAGTCCTTCCTAAACTCAGATTCAAAGGAAAACCTAGCAAACCATTTTGCCCACCTACTGCAAAGAGGACACCTTTCATAATCAAAGCACCATCAAGCACTATCCCCACTGCCCCATCAAGGCTCACAACTCCACCACAACCATCATCAATGCCAAACATCCCACCAATCGAATCAGTAATCCCATCCACGGCAGCCATCATATCAATAAAACCATTTGTAGCAACAACTGTATCAAAACCCGCAGCAGCATCTATGGCACCAGCCATTCCAACAGAAGCCACTAAATCAACACTATCGATACTTCCAGTGACAAATCCTTTAAATCCCATCACGGTTCCTGTAGCACCAATCACCACAAAGGTACATAAACCAATCACGCCTGCAGTATTCAACTCTAGCGACATCCCAGTATGGTATAGCAATCGGATGCTGGAAAGTGATTTAGAGATGGACTCACATGAGTGGGAATTTGATTCTGTACAGCTTAACACTTCAGATGAGGAAAACACATCACCACCTCCACCACGCAAAGACATCCCTGTTTATGGAGAAGCACAGATAGCGACCACTTGGGTACCTGAGCTGGAAACATCTTCCACAGACCCTACGTCTCATCCTATGCCTGATTCTGACAGGGAGAGTACCATCAATGACCTTCACCACACTGTCTTAACCCTCACTGATACATCTCCCGCACTTAACTTAATCGATGAAGTAATGCCCATTATCCACCCTGAACTCATCGAATGGAACCAACCAAATCCCCCATGTCTTGACCTCTTCCAAAATGATGAGGCTATCATTGACTTTTTGGAATTAAGGGATAATCTACCAAGCGGGGATCACAAAGCTGGATTCGCCATTGAACTTAATAGCGCAGCATACTTCGGGGTGGATGCCAAACCTTTCAGCTGCAAAAATATAACAATAAAACGTGGATCTTCCAGTGAAAACCACATTGTGGTGCTGTTTGATCCGACAAAAGTAAAAAGAAAGAGCGTATCCAATGGTGAAAACCTCTCTAAGGCGCCTGAGGATGAAGGGTTTGACATTCTCCCTGCTAGTACACAACAGGAACGATCAACAATTCTTATCGAGGAAACCAATGAATACAATGTGGGGACTCCTGAAAATCCTCATATCATACATCTGGCATCTCTTCTCACTCTAGAGGAACAGCCTCAATTTATAGAGTTCTTCTAGCAGCGTCAGATCAACTTTGCATGGTCATATGCAGACATGCCTGGGCTAGATCTTGATTTAGTCATGCATCATCTCACAGTAGCAAAAAGAGCCAAACCTGTCAAGCAGAAGCTTCATAAGATGCATCCTCAGATTACCGTGCTAGTCAAAACAGAACTCAAGAAACTCCTGGATGTTGGTTTCATTAGACCAATTGATTATGCAGAATGGATCTCCAACATTGTGCCAGTCGGCAAACCAAAAGGGGGCATCCGCATTTGTACAGACTTCAGAGATCTGAATAAGGCATGTCCTAAGGATGACTTCCCCCTACCAAATATCGACATCATAGTGGATTTGACAGCAGGACATGCCATGCTTTCACTCATGGATGGATTTTCAAGATACAATCAAATAAAGATCGCACCAGAGGACCAACATAAGACAGCCTTCACATGTCCATGGGGCACATACTGCTGGAATGTAATGCCTTTTGGTCTAAAGAATGCAGGAGCAACCTATCAACGACCAATGACCACCATCTTCCATGACATGATGCATACTATGATGGAAGATTATGTGGATGATTTACTAGCAAAATCACTTACTAGAGAAGGACATCTTCACATCTTAGATAAAATCTTTGATAGACTAGAACAATACCATGTTCGACTCAACCCAAAGAAATGTGTCTTTGGAGTGACCTCCGGGAAGCTTCTAGGATACATTGTCTCAAGCAAAGGCATTGAGGTTGATCCAGCAAAGGTTAAGGCAATCATGGACATGCCACCACCAAAGAATATCAGTCAGCTAAGGACACTACAAGGGTGGCTTCAATCCATCCACAGATTCATTGCACAATTGGCTGATAAGTGTCATCCGTTCACACACCTGCTACACAAAAACATCCGCTTTCAGTGGGATGACAAATGCCAACAAGCATTTCAAGCGCTCAAAGACTATCTCATGAATCCACCATTGCTGATGCCACCAGATCCAAGTAGACCATTGTTACTTTATATCTCAGCAACAAGTACAGCATTAGGTGTACTACTGGCACAACATAATGTAGAAGGTAAAGAGTGTGTTGTATACTACATCTCTCGCACACTAGTTGGCTATGAACTCAGTTACACACCTATTGAGCGAGCTTGCCTAGCAGTAATCCTAGCAGCCACTAAATTGTGGCACTATCTGTTGACGCACAAGGTACAACTCATCGCAAAGATTGATCCACTCAAGTACTTACTTAGCAAAGCAGCATTGATAGGTCGCTTAGCCAAATGGGTGATGATTCTAAGTGAATTTGACATTGAGTATGTAGACCGTAAAGCTATCAAAGGTCAGGTTATTGCAGATCAGTTGGCTGATGCACCACTCATAGGCGATCATCCTTTCATTTCCAATTTTCCAGATGAAGAGATATTCATGATCACAGAAGCCCAGCCATGGAAACTATATTTTGATGGTTCATACACTAGGCATGGCTCGGGGGCACGCATTCTATTTATCACACCTCCAAGTGATAGCATCCTGAAGTCCTACACGCTCACATTTCCATGCACAAACAACATAGCAGAATATGAGGCTTTGATCATAGGACTTAGATTATCCATACAATGGAAATTACAAGAACTACAAGTATATGGCGATTCCCAACTAGTCATTCGACAAGCAACAGATGAGTATCAGACCAAGGATGATAAACTCATGCCATACAAGCAAATGGTGGACAGTCTAAAGACATCATTTACTACTATCACTTTTGAGAAGATACCAAGAGATCAGAATCAAGCTGCTGACGCTATGGCTACCATCGCATCTCTCCTAGATCTTCCACAAAATTCAACACGCTACGAGTTCTTGGTAGAACAGCTTTGGATCCCTGCTTATGATATCCCTGAATCCGAAATGATATGTCGCCTTGTTGGTTCCGAATCCCCATGGTACGGTGAGTTCTACACCTATCTTCGCGATCATACCCTTCCTCCCAACCAATCAAATAACCAATGTAAAACCTTCATTTGCCAAACTGCTCGATATACCATTATTGCCGAAACCCTATACCGACGCGGTCTTGATGGTACTCTCCTTCGATGTCTAGAACAAGGTGAGATAACAAAGGCTTTGGAAGAGGTACATGAAGGAATTTGCGGGACTCACTCAAGTGGTCCATCACTAGCCAAGAAGATCATGCGAGCTGGATACTATTGGCCATCTATGGAAAAGGATTCCTACTACTTTGTCAGGAAGTGCAAAAAATGTCAAGTTCATGGTGACCTAATACATGCACCAGCTCAAGAACTGCAACCAATCACAACACCATGGCCTTTTTGTCAATGGGGTCTTGATCTTGTGGGTAAAATCCATCCATCTTCATCCAATGGCCATAAATTCATTATTACCGCCACCGAATATTTCACAAAGTGGATCGAAGCTGTTCCACTTACCCAAGTCACCGGCAAGCAGATCGCCTCATTCATCCTCAATTACATCATCTGCCGGTATGGTGTGCCCATGTCCATTGTCATAGATAACGGTCTTCCTTTCAAAAATCAGGATGTCCGTGAGCTTTGTGAAAAATTTCATATCCAACACCGCTTTTCCACTCCCTATTACCCACAAGGCAATGGTCAGGCCGAAGCATCCAATAAAAACATATTGAGGATCCTAAAGAAGACAGTCAATGATGTCGGTCATGATTGGCATGTTCAATTGAATCTAGCATTATGGGCATATCGAACTAGCATTCAGACCCCTACAGGCGCAACTCCCTACTCATTAGTCTATGGTGCTGAAGCTATCTTACCTATTGAGGTCAAGATACCATCCTTACAAGTTTCATTGCACAATCTCATTGATGATGAAGCATATAGAGTATCACATCTTCAAGACTTAGAGTTACTAGATGAGAAGCGACAAGCTGCATACAATCATCTCAAAGCCTATTAGCAGCACATGAGCAGAAGCTACAATCACCGAGTTAGATCTCATACATTTGAGGTAGGTGATCTTGTTCTTCGAGAGAATCCTCGCAACCAACCAAACAGAGAACATCAGGGCAAGTTTGAATCAAATTGGCTGGGCCCATATGTTGTCACTGCTGTATTCGGGTCCGGGGTGTATCAGTTGGCTACTTCAGAAGGAGAACCGCTTGCAGATCCAATCAATAGCATGCACCTCAAATGGTTTTATACCTAAGCTGTACAGAGCATCAGGCTCCCCTGCATATCATAAAAATACCAAAAACATTCAGAAAATGTCCTGAAAAAAATACAAAAAAAACATTCACAAAAGTAAAGAAAAATCATACATCCAAACGGTGAACAACCACTCTGGTGGCACCTTGGGTAAGTGCGATGGTGAAAACCTGGCGAACAGGCGCCACTCATAAAGGCAATGGCTCCAGTATCTTTCAGGCTCGTTGCAATCACATTCATGCACACACACATCCATCCATCCCAACCATGGCTTGTTATTTGACCTGCAATTAAGAAAGTACTCCATGCATTTAATATCCCACCTTTTCATAGTCAGGTCTCAAAATGGGGGCAATACCCTTAACCTAGTGATGGAAGTGGCTTCTACATTATTTTATGTATCATTACGCTCTTCATTCAAGCAATTATCATTTGTACTTACAACATATTTAAAAGCATTTCGAATCATAAAACAAATTTGTTTACACAACATTGTTTCATACCATCTAATATATCCATTTTTTTCATATACATTTATTCTACACATCATTATATAAACATTTGCACTTTACATTTGTTTATTCGTATGCAATCATTTAAAACCCATCATCATATAAACATTTGCACTTTACATTTTGTTTATCCGTATACATTCATTCTACACATCATCATATAAACATTTGTACTTTACATTTGTTTATCCATCTGCATTCATTTAGGCATCATCATATCAACATTTGCACTTTACATTTTGTTTATCCATATTACATTCATTTAAAACACATCTAGATGCATCCTCATACATAACATCATTCATTTGACCATTGCATTAACATTATCTTATCATTACATCGCAATGGGAAACACCATAAATCCTGTTCATACATCAAAGCATAAGCATATATCATCATGGCATTACATACATAAAGCATTACATCACAAATAAAACAAATCATAAACATATATAAACCTGCATTCATATGTCAGTATCCCACATCATAAATCATCATAAAAACATGCATATAGGAAATATCTCATCAAATGCATACATGTACACATATACATCTAAGCAATAAATCATAAAAACATGCATAAACATCCATACATAATCACATGCATATCATCACAATATGGGATCTCCTCATATATATCATCATCTCATATATCAGAGTACAATGAAGTCTACAAAATCGGCTACCAAGAGCCATCCAAGATACAGTCCATAAATAGACAATGATACAATACATATATGCAAAAATGCTCTCTCAAATGCCACTCTGGCCAGATGTTGTACCACCACCACCTCTGCCTACTCCACCACTGGTACCGGCACCACCTGATCCATCTCTCCGTGGAGGCCTCATCGAACCCCCACTCCCTCTTGCATCCCCTGATCTCTCCTACCGTAGAGGACCCATCACACCCCCACTGCTCTACATCCTCTGTGATCGCTCGGATCTAGCCTGCCACATCTATGAGTAGCTGAGAGCTCGCTGGCTAATCGGTACCACCTGCTCATATAACCCCCGCTAGTACTCTATCTCCACTTGAGCTCGCCGCATCTCCCTCATAATCTCCCCTAAAGGCCCCTGTGCACTAGTTTGTACTCTCTCCTGCAGCTCCGCCAATCTCTCCACCGCCATATCTCTCTCCCGCAGCACCACTGTCAGCTCTGCCTCACGTGCAAATAGCTGCACATCCCTCGCTACTACCTCCTCCTCTAATCTCTCTACCCGGATTTGCAAATAACCTATCATATGATCCCGCAGATCCCCAGTAGCTCCCTCCCCCATGTCCATGGCTGTTGCACTTGTATCACCCCCTCTAGTAGGTCCCTCCCCTGCACCACCCTCTCCTGCACCTGTATCCATCGGGATCTCTCTCTCCATCCCCCTCCCACTCAGCTGCACTCCTCCCTGCATCAAAGGTCCCTGTGATATCTGAAGAGATAGTCCACCTCTCCCTCTCCGCTACCTCGGCATCCCCAAACCTCCACCACCTCCTCCTCCTCCTCCTCCTCCACCTCCACCTCCTCCTCCTCCTCCTCCACCACCACCTCCTCCTCCATCTCCTCCTCCTCCTCCTCCTCAGCCTCCTGCTCTCCATCCTCGTCCCCTCTCCTCCTCAAAAGATGGGATCGGCTCAGTTGGGTCTGATATCCGTAGGATCGGGTGTGCTGCCCGATACTGTGTATACTTTGTTGTCACACCTACGTCAACAACCCTCGGTCGAAGATCCCATGGCCTCCCCTGTAGTGTCCGAAACTCTGTCAGTGCCTAATCATATGGTAGCACTGGACCCCATGCATACCGCTCTCGGATCACTCATGCGTACTCCCCTGATCCGCTAGGCAGTCCCTGCTGCCGTCCAAACTGCCTCATCACCCATCCCAGCACCTGTCTCTCCACATGATAAGAGGTCCTCCCAATGAGGAATCGGGTCATGAAGCAATACGGTAGTGCCTCCGCATCATCCTCCCATGGCTCACACTCCAAGTATGGCCACCAGATCACTACATCCAGGTCATCCAATGCCCGCCGCCACCACTCTAACTTCCCCAAGTGGGGCTGACTCATCATGCCACTATACATAAACATGTATGGCTGGTCCATGGCTCAGAATCTGAGACTCACTAGTCGAGTCACTGGTAGGTGCTCCCATGCCCAAACATGCAGCAGCGTCATGCCCACTGCAAGAGAACCTCTCCCCCGGTACACTACCTCGTGTAGCTCCTGATACATGTGCGCTAACACGCACGGCCCCCAGGCAAATCGGGTCCCCTCAATCATCATCATCTCTATAACCTATCCCCATCCCACCGCCAATCCATGTGACCGCCTGTCTAGACACAGAAGCCCTCCCACGATCCCTGACAACACTACTGGAAGGGGCTCATATCGTGCCGCTATATCCTCCCATGTGATCGAGCCATCATCAATGTATACATCTTCCTCAAATATCCTCAGACAAGACACCGTCCCCTAGGATCTATCATATGTCACCAACTCCCCCCGAATCAGAATCCGAAGGATACGCCACACATCCTCCAAAGTCACCGTCATCTCTCCCTGCGCTAGATGAAACGTGCACGTCTCACTATGCCATCGCTCTACCAAGGCTATAATCAGGTCGTGATTCATCCGAATCACGGGCATGTGCATCACCTCGTACAACTCAGTAGCTGCTATACAGTCAATCTCTATCTGTGTCAACCGGTCCCGCAACCCCTGTGTCGCAGGATGGCGCTCGCGTAACTACAACACGCGCAGATCCTCCTGCACATAGACATTCATCAACTCACCATCAGTTGTTTTGTTATCAAACTTTCTTAAGTTTAAACCTAGACTATCATCAGATACTTTGATCAAGTATCTTTGGGTCTCAACAGGTAAGCAATCATGGCCGCCTAGACTTCAACAGGCATTTATCCTAACAAATGACCTAAGTCTCATCGGGCTGCTACGGTTCAAAACAACTCCCACTTCACCTCGCCATCCATCAATCATTAGGCATCAGGAGATTTATTTTGTTCAAAACTGGGGCATCTCATTATCCTAAGGCAAAAGCGCTATTTTATCTACAAAAGCACTATTTTCCACAAAAGCGCTACAAACTTATCAAAAGCGCTCAAAAAGCTCTACCATAGCGCTACAAAAACAAAAGCACTAAACCCGCTATGCAATAGCGTTATTACACATCAAAAGCGCTCAATTAACCCTACCATAGCGCTACTTAGACAAAAGCGCTAAAACTTGCATACAATAGCGCTAATGCATACAAAAGCGCTCAAACCAGACCCCAATAGTGCTATTGCGGCACAATAGCGCTAATTCATGGAGCAAAAGCGCTAAAACCATAGTTCCAGCGCTCTTGCTCCGACTTGACTTGGACTCAGCTAAAAACCTATTAAAAATGCCTGAAAAGTGAGTTTTTGAATTTGCGTACCGCTGGTCCGTAGTCGGCTGGGTGCTAGAACCGTCGGACTCGCTCGAATCTGTGCTCGATGATCGAAATCGGCATCATAGCTCCTCCTTGCTCCTCCAAATGTCACTGTCAGAGCTCAAGTTTTCAACTGGTCGCGGTCACAAATGATCCTATTTTCACCCCTTTCACCCCATTTATACCCCCCACCGTCACCGTAACTTCGCCCCGCTCATTGCCGTGGTCCCCGTGAACTTCTCGAGCCCCCCATTTCTCCATGTTTCCCCCGATTTCTTCTATTTTTCCCCAATATACCTAACTTCTTCTCTTCTATCACCCTGCCAATTTTCATTCTTTTTCGAGAGATCGCCCGATTTTTCAAAAAATTTCGGCCCATCTCTCGAGGGGGCATACCACCCATTAAATTTACATTTTATGGGGCATTTTTTCACACCAGTTTTTCTTTCTTTGAAATGATGCGATAAACTGTACCGTCTCAAAGAGGGGCAAATGTAGTCACATAAATCTATCCATTTTAATTAAATGAATATTTCGTATTTATTTGATTAAAAATCCACTAACCATCAATTAATTAAATTAATATTTAATTAATTCATCCCCAAACATTCTTCTATTAATTAAATAAATTATTCAATTTATTTTAATTCATTCATTAAATCCAATTCCAATTAATTAAATAAATAAAATTTATTTATTTAATAAAATCCCCTTTTCCTCTTTTAAATAAATTAAAACATTTATTTAAATCATTATCCCCACCCCACTTGCATTTTCCTACAAAAGCAACTTGCACACATTTATTGAAATAAATGAATTTTTATTTTAAATAAAATCCTATTTTCCCTCACCCACCAAATCCACTTGCAAAATCTAATCCCCTTCTAGATTCTTCTAACCCCTTCCTAATTAGCCTAATCCATCCCCTAATTATTGTCACATTCCTAAGCAAAATGGAGTCACTTCTCAAAGCCCAAAAGTCTTTGATAACCATTAAAGGCTTTCAACCTTCAACCACTAAATTCCTCAAAGTCTTTGATAACCATTGAAGGCTTCCAACTTTCAACCACTTAATCCCCAAAGTCTCCAAAAACCATTAATGGTTAACCCAAACCCTTCCACATGGTTAAAACATTTGTTTTGACTCAACCTCTACCCAACCCAAGGGTCTCATCAGGCCATTAATGCTTTGACCATGATTATCTCTTAATCATTTGCACAAAGGTTTATCCTTGGATTAATTCCTAATCCAGTGGGTAATCCTAATTTAAGCTTGACCCTTCACCTTTAGATAACCATGAGGTCTTCTCAGGCCTTTAAAGCCTCCAACCTCTTCTTTCAACCCAACCCTATGTTGACATTTGTCACCATTTCATTGGTGTCAATTATGCACATGGATTCCCAACTTTCAAGCTTGACCCTTGATTAAACCTTTCAATCCTGGCCATCCATTGCTCCATTTTTCCTATAAATAGAGCCCATTCCTTCATAATCCAGATCCTGAAAACTTGTATGCATCTAAGCTATAGACATTTTAGAGAGCATTTTAGCATAAGCAATCTAACATCTTGTCTTTTTGGTTAAAATACATCATTTTAGCATTAGTATTAGCTTTTCATTTCATATTTGGAGCTATACTACAATCTCAATCCTCCATAAGCATCCATAGTGCAAAAAGCTGCTGAGAGCTACACTATTTTGGAACTTGGAGAGGAGAGGAACAAGGGAGAAAGGAGCTAATATCATGCTAAGAGATAGTTGGAGATGTCTCATTATCTTTACTTCTTTAGTTAGATTCATTAGCATGTTTTTAGTGTCTCTCTTGGTATGCCTTTTGTAGATTAGTTTTTGATTGACTAACACTAATGTTTTGTGTGTTTTGTGTTGTTTAATCTTAAACTAACCTTGTGTCATTTAGGAGGGCATCAAAATCATCATCCTCATCTCCTGAGCTGGGAAGAGGATCTGTTGGATTAGTAATATGAGGAAATGGATGTGCCAATATGTACTGAGCATAATCTACAGCAACCCCAGGATCTAGAATATGCAATCTCATATCATAAGACACCCTAGGAGTAAGAAGAAACTCTACTTGAGCAATCTCAAATGACAAAGAAGATCCCCAATCTTGCCTATCTATGTACGGTTCAGCATATATCATGACACCAATGTGACTTATCAACTGTCTCTCAATAATGTATGGTGTCCGACCAATAAGGTATCTAGTCTTCATAATAAATGGTAATGTTTGTGCATCATCCATCCACGGCTCACGATCAACATATGATCTCAAAGTAACACTATCCAATAAATCAAGAACCCAATGCCAATACTCCATCTTACCTAGCTTATGCTGAGTAAGGATACCTACATACAGATAAACATATGGCTGCCTCTCACCATGAACTCTATGATGGATAGGTCAAGTGATAGAAATGTGCTCCCAGCACCAGATCTGTAAAAGTGTACATCATGTCGATAGACTAGCACTCTCATCATAAACAACCTGATGAAGATCATGATATAAATGAGCAAGCATACAAACACCCCATGCATATCGAGTCCAATGTTGCATCATGCTCTGAAGAATCTCACCCCAACCAACAGAAAAACCTTGAGATCTCCTATCTGGACAAATAAATCCCCCAATCAAACCTGCAAGAATCATAGGGAGAGTCTCATAATACATAATCATATCCTCCCATCAGATCTCTCCTCTCAAGATGCTCTCATCACCAAATATGGCTCTGCAAGCCTCTGTCCCTACACAATCCTCAAAATCATGCTGAACTAGCTCTCTAGTCACTAGGATGTGAAGAATCCTATACACATCCTCAAGGGTAACACTAATTTCACCCATGGGCAAGTGGAAAGTGTTATGCTCGCTATGCCATCTCTCAGCTAACGTTGTCAACAAACCCCTATTATGGGTAATATTAGGCATGTATAACAGATAGCGTAATCTACAAGCATCTATATGTCTCACCTCTGCTTGTGTAAGCTTTGGCACTAAGTGTCACATCACCAGGAATTTCTCCTGACACTGGAGAACATCAAGTTTCTCTTGTTTACCAAGAGAATTCAATCAATTATCACTCACCTATCTATCAAATAAAAGAGATAGCTAATCTATCATATCAACCTTTTCAAAATGAAGCAAATTAGGCTATCAAATCATTTTTAAACCTATCAAACATGGTTTTCTATCAATCATTGAGTTCAATCAAAACTCTGCTATGCTCTTTCATCAGAAACTAAATTGGTTTCTTAGAGCTAATCTATCAAAAACAAATCAAAATGATCTATCAAACAAAATCAATCAATCAATCAAGTACCTACTCATCATAATTGTGCATCAGACACGCCTAAATCTAATCAAAAAAGTGATTTTTGACTATACAATCTATCAAAAACATTCATCTGAAGCATATGCGCTAACCTTTTTAACAAAAGCATTGTCCTATTGAATGCAGGCACTAACCAAAGCATATGTGCTAACTATTTTAACAAAATCACTATCCTATCAAACATATGCATGAAACAAACCAAATGCGCTAACTTTCGTTGCAAAAGCACAAACACACAATGCAGAAGCGCTAACCTAAGCAAATGCGCTAACATTCCTAACACATGCACTACCAAAATGAGCACATGCACTAAACCTAAATGCAAATGTGCTAAACCTAAAAGAAAAAGCGCTGACCAAATACCGAAAATCACAAAAAATCAAAAAAATCAAAAAACGTGCCCAAAAAACATGAAAAATTGTACGACAAGTTGCAAACAAAGCTCAAGATAAGATACATACTAGACACCCATACTCAAAAGGTTGTTGATATTGTCGAACACGCTCAAATTGATGGTTCTCCAAAGGAATCACCATTTCGCCACCTCACTAAGACAATTTCTTCACAAAGCTGACAAGGATGCAAATGAAAATAAAATTAACCTTGGTTAGTTTAATAATTACTATTTGAAAGGGTAATTAATGCTTTTCAATGGGGTAATTTAATTTGTTTTTCACAAATGAATTTAATTGATAGAACTTTTCAATAATCATGAGATCAATCGTTCAAACCAAATTTTTTAACATTCCTAAGGGGGCACACAATCAGGATTTTCATCTCTATCAGGCGCAATATCGAGACTTGATTTAATCTTTGAAACAATGTTGTCTTGACATCATTTCAAACAGGGGCAAAATGTATACACATAAAAATGGCTATGAGCAATTAAATAAATATTTTATATTTATTTAATATGTATTCTACTTTTAAATAGTTAATTTGAAAAGATTAATTCATTTCGTGTCTTTCTATTAATTAATTTAATTGAAATATTTTTATTAATTAATTCATCTATCATATTCCTCTAATTAATTAAATATCTAATATTTAATTATTCTTCAAACAATTAATTGAATATCTAAATATTTAATTTTTTCTTTCAATCATTTATTTATCTAATATCTAATGATTATTCTTCTATCCTATAGTCTCAAATATTAAATAATTTCTTAATTATTTAATCCCTTATCCAACTCATCCATCATGTGGCTAAGGAAATTAATATTTCTTAGATATTAATTCATCATTTATCTTCAACCTCCAAATTTAATGAAATATTGTGTATGTGCACATATTTCCTAACCTTCTTCTATATTCCCTCCAACATCCCTACATCTTAGGAAGGACTTGAGTCCACTTGTCCTCTCATGCCTAAATTTTTTCTAACCATCCCTAAAATCCCTCAGTCAGCAACCCAGTCAAGGTGAGATGAGTGACACTTGTATTCTCCTTCCTCCTTTCTCTCAACCTTCACCTTTTCTCACAGCCATCCAAGTCTGCAAATCTGAACATGACTGTTCATCTAAGCCACATCATCTTGTGCTCTCAAGGTCTATAAAATCAGGAGTTTGAGTTGAGAGAGAGTTAGACTTCAAGTGAATTTACAAGCCAATCATTTGTAAAACTTATGCATCTATGAGTTTTAATCTTGAAGCAAATAGCATAATCATATAGTATAATCATTTTAGCATAATTATTTAGCATATCACATCATAGTATCAGTTAACTATCAGTTATCAGTCCATTCTTCATATGCCATCCTTGGAAGCTATCAGTGCTTGTTTGAGAGCACACCATCTGCAACCAAGAACAGTGGAGTTAGGACACAATGAGACATAAATCATGAAGGTAATAAAAGGTATTTTTATTTTATATGTATTTCATGTAGTTTCATTGGTTGAGTTTGGATTTCCTGTCGCATTTCCTTTGTATTTTGTGAAACTAACATGTTGCAGGTAGCATTTTGATGATTAAATTCAAGTTGACACAATATGAAAAAATATAGCAATCTAGATTGAATTGTAGTACTGAGATTGTACCTCATTTTGTGGTTGCAATGTATATTTCTCTTCAAAATCAACCACTGATACAATAGTGCCAATCAAAAAAGAGTTCTTACACATCCTGAACTATTGATCCAACGACTAAGACCTATGGGTGTGCCTTGCATACTTGTAGAAAATATTTTCCTTAAAATCTAAAATAAAATTAGCAACACTCACTTCTCTTGAGACTAATTCGCATCTAGAACCTTCACTTCCACTCTTCAAAGTATATTTCACTGTCTCATATCTTTTTTTCTCAACATAATTCTTTCCAAACTTGTGTTCGTTGCTCTCATGAAAACATGAAACAAACTTTGACAACTCACCACATTGTGAGAACTTCTCATTCAAACAATCATTTCTATAGAAATAGCATCCATCATCTTTAGGGCATAAAAATAAATCTTCCAAGTCTCTTGATGATCTCGAAAATAGCATTGCACAACACTCCTGCAACATCTCATTAGTATGCATCGTAGAACGAATATGGCATAAAAGTTCGTGGTACATTGAAAACTCCACATGGTACTTGCAACAACAAGTATTACGAATCTTAAGAGGTACACAATAAAATGGCTTCAAATATTCAAAGGCCCTTTGTGATATTTGCAAAGTTGGATGTACTTCACAAATTTTTTTGTACAACATTATTTGGCTTGATTCCAAGAAATGTTTGGGATGCGGTGTGCATTCTCAGTTGCCAATTCTTAATTTCAAAACATCCTTTACATTGGGTGATACTCCAGAATTAGAGTGCCAAAATTGTTGAATCTCCTCCTTCACATTGTCAGCCAACTTTCTATCAACACATGGAAGCCTCCCACCAAAAGCCCATGTATCATGTTGAAGTGGATCATCAAGTCTTTGTCTTCGTGCAAGTGCTCTATCCAAAGTTTTATGGTTTATGTTTGAATTAACACAACTTTGTCTCATTTGATGAGCCTTCCTCAATTAATGTCTTACTAAGGAGGTTGTAATAACTCTTCGAGCGACTCTCTTATCTATTTCCTTGGTATTATTTCCAATAGAATTGAGAGCATCAAATAGATTTTTGGCAATAATAGAATTTATCTCCATCTTCTTGGTCATATGAATCTTCAATTTGTTTAGCAATGGTCTCATCTTTATCATCTTTAGCAATTGGACAAAAAGTTGGCATTGCTCAATCAATGTCTTATTCCTAAAATTTTGGTCAAAAAGTTGTGTAGCCCACAATCAAACGGTTCTTGTTGACCTATTACCTTCAACATTCGCAATAATGTTCTCATCAATTTCATGTAGCCATTTTGGGGTTCTTGAAGGTCTTGGATTTGGAATTTGTCTTTCATCTATGAGAGGGTCTTCATTTTTGAAGTAATTAGGTGTTACATATTGTTCACTTGATTGAGCAATTCCACCTTCAATGTCAAAGTTTTCCACATTTTCACCTCCAATGTCAAAATTTTCCACATGTTCACCTCCTATGTCAAGAATTTCTATATTTTCACCTCTAATGTCAAAAAAATTCTTATTTACACCAAAATTATGGACACCTTCATTGTCAACTCCCAAATTTTCACTTTCCATTCGCACGTCATGTTGAGCATTTTCATTATCACTTGCAACATTTTCAACATGTTCAACATTTTCACTTTCAAAATCTACATTTTTATTTTCAATAGCTTGTTCAACATTTTCAAATTCAATTTCCTCTTCACTTGAAGTAACATTAGCAATATTTAAAATACCTTGTCTTCTCCTCTTATGACCTTCTCTATCTTTTTCTCTATACACTTCAATTTGGTCATTTGAAAGCTTTCTTTTGCATTTAGACTTTCAACGATTACTACTCCCTATTTACCTCCACAACGGTGCTCTTAAATGATTGATAGTGTAAGATTTGACTTTAAGAATCTCTCAAAAGCACAAATTTGTCTCAACCTGTCTGAAAACCCATGATTGTCAATAGAAACTAGAATGTGAAGAATGTGGGTCGTTGGAATCCACAAAATGGCCCACTAGGCTCTTTTTTATTTACAAAAATTAGATATCTAATATAATCGGATATCGGATTATATCAGATATCCAATTTCAATGCATAAATTTGGGGTCCTGAAAAAAATTCTCATTGCCGCTTTTTTTTACTGTTGCCACATTAATGGAAGTGGCTGAAATTGGATATCTGATTAATCAGATATCCGATTTTAGTAATCATATTTTAGAATGCAAGAGAGAGAGAGAGAGAGAGAGAGAGATTGGGAGAGAGAGAGAGAGAGAGAGAGAGAGGGAGGGAGATGGAGATTAGGGGAAAGGGGGAGAGAGAGAAAGATTACAGGATGGAGAGAGATATTAGGGGAGAGAGGGGGAGGGGGAAAGAGATTAGGGGAGAGAGAGAGATTAGGGGGGAGAGAGAGAGAGAGAGAGAGATTATGGGAGAGGGGGAGAGAGAGAGAGATTAGGGGAGAGGGAGAGATAGAGACAAAGACAGAGACAGAGTAGGGGAGAGGGAGAAATAGAGAGAGAATAGGGGAGAGGTATCATATGACCCCTTAGGACCCATAATGACCCAATATTGTATCATAAGGGGTCATATTGTGTCCTAAGGGGTCATATGGTGTCTTAAAGGGGTCATATGACACAATATGACCCATAATGACATAATTTGGTGTCGTAGGTGGTCATATGGTGTCCTAAGGGGTCATAGGACACAATATGACCCCTTTGGACACCATAGGACCCATAACAACCCAATATGGTGTCATAAGGGGCAAAGTGTTGTCCTTAGGGGTCATATGTTATCCCATGACCCCTTAGGACACCATATGACCCCTAACAACACCATATGGTGTCATAAAGGGTCATAAGGGGTCATATTACCCATAACGTTATTGTATAGAGTCGTAAAAGGTCAAATTATATCTTAAGGGGTCATATGATGTCTTAAAGGGGTCATATGACACAATATGACCCCTTAGGACAAAATATGACCCATAACGATATAATTTGGTCTCATAAGGGGTCATATGGTGTCCTAAGAGGTTGTAGGACACAATATGACCCCTTAGGACACTATAGGACCCATAGCGACCCAATATGGTGTCATAAGGGGTCATATGGTGTCCTACGGGGTCATATTATGTCCTATGACCCCTTAGGACACCATATGACCCCTAACGACACCATATGGTGTCATAAGGGTTCATATGACCCATAACGACACCGTATAGTCATAAAGGGTCATATTATGTCCTAGGGGGTCATATG
Organism: Cryptomeria japonica; assembly: GCF_030272615.1. NCBI lineage: Eukaryota > Viridiplantae > Streptophyta > Pinopsida > Cupressales > Cupressaceae > Cryptomeria > Cryptomeria japonica. The sequence continues at coordinate 258,455,024 of NC_081411.1, forward strand.
GTGTCTTAAAGGGGTCATATGACATGACATGACCCCTTAGGACACCATAGGACCCATAACAAACAAATATTGTCATAAGGGGTCATATGTTGTCCTTAGGGGTCATATGGTATCCCGTGAACCCTTAGGGCACCATATGACCCCTAACAACATCATATGGTGTCATAAGGGGTCATAAAGGGTCATATAACCCATAATTACACCGTATAGAGTCGTAAAGGGTCATATTGTGTCCTAAGGGTTATATGGTGTCTTAAAGGGGTAATATGACACAACATGACCCCTTAGTACACAATATGACTCATAACAACATAATTTGGTATCGTAAAGGATCATATGGTATCCTAAGGGGTTGTAGGACACAATATGACCTCTTAGGACAACGTAGGACCCATAACGATTCAATATGGTGTCATAAGGGGTCATATGTTGTCCTTAGGGGTCATATGATATCCCATGACTCCTTAGAACACCATACAACCCCTAATGACACCATGTGGTGTCATAAGGGGTCATATACCCATAACAACATCTTATAGAGTTGTAAAGGGTCATATTGTCTCCTAAGGGGCCATATGGTGTCTTAAAGGGGTCATATCACACAATATGACCTCATAGGACACAATATGACCCATAACAACACAATTTGGTGTTGTAAGGGGTAATATGGTGTCCTAAGAGGTTCTAGGACACAATATGACCCCTTAGGATACCATAGGACCCATAATGACCCAATATGGTGTCATAAGGGGTCATATTGTGTCCTAAGTCGTAAAGGGTCATACTATGTCCTAAGGGGTCATATGGTGTCTTAAAGGGGTCATATGACACAATATGATGCCTTAGGACACAATATGACCTATAACAATACAATATGGTGTCGTAAGGGGTCATATGGTGTCCTAAGGGGTCATAGGACACAATATGACCCCTTAGGACACCATAGGAACCATAACAACCCAATATGGTGTCATAAGGGGTCATTGTTGGCATTATGGATGGATTGAATATGTTTTGCATTGATGTCAACACTAGCTGTTATGGATGGTTACCAACAGATAGGTTACCGGTAGAAGATCTAGTATTACTAGCAGAAGAGACTATTTGTTGGACACTTCCAGCATGTTTGGATCAATGAAGTATATTTGATTTCATGTGTTATATTCTCCATGAGAATGTTTGGGTCATTTGGTATTGGCTTGGTAATTTAATGTTATCATTCACTCTGGTAAACCCTTACCAGTACTAGTTCAAGGCTTTACCGACAAAGCTTTCATTGAGTGATTGTGACAAGATGCACAAATGGTGTTGGTGCAACTTCTTCATAGATTTCAAGAAGCTGGGGATGTTCATTGATTGTGTTTGAAGACTTTTCTTTGGCATGGTGGACCCAAAATAGGTCCGGTACCTATCTAGGTTATGGACCAATATTATGCTAGCGTGTACTCTACACATTATCGGGATGCTTCAAAATGTTTTATGGATTTTTTATTGTTGTTTTGATCTTGAGCTGACATGGCATATCATTATAAATGGAATTATGTAATGATCTTATTATAATATCTTTTAGGTGGCCGACCTAATTGGTTTAGGCCTTAGGGTTTATATAAATAAGAGGTAAAAACTCTTTGTAAAGTATCATGGTTAATGGAAAGGTCATGGTCAAGGAATTTAATGTGTGAATATTGTAATATCATTTAGGCAAAGGAGTTGGTCGATCATTGGTGATTGAATTGGATTCAGAAGAGGATTTCTTCCTCCAGCATTAAGCTTAACTGGGACTATAATCAGGCATGGTAGATGTTATTTCCAGCAGTTCACTCTATTGGATTGTTGTCCATTTATCTTGAGAAGGTTGTAGCATCTCTATAGTCAATGAGACTCTTTTGTAATGAGCAGTACACTCTAGAAAGTGTGCCTTCTTGCAAGTGTGGGCCCCTCATTGTAATGCATACTTTCTATAGAAGTATCATCTGATTGTGGATAGGCTTCCCACCGTGGTTTTCCCCTTTCTAGGTTTTCCACGTACAAATCATGGTGTTATGTGGTATGGTTGCTTTGCATTGATTTTCTGGCTAAATTGTTAAGTTGCTTTGTTTACCAGTATCTATTCCTATCGGCATTTGTTTAAGGTCATATTGTGGATTAAAAGTTATAATCTATTAACAACGTATTCACCCCACCCCCCCCCCCCTCTCAATTGTTCACTGGTTATCCTAACAATTGGTATCAAAGCTTTGGTCCTCTTTTGCATAAGACTAACTGCTTGAGGTAGATCCTATGGCTACTAACACTTCTAATCCACCAGCAACTATTTTTAGAAGAGAAATCCCTACGCTTGATGGAAAAATTATGGGATATGGAAGATCAGGATGGAGACTCATCTTAGATGTCTTGGCAAAGAAATTTGGGAGGTCACTAAGAAAGGATACACACCTTATGATCCGGCATCTGGAAATCTTGCACCTACAGAATTGGATAAGAACATTGACAATGATTGCAGAGCTAGAGAAGCCCTCTTGTGTGCACTTATTGATCACCATATTATGGGATTGACTGACAAATCATTGGCTAAGGTTATATGGGACAAATTGCAAACTCTGAAATAAAGGTGACCCTATTGTCAAAATTGCTAAACTTGATGGTTACCGAGTAAGATATGAAAATTTGAAGATGGAAGATAATGAAAGAATTGTTGTGTTTATGGAAAGAGTAAATGAGATTGTTATGGGAATTCAATGTTGTGGAGGATTTCTAAGTGAAGATGAAATAGTTTCCAAAGTCTTGAGAGCCCTTCCACTGGCTTACAAGATGAAGGCAACTGCTATTAATGAGTTAAGGACAATGGCAAACACTTCAGTTAACAGAGACATTCTGATTGGGAAATTATCTACTTTTGAGCTTGAAGAATTTGGATCTTCTGGCTGTAAATTCTGAACCTTCTTTTCATGCATCATCATCAACATCTATCGGCAAAAGTGATTGGAGAGCCCTATATGCAAAAGAATTGGAAGACATGAGCAGAGAAGATGAAGAGATTGAGCAACTTGAAGCCTTTTTTGCTAGATGAATACCTAAATGACTAATTGGAAGTAAGTATGAAGGAAAAGAACCTTTAAATGTTTTGCATGTAATAAGATTGGTCATTTTGCATCTAGATGTCCTCAAAGAAATGCAAGGTTTGAGGAAAGAGTTAAGAAATCTTTTAAGCCTAACCAGAAGAGATATAGATTCAAGAAGTATAAACAGTGCTACATAGTGGATGAGGAAGGAGTAAGTGTTGACTCTACGGATGAACTGGCAGAAGACTCTACTAGTGGATCTGGAAATGGAAAAGAATGGGTGTTCTATGCTTTGAAGGAAGATGAACTAGAACTGGCTATCAAAAATGACGAAAAGGCCCTGGCAGTAAAAGTTGAAGACAAAAATGAAAGGGTAATTGATAGTGGATGCTCACACCATATGACTGGAGATAAAGGGAATTTTTTGTCCCTGCAAGAATTCAATGGTGGTCAAGTCAGATTTGGAGATGACAAGGCATGTATGATCAGAGGTAGAGGTATTATTTCTTTGGATGGCAAGCATGATACTAATAATGTCTATTGTGTAGAAGGTTTGAAGCATAATCTTTTAAGTGTTGGTCAATTAGTTGATAAGGGTTTTCAACTTCAGTTTAAAGATAGAATATGCAAAATCATTAACAAGACTGGTTTGGAGATTGCAACCAATATTCAAACTGGAAGTAATATCTTTCACTTGAACACTGGTAATAAGACATGTTTCATTGCTCATATTGATGAGAGTTGTCTATGGCATAAGATGTTGTGTCATGTTAATTTTGATTGTATTGTTAAGATCAGTTCAACTAAGGGAGTTAGAGATATACCTAAGATTATGAAGCCTCATAATCTAGTATGTAAGGAATGTCAATTGAGTAAGAAAGTAAGAAGTTATTTTAAGAGCATACATGATAAATCTAATGATATACTTGATTTGATTCACATTGATTTATATGGTCCAGCAAGGACTAGAAGGTTTCAAGGTGATAGGTATTTCATGTTGATTATTGATGACTATTCTAGAATGATGTGGGTGACTTTTCTAATGGAGAAGTCTGAAGCTTTTGAGAAATGCAATATCTTTAAAGCGAAGGTTGAAACAGAAACTGGATTAAAAATCAAATGTCTAAGATCAGATCATGGCAGTGAGTTCACTTCTCATGAATTTAACAGTTATTGTGAGATAAATGGAATCAGGAGATAGCTATTTGTACCTAGGACCCCTCAACAAAATGGAGTAGTTGAAAGAAAGAACAGAACCATTTTAGATGCAGCTAGATCAATGATGATGGAAGCCAAATTGCCTCATATCTATTGGACAGAAGCAATGAGTACGGCAGTTTACACATTCAACAGAGTTCACATCAAAGGTGAAACTGGTAAGACCCCTTATGAACTATAGTTAGGACATACACCTACTATTAAGTATTTTAGAATTTTTGGAAGTAAATGCTATATCAAAAGAGATGATTCAATTGGAAAGTTTGATCCTAGATGTGATGAAGGGATATTTCTTGGTTATTCAATTCAGAGAAAAGCATATAGATGTTATAACAAAAGATTGCAGAAAATTGTTGAGAGTGCTAATGAGAAAGTAGATGAATAGTACAGAAATCATTCTATATCATATGACAGGGAATCGGCAATGGAAATGATCATAACAGAACCGGTATTACCTCAACCAGTACAGGAAGCTGAAATAGTTACACAGGCACAATCAAAAAATTTGACAATGACTGATGATCAGAGCAGTGAACCTGAAGTTTAGAAGACACCAAGGTATGTAACATTAAATTATTCTGAAGATCAAATTATTGGAGATAGAAATAAGGAAGTTATGACAAGAATAAAACTAGCAAATGAAGAGGTATGTCTTATTTCTCAAGCTGAACCAGCAATTGTTATTGAAGCTTGTAAGGATAAACATTCGTTAAAGGTTATGGAAGATGAACTAGATCAAATAGAGAAGAATGAAACTTGGTCTTTAGTTCCCTGACCTAAAAATAAGAATGTTACTGGAACTAAATGGGTTTTTAGAAATAAACTGAATGAGGATGGTCAATTTATAAGAAACAAGGCTAGATTGGTTTGTAAGGATATTCACAATTGGAAGGATTGATTATGGTGAGACATTTGCACCTATTGCTATAATTGAAGTTGTTAGACTATTTCTTGTCTATGCAGCTTATAAGAACTACAAGGTTTATCAAATGGATGTTAAATGTGCATTTTTCAATGGTGAGCTTGAAGAAGAAGTTTACATTGCTCAATCTGATGGATTTTTATTGACAAATGATAAAGATATGGTTTGCAGATTGAAGAAAGCTTTATATGGTTTGAAACAGGCTCCTAGAGCTTGGTATGCAAGATTGGATAAATATCTTTTGAAGCTTGGTTTTACTAAAGGTAGTGTTGATAGTAATCTATATTATAAGATCACTGATAATGATATTTTGATTATTGAATTTTTTGTTGATGATATCATTTTTGGAGGAGAAGATAAACTATGTATGGAATTTGCTAACAACATGAAGAATGAATTTGAAATGTCCATGATTGGTGAAATGAAATTTTTCTTAGGTTTGCAAATTACTCAAACTGACAAAGGGATTTTTATCTGTCAAACTAAGTATTTAAAGGAATTGTTGAAAAAGTTTTGTATGGAGAATTCTAAACTAGTAAATACTCCTATGATTACAAGTGAGAGATTATCTATCAAGGATACTTCTTCACTGGTAAATCCGACAAGGTATAAGTCTATGATTAGCAGTATTTTATATCTAACTCAGACTAGACTTGATATTATGAATGCAGTAAGTATTGTTTCAAGATATCAAAGTAATCCTAAAGAAAATCATGAATGTGCAGTAAAAAGAATATTCTGGTATTTGCAAGGAATAATAGAATATGGTTTATGGTATTCCAGAGATGATGATTTCACTTTATGTGCATATACTAACTCAGATTGGGTAGGTGACACTAATGACAGGAAGAGCACTTCTGGTGGAGCTTTCTTTCTTGGAAATAAACTGATTTCATGCATAAGCAAAAAACAGTCATGCATTTCTTTATCTACTGTAGAAGCTAAATATGTTGTAGCAGCAACTAATTGTACTCAAGTTTTATGGATGAAGAAAATGTTGAAGGATATCAGAGTAAATTGTAGTGAACCGGTAGTTATCTACTGTGATAACTTTGCAGCTATTGACATATCTAAGAATCTGGTATTTCACTCTAAAATTAAGCATATTTCAATAAAGTATAATTTCTTGAAGGACAAAGTAGAAGAAAAGAAAGTCAAATTGGTTTATGTGAACACCAAAGAATAGATTGCAGACATATTCACTAAACCATTGTCTAAGGAATCATTTGAATATCTGAGAGACAGGTTAGGGGTTTCTGCCCCTCTAGCAAAGACTTGATTGATTAATTTTTTCATCAATATGGCATATATTATCAGAGACATTATTCATTATGCAACTGATGAGTGGTGCTACTACTCAGGGGAAGTAGTTAGCTTTGAGATTCAGAGGTTTATATCATTGCTTTGATATTTTTTGTCAGCTTTCTGGCATTGATGCCAAAAGGGGAGTGATAGTAATGTGAAAAATCATTCAAAACCTTACAGAGATATCATTCATAGGGGGGGAGTTGTTGATTGACTGGTTGTCTTCCACAAGAGAAGACTTGTTTGGCATTTCTTAGTAAGAAGTTTTTCACATCTAGTGTTTCCATCAATGCCAAAGGGGGAGATTGTTGGCATTATGGATGAATTAATTATGTGTTGCATTAATGTTTTGTCATTGATATCAACACTAGTTATTATGGATGGTTACCAGCGACAGGTTACCTGTAGAAGATCTAGTGTTACCGGCAGAAGAGACTATCTATTGGACACTTCTGACATGTTTGGCTCAGTGAAGTATATTTGATTTCATGTGTTATATTCTCCATGAGCATGTTTTGGTTAGTTGGTATTGGCTTGGTAATTTGATGTTATCATTCATTCTAGTAAACTCTTACTAGCACTGGTTCAAGGCTTTACCAGCAAAACTTACATTGAGGAATTGTGACAGGATGCACAATTGGTGTTGGTACAGCTTCTTCAAAGATTTTAGGATGTTAAAGATGTTTGTTGATCATGCTTGAAGACTTTGCTTTGGCATGGTGGACCCAAAATAGGTCTCATACCTATCTAGGTTATGGACCGGTATTATGCTAGCATGTACTCTACATGTTACTAGGATGCTTTGAGATGTTTTATGGATTTGTTATTGTTGTTTTGTTCTTGAGTCGACATGGCATATCAATGTAAATGGAATTATGTAATGATCTTATTGTAATATCTTTTAGGTGGCTGACCTAATTGGTTTAGGCCTTGGGGTTTGTATAAATAAAAGGTAGAAACTCTTTGTAAAGTATCATGGTTAATGGAAAGGTCATGGTCAAGGAATGTAATGTGTGAATATTGTAATATCATTCAGGCAGAGGAGTTGGTCGATCATTGGTGATCAAATTGGATTTAGAAGAGGATTTAGTCCTTCGGCATTGAGCTTAACTGGGATTGTAATCAGGCATGGTAGATGCTATTTCCAACAGTTCACTCTATTAGATTGTTGTCCATTTATCTTGAGAAGGTTGTAGCCTCTCTATAGTCAGTGAGGCTATTTTGTAATGAGCAGTATGCTCTAGGCAATGTGCCTTCCTACAAGTGCAAGTCCCTCATTGTAACACATACTTTCTGCAGAAGTATCATCTAACTGTGGGTAGGCTTCCCACTGTGGTTTTTCCCTTTCCAGGTTTTCCATGTACAAATCATGGTGTTATGTGGTATGGTTGCTTTGCATTGATTTTTTGGTTAAATTATTAAGTTGCTTTGTTTATAGGTATCTATTCCTACCGGCATTTGTTTACGGTCATATTGTGGATTAAAAGTTATAATCAGTTAACAATTGATTCACCCCCCCCTCTCAATTGTTCACCAGTTATCCTAATAGTCATATGTTGTTCTTAGGGGTCATATGGTATCACATGACCCCTTAGAACACCGTATGACCCCTAACAACACCATATGGTGACATAAGGGGTCATAAGGGGTCATATAACCCATAACAACATTGTATAGAGTCATAAAGGGTCATATTGTGTCCTAAGGGGTCATATGGTGTCTTAAAGGGGTCATATGACACAATATGACCACTTAGGACACAAGATGACTCATAACAACACAATTTGATGCTGTAACGGGTCATATGGTGTCCTAAGGGGTCGTAGGATACAATATGACCCCTTACGACACCATAGGACCCATAACGACCCAATATTGTTCCATAAGGGGTCATATATTGTCCTTAGGGGTCATATGGTATCCTATGACCCCTTAAGACACCATATAACCCCTAACGACACCATATGGTGTCATAAGGGGTCATATGACCCATAACGACATAGTATAGAGTCGTAAAGGGTCATATTGTGTCCTACAGGGTAATATGGTGTCTTAAAGGGTCATATGACACAATATGACCCCTTAGGACATAGTATGACCCATAACAACACAATTTGGTGTCATAAGGGGTCATATGGTGTCGTAAGGGGTTGTAGGACACAATATGACCCCTCAGGACACCATAGGACCCATAACAAACCAATATGGTGTCATAAGGGGTCATATGACCCATAACAACATCGTATAGAGTCATAAAGGTTCATATTGTGTCCTAAGGGGTCATATGGTGTCTTAAAGGGATCATATGACATAGTATGACCCCTTAAGACATAATATGACCCATAATGACATAATTTGGTGTCGTAAGGAGTCATATAGTGTCCTAAGGGGTCGTAGGTTACAATATGATGCCTTAGAACACCATAGGACCCATAATGACCCAATATGGTGTCATAAGGGGTCATATCACATATGTTGTCCCTAGGGGTCATATGGTATCCCATGACCCCTTAGGACACCATATGACCCCTAACGACACCATATGGTATCATAAGAGGTCATAGTGTGTCATAAGGTGGCAAGATGAACCATTATTACAGTATAAAAAGCATTGTCAATATTGCTTACAAAAATTTGACACCTACGGGGTCATATGGTGTCCTAAGGAGTCATAGGACACAATATGACCCCTTCTCTCTCTCTCTCTCGCTCTCTCTCTCTCTCTCTCTTTGCCTTCCCCCTCTCTCCCCTCTCTCTCTCCCCCTCCCTTCCCCCTGCTCTCTCTCTCTCTCTCTCTCTCTCTCTCCTAATCTCTCTATCTCTCTCTCCCTTCCCCCATCTCTCTCTCTCCCCCACTCCCCCCTCTCCCTCTCCCTAATATCATATACTAATTTATTTATAAATTAATATAGTATATATTAATAAACAATAGATTAATTATGTGCAAATTTAGTTATTGAATTTACTTATTAAAATCATATATCTGATTTTTGTTGTACAAATTTCAAATTTGAAATTTTGGCTCGGGTTCTCTTTGGGATTTGTCTTGGAAGTGACCAGCCTAGAAAATCAACTGAAAAATTGTGTTTTTCAGTATTCCTTGATTTTCCAGACTTTACACTAGTGGCTGATGACTTTTTTATAGCCAAAAATGATAAAATGAAAAGGGTTTTTTAAGGACATTCTCAGCTTTCCCACAATATAAAGCTTGTCTTATTTTGACTTTAATAAATAATTATTATCTATTTTCTATTTGAATTCTGACAAAAGTCCTAATTGATAGACTGATTGAAAAACACTCATAACTTTCAAATGGTATAACATTTTTTGAATCCGAAACATGCATCACATCCTATGCTTCATCTACTATAGGGAAAAAAAATTTAAAATTGAATTTCATAAGGTTTTGACCAAGTTAAGGTGGTCAGACATAGGATTTTTTGAATTTCTGAAAAGTTGTAGTAAAAACTTCATAAATAATTATTCTTTATAAAAATTTATAAAAAACATATGTGTCACATCCAAACATGAGTATAATACTTATATTATAAATCTTACAAAAAAATATTATGATTTGATTGTGATTAGGGCGGTCAGACATACACCTACTTCTTATATTTTTCCTGAAATTTTAGTACCACTGCATTGAAATTTGAAATTTTCATCAAATAGGATTTCTTTTTTCCAAAAAACAACTAGTAGCTTAGAAACTACATTCAATTTTCTATAGATTCTCTTCTTACATATTTTAAAAATAATGTTCACAATTGGTTCTGTAAATTTTTGTTTAAGACAGCAGCAGACTCCAAGCTTTTGTATAATTTTGTTGAAGTGGCTCTTTCATCATCATATTTTTTAATGCTTTCATCCAATTTTTCCCTCAGTTCCTTCAGTTCTGCCTCCATCTGATCCTACATTGTAATTGTTGAGGTAGAGGCTAAATTTTTTATCCTTTTTTATAATTTATTACACTTGTTATCACTACTTTCCTCTTTGCTTTTTTATTTGCTAGGTCTGCTTGTAAATTTTCCATTTGTTTCACCACCTTATTTTTCTCTCTCTCCATCTTAAGCAATGAAGTGTAGATCACTTCGTTGGTCTTTTTTGACACACTAATTTTGTCCACATTTTGAACTTTGGATAAAATCCATTTGGAGGGTACTAACGTGAAATTTAGAGGGATCTATCTGACTTTGTGGTGGATTTTTATCTTTATTTGGGGGCACAACAACCTAAACTCAATCATATATTTGTTTGGGTCATATGTGGAAAATACTTTGTTTGATGCACGTTGTTCCTCTAAAGATGCAGTAAGGGTGCCCCCGTTCAACACCATCTTTTTTTCTTTATTCATATTTGTTCATTGTGCAAATTTATTAAAGAAATTATTGTAATGAAAATTTGGGTTTGCTAAAGCAATTGAATGTTTGAAAGGTGAAATAGAACTTGCAGTGATATATGAGGCTCCACCTATGCTTGTGGTTCTAACTAATGCATTTTGAGGATTACCAAAAGCCATTCATAATCTTGTCCCACTTTCACTTTCAAGTGTAGTTTTTATACTCTTTTGAGGGGTTTGTTCTGAAGGTGTTTTTGTACTTGCCATTGTTTTCATTGATAACTCAATGATGAACGGATAGTACCAAACCAGTACTAAGAGGGGAGGGAGAATCAGTATAGACAAAAACACATTCCTAAAACTGGTTTGTCAATAGACACTGTGCTTTGGCAGACAAACAGTAACACCAGTCTTAAACAAAGTACAACTAGCAAAACCCAAAATAACTGAGACAAGCATAAACCGGATGACACTTATCTTTTCATGCAATCTAATACTTCATTTCCATTTCACCCTAGTGCATGAACAGGTAATCTATCATCAAAAATATATAAATAGCTAGATCAACATGATTTACCTTCAGACATAAATCACTTAAACCATCACATGAATAACATCACACATGACATAGATTTTTCATGTGGAAACCCAACTGGGAAAAACCATGGTGGGGATGAATACCCACAAGCTATTTTTGAACTCTTTAGAAGTCTGCTCTATTAGGAGCCTTGTCCGGTTAAAGACTGATACAATGGGTTCTATTAGGAACCGATCCTATTAGGGATCACCCAGTTAAGGGATGGCTAGAATACCCGGTTAAGGGTTAAACCCTGTTAAATGTTACCTTGTTAGAGGATTTCAAGAACTCAATGGTTTTGAGTCACCCTGTCAAAGGATTTATAGTAAGCCAATTAAAGCTACCCTGTTAAGGGATTCCCCAATTATTGAAGTGGTTAGAGATCAACAGGTATTACAATGATCTGGTAACAACTCTCAATGCCAATGCAGATCCTCTTTAGCTCCTCTTCACCTTTTTCACTTACACTCTACAAGTATCACTTCTGTCCTCTAGTCTGGCAATAATCACATATCTCTTTACTTGGATACAGACACACAACTTTTGCCAACAACCTCAAAAAGAAACACAACATCAACCTTATAGAAAATAGATAGGTCGATAGCATAAACCCTAAACCCTAAACCTGTTAGGTTAAGCAATTCAAATAGTTCAATCCTGACCATTGAGCACATTATATTAAATGCAACAATCTTGAACCGATCTCAAGACATTCTCCATCATTCATTTTCCACCGCTTTCATGGCGGCTGATAACCCATCACACATTTTCATCGTTTATAGACTTCACACATTCCCAAGGTAGATAGGAACAATCTCCTTCATGCAAGATCCTTCACGCGCATGAGGCTGACATGGCAACATGATCTTTTCTTCAGTACAATACTAACTCATCACACAAAGTCACCAATTGAGTCACACAAGCTTGAAGCACTTCAACCAGAAACCCTGAAGTTGAGACTACCAACCAGTAGTCATACAAAGCTTCCATGTACTGGTTCCCATATCAACATGTCAGTTCACCTTGAACAAAAACACCTCTTCACTTTGGCACATATACCAGTTCACAATGTTATACCGGTTCTCACATATACCGGTTCTCTCTTCTTCAACATATTGACATCAATGACAACATACAATGTCATCATGTCCTCATATTGGTTCACATAATGCCAACAATCTTCCCCTTTGGCATTGATGGCAATATACAAAGATATCTCTCTACTTCACATCTTCTCCCCCAATTTCTGCAGATATCTTCTCTGCTTCACTTCTTCTCCCCCTTTGACAACAATGCCAAAGTGGAGGGACAAGCTTCCCTGTTCCATTATGTTGCTCCCCCTAATGACTAGCATCCTTCAACACATCAATCCTGAAAAAAATTTGACTATGCAATACCTGATTGATGTGGAGCATATACCTTTAGTTCACCTCCTAAAGGGGTAGCACCCCTAATTCACCTCTTAAGTACATAAATGTAGCCTTTGGGAGAGGCTTGGTGAATATGTCTGCTAACTGCTCCTTACTGGAAACATGTTCCAATGTAATCTCTTTGTTCTGAACCTTTTCCCTCAAGAAATGATACTTAAGCTCAAAGTGCTTGGATCTAGAATGTAAAACCGGATTCTTGGAGATGTTAATTGCACTAGTATTGTCACAAAATATACTTACCGATTTAGATACAGGAACTTTGAAGCCATTTAATACATGCTTCATCCAAATTGTTTGAGTGCAGTTCATGAAGGCTGCAACATACTCTGCTTCTGTTGTAGACTGAGAGATATAACTTTGCTTCTTACTCATCCATGAGACCAATCTACCACTGAGAAAGAATGCACCATCAGTTGTGCTCTTTCGGTCATCCACATTACCTGCCCAAACAGCATCTGTGAATACTTTCAAGTTGAAATCCTTGCTATATGGATACCACAATCCATAATTAATAGTTCCCTTCAAATACAGAATCTGCTTGACTGCAACCAAGTGGGATTCTCTTGGACTTTTCTGGAACCTTGCAGTAATGCCAACTGCATGTGTAATATCTAATCTGCTATGCACTACATAATGCAACTTACCAATCATTGATCAGTATTCCTTCTCATTAACCAATGCTGAGTCATCCTCTTTGGATAGTTTACAACTGATCACCATCGGTGTACCAACCGATTTGCTATCTTCCATGCCAAAGGTCTTCAACACCTCTTTGACATACTTGGACTAAGTGATAAAGATGCCATCTTTCATCTGCTGAATCTGCAATCCAATGAAGAACTTAATATCCCCTATGAGTGACATCTCAAACTCTTTCTTCATCTCATCTGCAAACTTATGACTCATCTTGTCATCTCCACCAAAGATAATATCATCAACAAATACCTCACAGATCAGGATTTGATCTCCTTCAAATTTCAAGTAGATATTGTTATCTTCGCTTGTTCTCTCAAATCTAATCTTCACAAGATGGGAGTGTAGGCGTTCATACTATGCTCTAGGTGCCTACTTTAGACCATATAAGGCTTTATGTAGCCTACACACCATATCGCTATCTTCAGATAGGGAAAACCCATCTGGTTGCTCTATATACACCTCCTCTTCAAGTACACCATTTAGGAATGCAGATTTTATATCCATTTGATATACTTTGAATCCTTTAAAAGTTGCATATGCAAGAAGCATATGAACTCCTTCCAATCTAGCTACAGGAACAAAGGTTTCTCCATAGTCTTCTCCTTCTTCTTGGGCATATCCTTTACACACCAGTCTGGCTTTGTTTCTAATCATTGTGCCATCCTTATTTATCTTATTTCTAAAAACCCATTTGGTACCAATGACATTTTTATGCTCCGGTCTAGGTACCAAAGACCATGTACCATTTCTCTCTATCTGGTCAAGTTCCTCTTCCATTGCCTTGATCCATTCTTCATCTTTATGTGCCTCTTTGAATGATTTAGGTTCAAATTCAAAGATCATACATGATTTTTCTCTGACCTTTCTTCTTGTAAGGATTCCTGTATCCTTATCTCCTATGATCTGCTTAGGATCATGATTCAGCTTGACATACCAAGGAATGGTCTTAACAGATTCATCTTTCTTTTCTTCTTCATCCTCATCTCCATCAGTATCAGCATCTTCATCTACCGGTGTAGGAACACTGTTACTGGTACTTGGTTGACTAGCAACCGGTTGCCAAAAGGTTACAACTGGTTCATTTACCGCTTGCTCACTACCAGTTTCCTCAGTTTTCTTAGAGGTTTTTTCAACTCTCACATTGATGCTTTCCATAATTCTCTGAGTCCTAATATTGAAACACTTGAGAGCTTTGCTCTTGGTGGAATACCCTAGGAATATTCCCTCATCACATTTTGCATCAAATTTGTACTGGTGTTCGCTCCTCTTGATGTAACATTTGCTACCAAACACTCTAAAGTAGCTAACCATGGGTATCTTACCGGTCCAATACTCATAAGGAGTTTTATCCTTACCTTTCTTGATGAGTACTTGGTTCATTGTGTAGACTACAGTGCTCACCACTTCTCTCCAAAAGGTGTGAGCAACCTTTCCTTGAATCAGCATTGTTCTTGTTGCTTCAACCATAGTCTAGTTATTCCTCTCTACTAGGCCATTCTGTTGTGCAGTCCGGGGGGTAGACAGTTGCCTCTTGATGCCATGTTCTTCACAGTACTTGTTGAATTCACCGGAAGTGAATTCCCCTCCTTGATCAGTTCTAAGTCACTTGATCCTTTTACCGCTTTCCTTCTCCACTAATGCTCTGAAAGCTTTGATCTTTCTAAAAGCTTCAGACTTATCTTTCAAGAATGTGACCCACATCATTCTTGAGCAGTCATCAGTGAGAATCGTGAAGTACTTATCACCCTGCACACTCCTAGTTTCCATAGGACCACACAAATCAATATGCACAAGATCAAGTAAATTGTCAGCAGTGAAAGGTTTACCTTTAAAGGTTGAGGAAGACATTTTCCCCAGTTGACACTCTCTGCACAAGGTATTTTCTAGTTTGCTCAGCATCAGCAACCCTCTAACTATCTTGATCTTACTGGCCTTCACAATGTTATCAAAGTTTACATGGCAAAGTCTCCTATGCCATATCCAACTGTCACCAAACTTGGCCATAAGACATGTACTGATATTTGCATTCAGCTGAAATAGGTTACCTTTGGTCTGCATGTCGGTGGCCACCAATTCACCATTCTTTCCTTTGATTCTGCACACTCCATTCTTGAATTCTAGAGTGATACCACTTTCATTCAGTTGGGAAACACTTAGAAGGTTGTGTCTGAGACCATCAACCCAATACACATTGTCAGCACTACTCTTTCCATTCAGAGAGATGGACCCTCTACCTTTGACCATACATGGTGCATCATTACCAAGGAGAACCACACCACCATCATACTCTTCCAAGAATAGAAACTTGCTCTGGTCACCAGTCATATGGTGAGAATAGCCACTGTCAATAATCCACTCATTGGAATTAACAAAATGAGAGACAAGAGCCTTCTTGTCTGACACATCTTTCTTGATAGCAACAAACACAATATCTTCATTTTCTTCATCTTTTGATTCCTCATCTATGACACCTTCATAAACTGCCACAAAAAAGTTTCTCCAGATTCCTCCTTTGAATTTCTTGAACCTTTCCGGTTTGTCCTTGTTGTTACCATTAGGAAAGTTTACAGCAATATGTCCTATCTGGTTACAAGAAAAGCATTTCAAAGGGAGCTTACCTCTGTATTTACCAGTTCCTTTAGGAAGTTTCCTAGCAAGAAGAGCTTCAAATTCCATCAAAATCTCCTCATCATCCATTTCTCTGCTCTGTCTTGGTTCAAAACTGGTGCTTGCTTCTTTTCCTTTTCTGGATGGTAAAACAGAAGCTTTAAAAGCTGATTCAATCTTTTGAACACTGCCATCAAAACTATTTAGCTCATAGGCGACACTTTGCAATGATGGAGTCTAGGGATACCTTAGTCTTGTCTATTGATCTCAACTCCTCAATAGCAGCAACCCTTATTGCATAGACCAGTAATAAGGATCTCAGAACTTTGCTTACCATAGTGGAATCTTCCATTTTACCACCTGCACTCTTTATATCTCTAACAACATTTTTTATTCTTATTCCATACTGTTGAATGGTCTCACCTTCAACCATCCACATGTCTTCAAACTTCCCTCTAAGGCTTTCTTTCTTAGCTCGTTTTACATGCTCATCACTGCCATAGATATTTTCAAGAGTATCCCATACTTCTTTGGGATTTACTTTATCTTGGACATCAATAAACTCAATGTCAGATAAACCACTAATCAGGGCTTCCATGACTTGTCCATTCTCCTGCATCTCTCTCTTTTGGTCATCGGTGAGAGTACCAGTAGGGGCAACATAAGCATTCTCAACATAGCTCCAATGTTGAGCACCCATGCTTCTGATGTATATCTTCATTTTGTCTTTCCATATATTGAAATTATCTTTGTTGAACTTTGGACCTTCCCTCTTCATCATTAGATTGGGATCTTTTCTTCAAGTGGTTAAGCTTATAACATAAAGGACCTAGAGGACACTCTGATACCAATTGATAACTCAATGATGAATGGATAGTACCAAACCGGTACTGAAAGGGGGGGTCGAATCAGTATCGACAAAAACACATTCCTAAAACCATTTTTTTAGTAGACATTGTGCTTTGGCAGACAAACAGTAACATCGGTCTTAAACAGAGTACAACCAGCAAAACCCAGAATAACTGAGACAAGCATAAACCGGTTGACACTTATCTTTTCATGCAATATAATACTTCATTTCCATTTCACTCTAGTGCATGAACAGGTAATCTATCATCAAAAATATATAAACAGCTAGATCAACATGATTTATCTTCAGACACAAATCACTTAAACCATCACATGAATAACACCACACATGACACACAAATTTTTAATGTGGAAACCCAACTGGGAAAAGCCATAATGGGGATGAATACCCACAAGCTATTTTTGAACTCTTTAGAAGTCCGCTCTGTTAGGAGCCCTGTCCGGTTAAAGACTGATACAATGGGTTCTATTCGGAATCAAACCTGTTAGGGATCACTAGGTTAAGGGATGGCTAGAATACCTGGTTAAGGGTTAAACCCTGTTAAACGTTACCTTGTTAGAGGATTTCAAGAACTCAATGGTTTTGAGTCACCCTATCAAAGGATTTACAGTAAGCCAGTTAAAGCTACCCTATTAAGGGATTTCCCAGCTATTGAAGTGGTTAGAGATCAACAAGTATTACAATGATCTGGTAATAGCACTCAATGCCAATGCAGATCCGCTTTAGCTCCTCTTCACCTTCTGCACTTACACTCTGCAGGTATCACTTCTCTCCTTTGGTTTAACAAGAATCACGTATCTCTTTACTTGGATACAAACACACAACTTTTGCCAACAACCTCAGAAAGAAACACAACATTGACCTTATAAGAAATAGATAGGTTGGTAGCATAAACCTTAAACCCTAAACCTGTTAGGTTAAGCAATTCAAATGGTTCAATCCTGACCGTTGAGCACATTGCATTAAATGCAATAGTCTTGAACCGATCTCAAGATGTTCTCCATCGTTCGTTTTCCACTGCTTTCATGGAGGCTAATAACCCATCACGCATTTTCACCATTTACAGACCGCACATTCTTGAGGTAGATAGGAACAATCTCCTACATGCAAGATCCTTCACGCGCACAAGACTGACATGGCAACATGATCTATTCTTCATTACATTGCTAACTCATCACACAAAGTCACCGGTTGAGTCACACAGGCTTGAAGCACATCAACCAGAAACCCTGAAGTTGAGACTACCAACCGGTAGTCATACAAAGCTTCCATATACCGGTTCCCATATCAACATGTCGGTTCACCTTGAACAAACACACCGCTTCACTTTGGCACATATACCGGTTCATAATGTTATACTGGTTCTCACATATATCGGTTCTTGGTAACATACCAGTTCTCACATATACTGGTTCTCTCTTCTTCAGAATATTGACATCAATGACAACATACAATGTCATCATGTCCTCATACTAGTTCACATAATGCCAACATTCATAACCTTTTGCTTCTTCACATTGCCTTGATCACTAGGATTCTATATAGTATCTACTACTATCATCTTCTTGCAAGAGATATCTTGTTGTTGCACTTGATCAGGACAACTAGTATTAGTACCCATTCTATCCCCACTAGTGGAAGTGGCACTTGATTGAACACTAATAGAAATACTATCCCAAGATTCCCCACCAGTGGCAATGGCACTTGATTCACCAACAATAGGAATACCATGTTGTGGTAGTGGTTGTGATTGAATTTTAGTGTTTGCACAAGGTAGTTTTGAATCTCTAACAA
The DNA here is from genome assembly GCF_030272615.1 of Cryptomeria japonica. Taxonomy (NCBI): domain Eukaryota; kingdom Viridiplantae; phylum Streptophyta; class Pinopsida; order Cupressales; family Cupressaceae; genus Cryptomeria; species Cryptomeria japonica. Next base: position 258,473,845 of record NC_081411.1, read on the forward strand.
ATTGAATGGAGATGCAGGGTAATGAGTAGTACCTTTCTATGATTAATCTAACAAATTAAGTCCAATGACTAGTTTCTTAAGATGTTTTGATTTTGAATTTGATGGAAGTGGTAGCTCAAGTGGAAACTAAGAGCCTTCTCCTCTGGGACCTAGACCACCACCTTCAAAACCTATTTTTTCCATTTTTAATTTCATGGAAGCATCAACTCCACTCAATTTTGTAGAGACTATAGTAGTTGTTGGAGTTACCTCAAACTCATACTCATTTTCATCATCACTTTTGTCATATCTTTCTATGGGATTTTGCATATTCCACAATTTGCTAAACTCAATATCCTCGTCAATTTCATCAAAGTGTGCACTAGTCTTTGGTTCATCGAGATTCTTCCTCATAGTCCAAAAATCATTTATTTTGGTTTGAGTCCAATGTTTGTCTTTACATTCATGCAGTATTTTTTGGGGAATATATTTGTTAGATGGATTAGCAGCTTTTTGGTAGAAATTGTAGGACCTCCTATTTTCATTTTGATTTTGGATGTCCTACTCAGCTCTTTTCTTTGTGTGCAATGACATAATTTGTGATGACAGTTCTTCTATTGCAATTTTATTGTCAATGGCAATTTTCTCCATCTCTTTTTTTACCTCATCCCAGGTCCATATTTCTAATCTTTTCTAGCAACAATTTACTTTCATGTTGACATAACCTTTCAGAGTTCCATTTTCCTTAACCCTTGTTTGAATGATGATAAGTGGACCATACTGGCAATGACCCTCAACACCAAAACTAAAAATTATCAAAAAGTTTGGTGCCACTTCGAATGTTTTTTTAGTCAAATGTGAACCCTCCACATGAGAAAGGAAAGGAAGGAAATATGATCTTTTATTTACCATGAAAGAGTACATCCATTCTCTGTCACATGTATTGGAAGTTTGTAGGGTTCTATTGTTGATCTATAAAACCTTAACATAGTGCAATCTTCCATGAAGAACCAATCAACCAATTGTATTTGACTTTTGATTTGAATACAATCTCTACAAGACACAGACAATCTAGGAATTGGAGTGCTTGTAATTTCATTATATATTGGTGCAAAAAATAAGTCTACAAAATGGTTGTAGTTCTTTTTGTTATCATCCATCCTTATCTTACGTGTCCATTCATATATTGGACTCTTTGTTTTGTTTTGAGTCTTCTCATCAAACTTATAGACCTCAATGTGAATCTTGTTGGTCTCGAATATTGCACGATACTTTGATAGAAAAAGATAGCACAAGTAGGATGTGAATCTAAATGTCTTATAGGAACTTGTGTTAATCATTAGTAATTGTATTTGCATGGATTGAACAACATGCTCAACAAAATTAAATCTTACTGGTTTTGTTACACAATGAATATTAAAAATCATTTCAAGAAGATTGGGACCCACTTCACTATCATTTTCCAATCCCAGGCAAAATGTTAGCAACGAAATAGTATCATGAATGCATGGCACAAAAATATTATAATCATAAGGAGGCTTATGATTCTGATCCAATCGAGTACCACACATTGTTAGACCTTTGATAAATGAATCTTTATAATTTGCATCGATTATGTCATATTGATATGCCAGCTTTCTTAGGTCAATATGGACGTTTGAGTTTTGTGCTTCAAACCCTAGGTTCAACAAACAAGAAAATTCTCCCTCAATTATGGACAAAATTTCCTCTTGAGTATTTTTATTGACAATTGCTTTTCTATCTTCATCATAATTTTGGGCATAGATCATGACAATTTCTGGGCAAGGGAATACTCTAGGTAACACCATGCTGGGAAGTCTAACATACCACAATGCAATATTATTTGTACTTACATTTAACATTGTGTTAAAGACAATATATTTTTCCTTTGTTGGATCTCTCACCTTATTAGACAATGCATATCTAATTTCTATTATTCTATTTTTACCATGGATAATCTGGTCATAAATATCATGGTATTCATCAGTGAAACCTGTTGTTTTAACCAGTTTGGTTAAGTCTATTTTTTTATCCACCTGGGTTTTAGTTGTACTATCCAGTTTCCCCATCACTAGTACTATTAATGGTTCAAAATAATGTTAACCCTCAATTTGAACCCCTAATTCTAGTTCTACAATCTAAACAGTAAACCACGAGATTCAAAAATTAAAAACGTGAGATGTAGGTGTTCTAGATTTTACTTGGAATTTCTATTTGAGTAGACTGCCATAGTTAGACTCTGTTGCATTCTTCAATCTAATAGTCATTTTTTAATCTCCCTGGATTTACTGGTTTGTCCAAGGATTGAAATACCAATATGAGTCCCTTAGTTTGAAAACCCTCAAAAGTTCAAAAGTAAAACCTAAAGGGCTAAATTTCTAGAATCATGTTATAATTTTATAAATTAATATTAATAACTATTCATTGTCATAGGGCAAAAAATTCACTGCTTCTTTCTAAATTCTAAGGACTGACAGTCTGACACGTCACACGAGTCACTTTTCTAGAATGCTTTTAACGAATTTTTAATCCTTTACAACTTTTGCCCGAAATAGAGCTTATTACACTTAATTAAGTATACAAATACAAATTTAGATTTAACTATAAATTAAATGTTTATCATTTATGAAATTCTTCTGGTAGAAGTTTGCAAAAAATGGTTATCATTCCCACATTTAGCTTGAAATACACCTTACGTTGTTGATCTGTGCTCATCCAATGGATGATGGTATCCTTTCTCAGTTGTTGTGGGTCCCAATATACATAGGATTTTTGCCACCCAAATACCACGTCACTTGGAACTTCATTGTCCCATGGGCCATAACCTTTCTTTCGTGTCAGTGTTCAATGACATGTGTTTCTTGTGGAAGTTTGCAAAAACATTTAGAGATCCCACATTCGGCCTAAAATACACGTTAAGTCGTTGATCTATCCTCATCCAATGGATGACGGTATCCATTGTCAGTTGTCGTCGGTCCCATTATCAATAGGATTTAAATATGAATTAAATATATAATTTAAATATGTAATTTCAAAACTTGCATGATATTTTTTTTTTTAATTGGTAATTTTGTATTGTATTACTTGGAAATAAAATATTACAAATATGCAAGTATAGGTGGTATAATAAAACCACTAGAGTTCTTCCGCCACAAAAAGAAACCCCAAAATCACCATTCCCAAGAAAAAATAGAACCCTACTACATGCAAAACCCCCACAATTCCAATTTGGCCTACCAACATTGTTAGCAGACATCCCCTCATACATACAAAGTTGGGGAGAAAATGAACATGGAATAAAAAGATACAAATAGACAACACCAAACACCATCAGTCATAGAAGAATTAACCCAGAAGTGGCATGCACTCCAGGTCATCATAGAATTTTTAGAGTCGCTTCATTGCTTGGGTAGTCTTGGGTCTCGGCCGCAACTCTTGACCCACCTCTACTCTTTCCACTTCATGAAGGACCCTTAAAACCTCATTAGACTACATCAACCTTGTGAACATTTGAAGGCATGCCACTCACACCAAGAAAGAGCTCTATATCTTGCCTTCAAATCATCATCATCCCATCGAATGAGTGGTAGTGACACCATCAAACCAGTCATCCCTACCTCAAGAACAATGCCCACCTTCAGGAGCACACGAGCACACACACTATATAGATTTAACAGGTAGTTTGAATCAATTACAACTCTCAAGGAATTTTTTACCTTGTCCACCTCTTCCTCAAACTAGAAACCCCAAGTGGCAATCAATGAATATGCCTCCATGTTTGTCCTGTAGCGATGACCTACATGGACAATTTCCTCTCCCAGTAGCATTTTCACACTCTCATACAGTTGTGCATCCTTAAACAAGAAAAAAACCTTTTAGCCTCTTGTTCGTAAATCATCTAAGAAATGGGACTAATTTCTTAGCAGTATTGAAGGTTAATTTGGCATCCATACTGCTTAAGAAACCCAAGACAACGTTGCAAGTGCAAATAGTATGATACCAAGAAAATGGCAATCCAACTACACTCTATGACCCATCTAATCCACCCAATCTTTAAACACCTCACACTTAATTCTAACATGCAATGATGGAGGTCATTGGTATTTTCCATTAGTCACAAACTCTACCAACATTCCTCTGCATGTACTAGTTCAACCACATAATTCAACTGCACAAGCCAACATTAAAGTCGCCTAAAATTTTAACCATTCAGTGGTGTGTGTACGATAAGGCAATGTCACCGCATATACGTGCTTAGTTGTCGTCGTTCCCATTATAAATAGGATTTTTGCCACCCAAAGACCACATCACCTTACACTTCATTGTCCCATGGGCCATAGCCTTTCTTTCGTGTTGATATTCAATGACACATGTTTCCAGTAGAAGTTTGCAAAAAAATTATTGTTCCCACATTCGGCTCAAAATACACCTTACACTGTTGATCTATGCTCATCCAATGGACAATGGTATTCATGCCCAAAATTATATATGAAGAATTATATTATTTAAAATGTTAATAAATAATTTTTAAAGTATATTGATTATATTTTATTTTTTAATATGTTGAAAATTATAAAGGTAATAAATAGTTAAAAGTATTCCTAATATTTATAATAGTTGTATTTAAAGTAGTGACTAGAAATTAATTCGTTTAAACAAAAACGGATTAAAAAGATTTAGAATAAAGCAATATACTTCAAAATAAATATAAAATAAATTAATATATTTATTTATTTATCATTAATTAAATTAATTATAATTTTAATTATAAATTACAGGCATCATATGATATAAATATTTTAAACACATTTATGTATAAGATATTAAATATATTTCCATCTTTAAAATATGACATTTAATAAAATTTTAACTTTTATTTAACAAAATACTTAATTTTATTTAAGAAGTGTATTATTTAATTCTAGATATTTATTAATGTATGACATTTATACTAAAATTTTAAAAACTTCTATTAATATATATAAATTAAATTTTTATAACCTTTAACCTTTTTTTTTTAAATCTGCAATTCAAAGACTACAAAAAATTATGCCCAAACTTCAATATGTAGGCTCTCTACCTACATAGTAGAGGTAAACAGCCTACGAAAATAGATTCAAAAAAAATAAACACTAATCTAGCATGATATTTATGACAGAATTGCAGCAGCAGACTCTTTATAGTTAAAAAACATTAGTATCACTTACACCTAAATACTGACAAAACTTAAATTTAATCTTCATCCTCTGCCTTGTTCTCAGCATTGTTGAAATGACATAGCTCATAGACATTGTGATCCTTATTGGATGCTATCACTAGCAGCCAATCCCTGACAGTATACTTTTTCAAATACTTCTTTGTCAAGCACTTCAAATTTCTTTTAGAAAAGGTTGTCTCAGAAACGACACTGAGTTTGTTCTTTAACTTTAGATAAGAAATTAGAATAGACCTGCTATGTTTGAAAGTCGACACTATCTTCCCTCCTTTAATTACTATCCCATGTTTGGAATCTTGTAATTCCAACTTTTGTTCAAAATGCAATTTCCCTTCTACTCGAGATTTAATTTAATGAGATTTGACTTTTGTTTAAAATTTTATATTTTTTAATGGTGAAAATAAAAAAAATTATCCACACAAATCAATAGGAATTGAGCTGGGTCACTTTGCCAATCATATGACCCTAACAGATTAGTTGTTGTGGGAGGAGATAGTAGGCTTTCTCAGGATCATAGCTATCGAACTGGATCCTTTCTCCCACCCTGCATGTTACATATATAATCTAGAATCTATTCTATCCCTATACCCACATGAATACCTTGTAGGCATGTTACATATAGAATCGATAAAAACTATCGAACTATAAACTAAAATTTGACCAACATTTGAAACTATAATTTTACCCGTAAAGAGACGGAAGGATGGAATTCCTTTTTTCCATCCTTCAAATCGAGGGGTTGGGCCAAGTTCTATACGTAACATGCCAACTATCATCCACCCATCTACGCCCTATAGTAAGAGACTGGGTGGTTGGTGGATCTAAAGGGATTTATTGTTGGAGTGGTTCCTGGTTTAGGAGGAGTGAGTATGAGAGGGCGAGAAAAGTTGCTGCTAACTAATTTCCTGACCCAGCACAAGTGGTAGTAAGAATGTACAGAATTAAGTAACTAAAACCTCTTATTAATGTTAATTCTCTCCTCCATACAGATGGTTCTTCTCTATGTTTTTTTATCTCTATTTGGTTCTCTTCCACATCCCAATAGCATGAATCGCATCTATTCTCAATAGAAGCAGTGCACCCACATGAACCAAGCACCACACTTATGGCTGGGGTATTTGAATCGGAAAGGGCACCCACTTCAACCCCAACACTACACCAAATCCTCTCCCAAAGCAAGGGCTTGATTGGAAGGATTCTCGCCTAATGTTAGGAGGGTGAGGAAGGCCAAGAACTAGGAATTTTCATGAACCATGTAAACCAATTTGTGAACATCAAAATAACAAAGCCTTGTATACATAACTAAAAATTTTGTACCGAATGTGCATCAATGAGTAATGAAATATCTACTCTGAGATAGGACAGGAGGATCTTTGCATGTGGGCTAGCATTTTTCACTTGCAGCAATTGGTACTCCTGAATCTCTAAGGAAAGAAGAGATCAATTCTCAGATGTGAGGTTCAAAATGGCATAAAGTGATGCATCATATTAGAAGAAAATAGAGAAATTCCCTTCATGAGATAAGCCAATTCCCTTTGTAATCTAGCAGTATGATGGGCTCACTCCCTCTATTGTAGCCATGAGTATATCAAACTCCAGCCTGCCCTATGATTCCCACCCACTCGAACAAGGTATACCCAACTTGATTTACTAAAAGTTCCCTTAACCACATAGATTATTTGCGATGTTGTTTTATATAATTCCAAAATAAATTCCATTTATCTTCCGGAACTATAGATTCCCTCCCACCCCTACCTACTATTTGTCAGGGCCCCTACTATTCTAAGGGTGGCACTACAAATTATTCCCCCCTACTATTTGAAGGACTACCCCCCCTATCCATAAAATGTCAAGGGGCTATAATTCTAAGGCCCTACTATTCTCAAGGGGGTGGGCCCCTACTATTCTATGCTAAGTATCTTGCCATGGCAGGAACTAATAATACAATGAAATAGAAATCATTTTTAATCCATAAAAGGCATACTGAAACAAACTAGAATTTGCAAAATTTTCATTAATATGTTGCACAAATTTATAATTTTTGCCTGTTAGAGTCCTTGTCCCTCCAAAACTTTAAAGCCAAAATGAGGGAGGTTACAAGGAAATAGCCAAAAAAACAAAACTACTAGGGGCTAGGACACTAGTAGTGGATAGTGGACCAGTGGTATCCAAAAAATAAGACAAAAAACTGAAGCCCTTCATGAGTAACCCTAAGGATCTTCTCCTTCATCTAGGTAGAATTCTTTAGAAATCAGAAGCTCTGAGAATTATTTGAGCCATTTGTAGTCTTGAAATTCATCTAGGAGAAATTATTTCTGGAGTAAATCCCTACCAATCTGCACCCATTTCCTATGTCGTGTCAATTGCTCAGCATTCAAGTTCAAAAGAAAAGATTGCCTGGCTACATTTTGGTCAGGGAGGAGAACCTTGGGTAAATCACTCACCCAAGGGATCTCCACCCCTACTTCTACAAAGATGACAATAGTAATGTCATCCCCAAGGAATTCTTCTCTGAACACTTCCTTAATAGCATCAACATATCCACCTTTTCTTCTCTGAGGTCGAGAAGAGACGCCAAGAATCAGGACGTAATGTCCGTGTTAACATGGTATCTATTATCATTTCTCAAAAACTCTCGGCCCAACACCATCCTCACAGCCTCGTTAGTGAACATTTCGACATTCTTACAAACTGATTAGAGGGTTGGGTCTTTGACGTATCCCAAAAAGGCCCTCTGGTCCTCCTCAGATGTGCTTCTCAACTAGATAGGAGTGTCTATCTTCATAAATCTAAATACCAAATTATACAGCCTAAGACCTAAACCAAAGGCAAAATTTCAACTACCATCAGCTTCGACAATTTATCTACCAAAGGCAAATTGAAGAAGAAAGAAGTAGAGATCATCTATAAATAGCTCTTGATACTAGCAATTTCTTTACCAACCATATTAAATCCTTTGTCCTTTAAATTTTTATAAAATTTTTGTATCTTAGTAAATCTTTTTCATAAATGCACAAGAGTGCGAAATTGGAAACAACCATAAACTGCTACCAATTACCAAATTGGAAGTCGTGTGTGCTGAGTGGATCATAGTTAGAGAATGTCGGTGACAAGACATTAATAAAAGTCGATCTTCGATTAGGATGAGATTTGATATGTGTCTATTGTCTCCAATTCCATTCCAAGGACTTTCTGGAGCACTATGTTCTCTTCAGAAATTTGGGTCGAAACAAAACTTCAACCATTGATCTACGATCATCGAATGGTTTTAAATCATTGACAGATTTTAGATATGTGTGATGTGTTGATGAGGTCGCACTTATCAATACATCATGCAAAGTTTGGATTCAATGTGATGTTGCATTAATTAGATAACAAAAATGGCAATGAATTTATGAAATTGCCAATAAAATATTTATTTTTTCATAAATAACAAAATATTAACCAATAAAATTAAATAATTTTCAAATGGTAGATAAAATTCTCCAATACACTTAAATAATTTTTCCTTTGGAGTATAACTTTTCACCCATACAACCATGGAAGGAGGTAACATAAGTAGGTTGTCCATAATGGAGGGAATAGCTCGGCTGCAGGTAAATTTGAATTCGACAAATGGAGGGAATAGTGTGATTGGTTCCTATGGTTCTGCTGCCTCTACAGCTCAAGGACAACTTGTCTCTTTTGGATCTACGGTGGATGATGATGATGGTCAAGAGGATGAGGACCCACAACATCGGGACCCTCCTCTTGTCTTTAAAAATTCTGAAGATTCTTCAAATTTGGGTCATGAGAACTTGAATGTTGAGCTGGAAAAGATGGCTGAGGACAAGGTGGTCAAACCTTGGAATAGTTTATTCGCAAACAAGCCTACTGGTAAATCTACCTTTCCCTCTGTGGAAGATATTTCATATAGAAAGGTAGGCAGATTAGCCATTGTAGTACTTGATGTGGTCATTTCATAGTATTTCTCTAGTGGTATTTTCTCTGGTGGGGAAATTTGTTGGACCCAAACCTAATATTGAAGTTGTTCGGTCTTTTGTGAAGAGAAAATGGAGGGTGAAAGAACAAGTTGATGTCTCATCCCTGTCAAGGGCTTTTTTTGTCTTTTCCTTCTCCTATGGTGAAGATTTGGAAATGGCTCTAAGTGGAGGACCCTGGATGCTCGGGAAGTCTTCTTTATCTTTAAGAAAATGGTCTCCAAAAATGGATCTCAATGATTCCTTTTTTTAATTTCCCCGGTCTGGGTGCGGTTGCCTAGTTTTCCGCTTGAATTTTGGTTGGAGGACGTATTCTCAAGCATTGCTAAATCCTTCGGGGAGCTTATGTCTATAGACTCTATGACAGTAGCATGAAAGAGACTGGTGTATGCGACGATATGCATTAATATCTCACAGAACATGGACCTTCCTAGCTCTATCAAAATAAATTAAAAGCTAGGTAAGTGGGAACAAGTTATAGAGTTTGAATCCCTCCCTTTTGTGTGCTTCTCATGTAAGAAAGTTGGACATTGGGCAAAGGCTTGTCCTAGTAACCCAAAGAATGCCCAGAAGAACAATAATCATGTCAAACAAATCTGGAAAGAGAAGTTGAACAAAAATGAGGAGGATAGATCGAAAGGAGGAACTAGACTTCCTAATAATTCAAAAGATATAACAAGGGATGAAAGGAAAGCTATTATTTCCAAGGATATTCCTCAGAAGGAAATCAGAAAGGATGAAGAGAATGTATTTGAAGTTAAAACAAGCAATGGATTTGAAGCCTTATAGATTCAAGTAGAAGAAAACGTAATTATAGAAGAAATTCTTTAAGACAGTGAGATTGGAGACATAAATGAATCACAATATGAGTTTCTAAAAGATACAGAATGGGAATGTAATAAAGTGTGTTCAAAGGACTCTGAAGCTCCAGATGTTACATTGAAGAAAAGACCCCGTTCAAATCGCCCCAGGTTAACCTTAACTCTCTATTCCAGAACTTTGGTACTGATTTGTCCACCTCATCTCAGTGAAAAGGAGAACCTTGGAATAGTAAGAAGTCTACATATAAATATGAAGAATATGAAGAGCTAATAGGAGTGGGAAAAAAGAAAAACATAAAAATAGGTTGTACTAAAGGGGTTAAAACTAGAACCAGGTCTAAGACGGATATTGGTCTTTCCAAATCCCCACAGGGGCATAAAACTATGAAGTGGCATAAGGACCAAGAGAGAAAACAAAACATAGCTGATGGAAGGTAGAAAACCATTCAGGAATCCTACTCCCATGTTTCCAAATGAAGGTAATCTCTTGGAACATTAGAGGCCTAAATGGTCTCCATAAGCAAGATGTGCTTAGGAATTTTATCAGAGATCATAAACCGAACATTATCCTAGTTCAGGAAACTAAAATGAGTAAGCAAAAAGTTGAAAAATTAAAATTCTTTAAATAGGGGGGTGTATGTGGTAGTAGTTCTAATGGAGCGTCTAGTGGAATTGCCATATTTTGGAATAAGAAAATTATTGATGGAGATCTGATTGATGAATATGGTAACATCATTTCAATGAGAGTCAAATGAATTGCTGAAGGAAAGGAATGGGTGGTCACCAACATTTATGCTCCCAACTCTAAAGCTTCTAGGAGTAAGTTTTGGGACAAAATCTAGCAGAAAAGAGGGTCTTTCTCCCAAGATAGTTGGCTTTTGATGGGAGATTGATAAATTTGGTGGAACCCAAGCTTAACTGGATAGAAGGACTGATCTTATGGACTTTATCAATGCCAATGTCATCATTGATGTTGACCTTTCTGGATCTTCCTACACTTGGTCTAATCGAAGGGATGGAGGAGAACTTATTCAGGTTAGGCTTGATAGATCTCTTATTACTCCTGATTGGGTCCTTAAGTTCTCTATCTATTATTAACAGAATTGGATTGGACCATTATCCCATTTCTTTTGTTGCTGATTTTATTAAGGGCAAACGTTGCTTTCCCTTCTCATTTGAAAAAATGTGGATTTCGCACCCTTCCTTGGAAGCTTCCATTGCCAAATGGTGGAATATAAATGTGGATGGTTTTTCCATGTTCAAAGTTGCTAAAAAGTTAAGAAATATCAAAGATAACATCAAGGTTTGGAATAAAAAGGTTTTTGGGGATATTTTTGAATCTAAGAGGAAGCTCAAGGAGGAATTAGAATAGATTCAAAATTCTATTCAAGAACATGGTTATAAGAATGGCTCCAAGCCTAAAGAAGATGAGATTATAGCCAAATTACACAGCACTATTTGAAGAGAAGAAATTTATTGGAGGCAGAGATCCCGGGCTATTTGGTTAAAAGCTAGTGACAGAAATACTAAATTCTTTCTTATGACATATATGAAGCATAAAGCAGTAAGCAAAATTTCTAGATTAATTGTTGATGATAAAACTCCCCAAAGATGATGATATAGGTGATGAAGTTGTTAGGTTCTTCTCTAACCTCCTGACAGGTAGCAAGGAAATTGACCTTGTTAAGTAGCAAGATCTGGTTGAAAATATTCCCAAGATTATTGGACCTAATCAAAATAGGATATCATCTTCCATCCCCTCAATTGATGAAATTAAAAGAGTTATTTTCTCCTTTCAATGGGATAAGTCACTGGGCCTGGATGGATTCACCATATTTTTCTTTCAGGAATATTGGCACATTGTTGGGGATGATATCAATGTTGTCAAAGAATTATTTGGCTCCAGAAGAATTATTAAAGAAATCAACTCTACCTTCATTGCCCTAATTCCTAAGGTGACTGGAGTTGATTCTATGGGTAAGTTTAGGCCAATAAGTCTATGTAATTCTTTTTACAAGATAATTTCAAAAGTCATGACTTCTAGATTGTTGGTTGTACTTCCCCTTGTTATCTCTGAGGAGGAAAAAGGATTTGTTCCAGGTAGGCAGATTTTGGACTCTATAATTCTTGTGCATGAGAATATCCATTCTCTTAATGTTGCAAACAAAGAGGAATTTCTCATAAAGATGGATTTGGCAAAATCCTATGATAGGGTTGAATGGAAAGTTCTTTTTTAGGATCATGGAGGCCTTTGGATTTGATGAGAAGGTTATCAAAATCACTAGAGAGCTGATATCTACACCAAATATTTCTGTTCTTATTAATGGATCTCCTTCAAGATTTTTTAAATCTTCAAGGGGTCTCAAGAAAGGAGATCCTATCTCGCCTATTCTTTTCACTATTTGGTGGAGTGTTTGAGTAGATTGATTCAAAAGTTGAAAGAGAATAGGACCATCAAAGGTTTGCAACCCTCTTCTGCTAATTTCTTCTGCACTCATCAACAGTTTGTTGATGATACTATATTGTTGGGGTACTCTTTTGTGAGTGAAGCCTCTGCCTTCAAAAGTGCTCTTAGCTCTTATTCCCTTGCTACTAGCCAGTGGGTTAATTGGGAAAAATATGCTATTTACTTCATCAACACCCCCTTGTTGAGGCAATAGAGGATTGCTAACATAATTGGCTATAAGGTTGAGTTGCTCCCCTCTACTTATTTGGGACTCCCTCTTTTTTTGGCTCCTCCAAACCCTTTCTGGAATTATTTGATTGATAAGTTCAACAAAAAATTGGCTAGTTGGAAACGCTCTATGTTATCATAGGCTGGTAAGCTACAACTTCTTCAAGCTACCCTTCAGAATCTTCCTGTTTATGCTCTTAGTTTGTGTAATATACCAGTCAAATTTGTAGAAGCATTAGAAAGAATTCAAAAGAGATTTCTTTGGTCTGGTGTGGAAGATAAGAAAAGGATTTCTTTGGTTGCTTGGGATAAAGTTTGTGGTTGTAAAAGTAGTGGGGGGTTAGGTATTAAATCTCTTAAGCCTTTCAACAAAGCTTTGTTAGCCAAACAGGTTTGGAGGGCATATGGTATTAAAAGAGATTGGAGTAGGGTGTGGTTTGAAAATACATCCATAATCATCCCATTAATTCCCTTCTCTATTCTAAAGATATCCCTATTGGATCTTTTATATGGAATAGTATGATAAAATCTATTAAAGTTGCTAAAGCTGGAGCTGGCTGGGTCCTTGGCAAAGGTAACAAAATCAGATTTTTGGAGGATGTCTGGATCAAAGATGAGCCTCTTTTTAATCAAGATTGTAGCCATCTCATTGAATATTGTAAAAGGAGGTTTGGTTCTATGGTCTGTAATTATTGGGAGGAGAATAAATGGGTTAGACTTGATGCGGTTTATGTTGGATTTTCTTCACTCCAGCATGATTTGTTGTCCTTTTCTGTCAGCAAAGAATCTAATGATGTCTTCTTATGGAAGAGTAATCCTAGGGGTAATTTTATTGTTGCTTCTGCTTATAAAAGGATATCTACTCAGGCTTGCAACCCTATATGGACTAAAGCTTGGAATAGATTCCTCATTCCTAAAGTTAATATTTTTTCTGGCTTGTTATTCACAACAAGATTCTTACTATTGATAACCTGGTTCGAAGAGGATTTATGATTCCTAATAGGTGTGAGTTATGTCAGAAAGAGGCTGAGTATGTGGACCATTTTTTCATTCACTTCTCTTTTACCTGGGAAATCTGGGCTAAAGTGTGGATGCAATGGAAAGTTGATTGGGTTATGCAGAATAGTTTTAAGGAAGTCCTTTGGCATTGGATTTTCCCTACCAAGCTTCCCATTATTAATACCCTCTGGTCCTTTGTTCTTCCTATGACCTATTGGCATATTTGGAAGGAGAGAAATAATAGAATTTTTAGGGAGACTAAGTGTTCTTCTCAGGTGGTTTATGAAAAGATTTGTAGGGCTATTAAAGAAAACATCAATACCATTCACAAAAGCAACAAGCAGTGTAGCTATATTGATATGACTGATAATGAGAAAAGCATTCTAACTAAATGGAAATTGATGAATAGGGTTTGGAAGTCTGATATGAAGAGAGAAGAGATAATGTGGTTTGGAGGTTCCCTCCTCATGATTGGGTTAAGGTGAACTTTGATGGTGCAACTAAAGGAAATCCAAGTAATGTTGGAGGGGGAGGGGTTATTAGAAACTCTTATGGCTTTTGTGTGGCTACAACTGGCACCTCTCCCTTTGGAATTTAAAACAACCATATGGCAGAAACTCTAGCAATATTAAAATGTCTTCATCTTGTTCAGGGTTTCAATTTTAAAATATTTTGGCTAGAGGGGGATTCCCTTAATATAATCTAGGCTATTAAAGGTAATAGTTCCCCTTCTTGGAATATCCAAAATATCATTGATAAGGCTAAAAAAATGTTAGACGCCTCTGATAGTGTGATTATTACCCATATCTTTAGGGAAGGTAATAGGGTTGCCAATTTGTTAGCCAATGAAGGAGTCATCTTGGTAGAAGATGCTAATTATATCGGAGAGTCATCATTTAAGAACAAAGTCTGAGGGCAATTTTTTATGACAAAATCAATGGTACATATTAATCTCAGTATTATCCTTCTTGGTTCGGACTTCAATGATAGAATTTAGAGTGAGGTGGATTGTCAGATGATGACCTGTCTCAGGTGTTGCGCTAATGAGTATAGGTGTGAAGGGCCTTATCATATTAAGTAATGGGTTAATTGGCATGTTTTAAAAGGCTACTTGAAAAACAAGAAAATTACCTTGGTTTTTGACTCCAGCTTCTCTGCTCTTTAGCTTCTAGTCAGTTTGTGCTCCCTTGAGGGTTTTGACTTAATTAGCTATTACATTATGGGCAGAAATCTCAACCGTAATGAGCCCACCAGCTGTGAGATTTGGAAGGGTGAAAGGAAAATTTGGAGAAGATTGCAGAAATATGGCTTCACTGATTATATGGAGAAACTGCATGGGAGAAAAAAGTTTGTTACCTGTTGTTTTGCCAAGGGTTGGAAAAATAATAGAGTGACTCTGTTTAGTCAGACCTGGAGAGTGGATGAAGACTTGGTGGCTGAGGTGACTAGGTTGCAAAAGGATGGCTTCAAGTTTTACAGAGATCGTAAGTTCTCGGTGGAAGCCATCAAGAATTTCCCCAAGAACGAAGAAGAAAGGGCTTGCCTTGCCAAAAAGGATAATACTTCCTATTATCTCCCTAACTAGGTAAAATCCTTTTGGCAGAAAATGTTGAAATTTTTAATGGAGTATCTTACTGTTGATGGTAGGTTTTTGAAAGTCTATAATTACCACTTTGTTATCCTTAATCACTTTTTCCATGGCTCTAAGATATCTTTGCCCTTCTATCTAGGCTCCTCCCTAAATGTCAATCTGGCTGACCATGCTAAGAAACCTAATTCCTACCCCATTGCCCACCAAGGTCTTATTTTGTTATTAAATGAGCATCTTAAGGATAAAGTTAAGGCTAATAAGGATTTCCCCTTTGTGGAGAATGCCCATATTTTTTAGGATTATGACAGTTCTAACCCTGAGGAGGACTCTTCCAATCTTCCCCCTAAAAAGAAATCGAGGGTTAATAAAAAAAGTTGAAGAAGATGTTGAAGAGAAGGTTGATTCTAAGCAAGAGTAGGAGAAGGAGGTGGAAGAAGAGACGAAGAATGAGTAGGAGAAGGAGGTTGAGAGTGAGGAAGGAGACAAGGATAATGAGCCGAAAGAAGAGGATGTTGAAGAGTCGGAGGTGAAGGAGAGTCCCTATGATTCATACAACAAGGATGATGTTCACCATAATATGAAGGAGGGTAACCCTAGGACTGACGATTCTGCCCAGGATATGGAGGATGTGGATACTATTCTAAATGTTGCTAGAAATAACACTCTGGAAATGTTTAATTGTAGAAGTGGGTGGTTGATAACATTACCAGCATTCAGGAAAAATAGAGAGAGTTGGATCTCAAAATTGATAATTTGGTTAAGGATATCAATAATAAAAGAAAGAGGAAAATGTGGAGGACAATAGTGAAGCAGAGGATGAAAAAGAAATTTTGGACTGGCTGGAAGGTGAGATTATAAAAGGGGATTTGAAGCACCTAGAGGACATGGTGAGGACTCTCAAAGAAAAGGGCGAGTTTGATAATGATCTAATAAACAATCGGATTCAAAAAATTGAGAGTTCTCTGAGGAAATTCATGGAGCATAGCTTGGTTGTGTTGAAGGTGTCTTCTCAAAACATGAATGCATTGGTTGTTTTCCTAGAGAAGGATAAGCAGAATAAAGATATTGTGATTGTTGATGATGAGTCAGCTTCTAGTTTTGTTCAACACTCTTCCAGAGGTAGAACTAGGCAAAATGCAAAAGAGTTGGAGCTGAAGACCAAAGGTAATCAATAGGTGCAGGAAAGTAAAGACCTGAAAGAGGCAGCAAATGTGATGATGATGCTTGTCAGGGATGCTAAAGAGACCATAAATATTTTCACCTAAAATGCTCTAATTTTATTTTAGGTGTGTCAGTCTCTCACTGGCCTTTTGTTGTTCTTTACTCTGTTTGTTGTCTTTTGTGTTGTTCTTTTGCAGCCGTTCTCTCTTTGTTCTATCCTCTCTAGTTTCTCTATTGCTTTTCTTTTCAATATGTAAGTGGGTTTTGGGTCCGTTAAAACTTGGTTTTCCTTAATCAAAAACTTTTCACCCATACACTTATATTTTTTTTCCTTAAATGAAAAACATTCACCTCCTACATTATATATTTTCCCCACACAATAATGAATTATTTGCCAAGATTTTATGGAATTTTCATACCCTAAAAAAATCACCAATACAAATTAGTTTTTTTTCTAAATTTGAAAAAAAAAATCGCCATCAATATGAAATTTTTTGCCAAAAATTAATGTCTGATTCGTCAGGATTTTACACTTTTGTCTCAGGGGTGGTTTCTTAAAGTTATCCCTATATGGGTTTAGTATTAATAAGGTAATTCCTTGTTTATGATTGTCTAATCTCCATGCAAATGATACAATGACTATCTAGGTTAAACCTATATCTGGATGGTCACAATGCATTTTCCATAATAAGCTCAATGATGATAAATGCACAAGAAGCTCATTTCACCTACATATCTTCTACCTTTTGTGACCCAATCCTTTCATATCCCTTCATCCCATGTAGCCACGTATCATCTAAATAGGTATAATAACACACCCAAAATAAAGTCATGCACATACATCCTACATCACCACATAGTTAGTTCTACATATCATCATAATCTCATTATCATGCATACATCCTACATCCATTATATTAGTACATAAGCATCATAAATACATGTATTCATCATATCATAAGTAAATGTATCACATAAACATCATCACATAGGTCATAATTACATCAAGCATATATCATAGTTGCATCATAGAAAGTGCATAAGCATAATATAGCATCACATAGATTCACTACATCATCATGATAGAGCATAATCATCATCACATACATAATAGAATCATAACATGCATATAAATTATCAAAACATCATAAGTAAACATCATAATCATCATGCAACATCATATAAGCATATAGCTGCCAAGAATAGGTCTCATCTCATATATATATCAAAAAAAAAATGTGTCATAATACAATGATGTCAATGTCCCAAAATAGCTACAAAATCACCTGTAGGTGTCTATATCATCATACAAACATATAGTACTAGTACAAAAATGGATCTAGAAGGGGTTATGATTAACTCCCACCCTTTGACCTTGATGGACTATATGGCCTCTGAGCTCCTGAAGGACCTACCCCAATAGAACCTATAGTTGCCTCTGCTCTAAGAGGCCCCATTACCCTTATTCTATCTAATCTCTATCATCATCCTTGGCTCCTAGCCTCAAAAATCATCATAAAATTTCCTGCTCTCTAGGTAGCTGGCACGATGGACTCATATAACATAATCCATGTCGAAGGCAACATCGCCTCAACCTAGGAACTCTCTATACTAGCCTTTTGTCTCCCCTACCTCTCGATGGTTACATCCCTCTATACTACCACTATCTGAACCTCCTCTCAAAGTGATGCAATCTACCCTTCTTGGACATGTATCTAGTCCTCTAAAATCCACAACTAGGCTCTCATGGCCCCAAAATCACCTAGCGCATCCCATCCACCTCCTCCTTCAGGCTGCTCATTTTTTCCCTCCCACTCCCATCCTTACCCAGTAGACTATCCTACCTATCCCCTTCTCCCTAGACCTAGAGAGGTGCATCCTATACCTATCCCTATCCCTATCCCTCCTACCTTTGTGGTTGTATCAGTGGCACCTATACTCTTAGGACCTATATCCTACTTCCTCTCCCTCATAGTGGCCTAGGTGGTCATCCACTCCTCCATACATCCCCCTCGTCTTCCCCCTCTAAGACACTACCTCTCCCCTTCCTCCTCCATCAATGGGCTAGCCTCTCACCATCTTTGGCATCTTTGAGTCTTAGCATCAGCTCACCAATACCTGTTAACCATGGAAATGAATGTTCACGAAAGTATACCTCATAATCAAGTATTATCCCTATGTCTTCCGCATCAAGCCTTAGATCCCAAGGTACTAGTGTAAGTGCCTAGAAATATACAACAGCAACCTCATAAGACAAACAAGGCCCCCATCAAGGTATCTCTCACCTAGTTCATGCAAACTCTGCAGATCCAATATGTTGTCCCTATATTCGGCCAAACTATTGAGACACCTTATTTGGTAGATTCCTCTTGATGATGTATGTTGTCCTCCCAATAAGGGAGCTCTACATCATCCTCCTCCCAAGGCTTGCAATCCAAGTACAAGCTATAGATAACTATATCAATATCATTGATGACTCACCTCCAATACTCCATCTTCCCAAGCCAAGGCTGGGAGACAATCATGTTGTACATGTGCACATAGGGTTGTCCAGCCCCATGTCCTCTATAACATATTATCCTGGTCACTGCAATATGCTCATAAGCCCATATCAGGAGTAGCGTCACACCTGCAGATATCATGTAGCCACCCAGGTAAACAAACTAGTGTAGATCATGCTATAAATGAGTCGGCATGCATGGCCCCCAAGAAAATTGAATCCCATGAGAGAGCATCATGTCCATCATCCAGCCCCAACCAATAGACATCTCATGTATCATGCAGTCTAGACAAATGTAATCGATGATCACCCCATGAATAATTGTTGCCTCAGTTGACCTAACAAATCCCACCTCATACATCTCATCCTAGCTAATATGGTTGTCATGGACCTCCAAATCCTGGCAATCAAATGCACGACATAGAGCCTCAATATTTCCTCCCTCACAGTTGTACACCACCATCTCCCCATGGATGGGAATGCATAGAACATGGTACACATCCTCCAGAGTCACAAACATCTCCCTAGTAGGCAAGTGGAAAGTGTAGTGCTCGTTGTACCACCACTCAGCCAGCACAAATAACAAATCAAGATTTGTCAAAATCTCGAGTATAAAGGTAGCATGCCACAATCCCAACACTCTGAGCGTCACCTGGTTGCTCTCTATCAGTTGTGACCCCAATCTTTGTGTATGTGGGAATCTCTCTCATGAATCTACTGCAGTTAATTCAGCCTTCAATCATAAGTGCACCCACGTTAGCATCATAATATTGGAAATTCTACTTGAGCTTTATCAGCTCTATCTCACGACTTTGCTAGTTTTATCAGCTTCATCAGTCACTTTGCAACATATCTTGTCAAGGCACTCATCGGATTTCATCAATCTAATGACTTATCCTATTGGTCATTCTTGTTTATCACTATGAAATCTTATTTTTCCTTTATTGGGACAATAAACACACTTATATTTATCACAGACGCGCTAACAATTCTTGTATGTAGTTTTACAATGTAAAAATGCACTCCTACCCTATACACACTTATGTTTATTGTAAATACACTAAGAAATTGTATATGCATTTATCAATGCCACATACACACTTTGACCATATACACACTACTATTTATCGCAAATGCACCAGCATTGACCCTAAACACGTTTTTACCATAAACATAATTTCACAGACCCTAGATGTAGTTTATTGGCCCATAGACATACTAATAACCTATACGCACTAAGATGCAACCTAGACGCAATTTTGGTATTTTCCTAACTATCACATTTTGTGGAAAAATGTAATCTATCCCTATTAATGACATACTAAATGTGTGAAATTACAAATATGATAGGGTACATACCAGCTCGCCATACTCCTCAGGCCGCATGTATTGTCAAACGCACTTGAAACTGTGGAACCTCTCTACCATAGCTTCACTACCATTCTCTTAAGCTCTCCTTAGCTCTACATCATGAACAATGAAATTGATGGATTAAAATGAGGCGGTCCCTCTTTGTAGATCCTATTCATAGAGGTGCTAACCCTAGCTTCTCATGGTGACTCTCCATGGTCGTCGAGATCTCTCGAGACCTTATTCTCACTCGTCTTTATCCTTTTTCACCATCTTTTTCATCATTATGAACCTTTTTCCAACCATTTTCTTTTCAAGAGATAGTCCAAATTTTTTGAGAAAAAATCTCAATCTCTCGAGGGGGCATGTCGTCTTCCTTACCAATGGAAACTTATCATACCGGTGCTTTATTTTTCTTTGAAACAATGCAATAAGATACATTGTCTCAAAGAGGGGAAAAATGTAGACACCTAAAATTGTCCTAACATAATTAAATAAATATCTATTTATAAATAATTTTATCCTAAGCCTTCTATTAATTAAATAGATTTTTATTTATTTAGTTAATTAATTATCCTCTTCTAGCCTTCCCATATTTAAACAAATATTTTTATTTATTCAAATTATCTTTTTCCTAAATTAAATAGATATTTTATTTATTTATTTGGCCCCACCTCTTTTATTAATTAAATATATCTTTACTTATTTAATTAATTCATTAGCTTTTTCCCTTCATGACACTTGTCAATCATCCCTTAATTTATCTTTAACCACCTCTCCTAATATTTTACCATTTTTTATACCTACCCTCTAATTTGAGCTAACCATTTATCTCTCCACCTCTTAAAAAGAGGATCCTTTCTCTCTATCCATCCCTAATGAACTAATGACATAGCAATCAATCAAGTATCATACAACCATAATCTGTTCTTTATTGAGCTCTTGTGTACACATAAAATCTACGAGCAACCATAACCAATATCAAGCAGGATCAATGGAGATGAAACCCTAATGATTACGTAAATTATATGATATTTCAAATTTTTTGTTTTGCATGGTTTTAGGTTCTTGATTGGTGTATGATGGATTCCATTCTAGAACTAGGTTTTTATGTGGTTGAATCTTATTTGGTTTTACAATATTTGAGTTTCCAATTCCATCGTATACAATAAAATTTTACTATTTTTAGTAAATGTAATCCCAACCTTTCATTTCTAAAAAAATACCATCATGAATCTTCATTATCTCCTCAAACCTAGGAAATTCATTTCATTTAGTCTCCATCATTGATATTCTCATTGCATATCTATCATCTATCTTCCTCCTTGGAAATTTATAAATTAATTAATTTCATCATATTTAATTAATTTAGCCAATGTCACGATTAACCGCTCTCACATCCCTAATATTGATTAATTAAATTGATTTAGTTAATTAGGTTAAATAATTAATCTAATCAATTAAGTGGAAGAATTATCCTGGAATTTTGTGTGTATTCTTAAAACATAACATGAAATTTAGTTCTCTTCAAGTGTGAGAAAAAATATTGTATGAACTAAAGTGGGTCTAGAACATAATATGAAATTGCACTAGTACATATTTTTTCGCTTTAAATATTTTTACTAGAATTTAGCAAGCTAATTGTACTAGGAAATAAGCTATGCTAAAGTATACTATGAGATGTTAAAAACATAAATAAAAAAAATTATTAAAAAAAAAAAAAGTGATACCCAATAATGATATTACATAGGACACAAAATCTCTTTAGGTGGACAAATGATGCCCCCAAATTCAAATCCAACAAAATCGCAGTGTTAATCCCTATGCTACTAGAGGGTTAAATTTTAGTAAAAATTTATACATTTTTTTTTAATAAAATGTTTCAGTCTTGGAATCTAAAGAAAGCTAAAATGAATGGAGGAATGTTCTGAATAGGAAAATTCATAAGAACATTCTATGAAGGGTGAATGTATGACCCCTCATTTTTTTCCCTAATCTATAGAAGGTGAAAACAAGAAGGTTAATTCATCCCTGGAAAATAAATGTGATCAATTTGACAAGATAATGTTTTAGGAAGACATGGAATTTTTTAAGTTTTAATAAAAACGACAAATATTATTTAGAATGGTAAATATGAAAATGTATGGTTTTGTTACTTTAAATGATACCTATTGTGCAAGAGAATCCAACAGGGGTGGTTCTTTCTTTTATATAAAATCAATTACCCATAGTCACAGTAGATGAAACTTCACTTCTTTAGTGAGTATGCATCTATTAGGTGTTCATGATACCAAATGTGTGTTTTCATGCCAATATGTTGATGGAACCCATCGAGAAGTGGTATGAAAAAATCATAGAATGCATTCCCTTGATGAGGGAGATGACTACATGGCATTAAAGGATATCTATAGGATATTGAGATTATCAATTTGAGGCTACACCAAGTTAATCACAAAGTACATGTTGTTGATCTTTATGTAGGATGGCCATCAGTCTATTATCAATTAAATTATGCCAATAGACACTATAGAGAACATTTATATGAGATGGTTAGATCATGGAGCATTTATTATGTGCCTATTTAGATGCATTTCATGATTGTCACCATAGCTATGTGTGTGGTGTTGGATGGACAATGCACTCACTTGCATAGAAACCTCATATACATCATCTAATCTATGGAGATGCTCGCCCATTTGTATCATGTTTTTATTTACTTTGTCTACCATTGAGAGTTAGAGTTGATGACATATAAAACTTTAGATATAGGCTTTTAAGAAATCACATACATATGACTAACTAGTTTTGTAGCTCAAATTTTGTTGGATATGCTCAAAACACACACACACACCCTCAATGTCAGGACAAGAGGTTTGATAATCTATTATTTTAGTGATATATTTTATAGATTACATAGTGTAGATATTATATGGAGGCCATATTTATAGATGAGAGTATAATTGGGGTTTTAAAACATATATCTTGAATGTAGAGAGAAAAAAATTGGTTGAGAGGCACAACTATATATTTTTGTACCATTTTATTATGAGTGGGTGATGTGGTAGTTTGGTTAGGTACAACAAGTTTCTAAAGTTGTATCAATACACAAACATTCATACTATAGTATCATCAAAGTAGGTGATTAACCCTAACCCACTATCATGGACATTATTCTAAGTAACCCACATAGAGAGGGAGAAGATGCATGACTAACATTAGATATTAATTATGTGGAGTTAATCCCATAACATATTTCATGGTTGCTAACTATAGGGATAGCCCTTAATTTTATCAAGGATGTTCCTCAGGGAGATCCTAGTGCACAAAGTTCAAGCAAGGAGGAATGTAGTAGTGGTGAAGAGATCCTAGCTCAAACAAGAGGCCCAAATAACATGTATTAGTCAGAAGGCCACCTTTAAAAACTAATTTCTCTAGTTAGATAAAGAGAGGAGAGTCAAGCAAAAACACTACTATGAGAGTATCTAAAAGACCATTTATGACTACAAGTGAAGCTCCTAGAATGCCACATACATCATGCCACCCAAATAGATAGACTAATGATCCAAGCGAGATGTTATTATTGATGTTTTCTTTTGAGATTGTTAGAATATGATTTTTATACATTATTTATGTTATATGATGGTTTAAGTTGGTAGAGATCTTTATTTGTATTTTACATTGCACACAAGTGATTGGATCAACCATATCAATGGATTCATTATAGATATTATGCAATTGCAAAGTTGGAAAGTTGATTGATATTTTTAATACTATTTTATAGCTACAAGTGGCATATGAGGTGTCTAGAGTGTACAAGGGTAAGAGAGTTGTAGAGGGGATGATGCTAGCTATTGATAAAGACCACCTAGACCATAAATAATTGTATTGATAGGGAGCGATAACTGTGTATGGTGAAAAGTGGATGATGGAAACAACAATATTGAAAGACTAAATGAATTCAACCACAAAACCCTAGCCTAACAACAACAAAGATCCATCATAACATATTAATATTACCTAAGACAATGCAAATCAGCAAAATCACAAAGATTATACCATCACATGTCCACTAGGGTTTGAATCTCCATTCTTCCTATCTCCATTGATCTTGCTTGATTTGTTTGCTCTTAGATTTAATGTCTGCACAAGAGCTCAACAAAGAATGGAAATGTGATTGATAGCTTGATCGCAAAAAGGCTTGATTGCATAAGATTGATTAAAATGCTTGGCAGGGTTGATAATAAAGGAGAGTGTCCTCTTATATACAAGACACTTTAGGAAATGGAGGGATAAGATTAAGAGGTGTAAAGATAAATGGTCGGCTTGGATTAAAGGGGAGGTAGAGGAAATAAGAAAATAATGAGAGGGTAGGTAGTGTAGGAATTAAGAGATGAATGACATGTGTCATGGGTAGAAAAGGTGAATGAAATAATTAAATAAATAAAGATTTATTTAAATAATAGAAGAAGTGGGATCAATCAAATAAATGAAATATTTATTTAATTTAGGAGAAGGACAATTTAAATAAATAAAAGTATTTATTTAAATAAGAAAAAGACTTAGAAGAGGATAAATGAATTAATTAAATAAATAAAGATTTATTTAATTAATAGAAGACTTAGGATAAAATAATTAAATAAATAAAATATTTATTTAATTAGACAGGACAATTTTAGGTGTCTACATTTTGCCCCTCTTTGAGACAATACAACTTGTCGTGTTGGCTCAAGGAAGATAAGATAAACTGATATAAAGTTGCCCCAAGATGGGAATGATATGTCCCTTTGAGAGATTGAATGAAATTTTTTGAAAATATCGCAAACAATCTCTCGATAAGAAAGAAAGGCTAGAAAAAGACTAACCAAATAGGATAGAGCGACACAGTCACGGGATAAGACTGACTCGGGAAATGAGGGCTAGGGTAGTCTATATGATAGACTACGAGGGAAAACATCCTCATTGTCATTCACACACCTAAGAGATCAGAGTGTAGAGAGACCAAAGAGCAGTCAGCAGCGATGGCATTGGTGCATAGATTTGATCATGTTCGCTGATATCAGAGGCCAGCAGATGCAGGAGAGCCAGTGAGTACCACAAAACCTTCTTATACCTTGTTGCATTAATTGTTGTCATAAATGCATGTTAGGTAGGTCAAGAAAAATGCCAAGTGGGGGAGAAAAATGTTAAGGTGAGTCTGCGTTGGTGCTAGACGTGTTTGGGAAGGTTAGATGTGTTTGTGTCTGCGCTAAATGCATCTATGATTTGAAAGGCATCTATTACAAATGCAAGCGTGTTTGTGAAATGCAAAAATGTTTGTGCAAGGCAGGCGTGTATATGCATGACAGAGGAACATCTGTGTAATCCAAGCACGTCTATAAAATGTAGGAACGTTTGTGTAGTATTTAAGCGTGTTTGTGTCATGAATGCACATTTATGTCTTCAAGGTCGAATTAGTAGTTTTGTGATAAACATATGTTGTTGATTGGATAAGCTGCTAAGAGGATACACTCAAACAGGTCCTCTAGGGAAGACTAGGATAACAAATGGGGCTAGGATTGACAATTCTATGATATAACATATGTTTCCAATCAGGAAACTACTCAAGAAGATACACTCAATCACAGGCCCTAAGATAGGATAGAGCGAGGCACTTTGTGATGAATAGGGAGTACCAAAGAAATTGACAATTATGTGATAGGACATACGTTGTTAATTGGATTAGGCTAAAATTGCCAATTTTGTGATGCAACATACATTGTCAATTGGATAAGCTACTCAAGAGGATGCACTCAAGTAGGTGCCCTAAAAGATAAGATAAAAGTAGCACTTTGTGATGAACAGGGAGTACTACTAGGATAGATTGTCATATGATAGATACAAGCACTAGGATAAAAAAGTAGCACTTTTTGATGAATAGAGAGTACTATTAGGATTGACACAGTTGATTTGCTTGACTGCAGGAAGACCTACCGATGTTGGATTCATGGGAGAGATACCCTTCAACTCAGGGAGTATGACCAGAGTTGACATTGGAGGATAGAGTAGCAATGGAGGCCATGGGATTACGATACATTATGTATATGCTTGAGTTTCGGGTGAACATGGGGTTGCTAACTGTATTAACTAAGAGATGGCACTTAGAGACGTGCATGTTTCATTTTCTAATGGGTGAGATGACAGTCACCTTAGAGGATGTGTACAGGATACTACGGATATCAATCGATGGGGATTTGGTTCCTTACGATCAAGAGGGAGATAGGGAGGCATTGAGACAAGTGTTTCAGGATCCAGGACTAGAAATGAGGGTAGGACATGTGGCCCAGGACACCATGACAATGACAAGATTGGCTCTATCAGTGGTGCTAGTAGGAGTTATCAGTGGGTCTCTCTGTCCAAACAGGGTGACATGAGGGTTGGCTATGGGAGGGGGAGGACTCTGGAGACATTGGTGACAGAGCACACTAGGTTTACATGGGGGTCGTGTCTACTGGCACACTTGTATTATGAGATGCATCAGTTTGTGTATCATGGATCAGTGGGATTGGGGTGTGGAGTGACATTATTGCAGGTATGGGTATATGAGCATCTTTTGGTTACATGGCTGATACACTTTAGAGGTCGGGCACATTGGTGCAATTATGTATATTTATATGATATGATTACTTCCTAGCCACAGATTTGGAGGCTAGCGTATTGGCACTGAGTGATCGATGAGATAGACATTGTGGTATGGAGGCCTTACCGAGATTGTGAGGAGTGGGAGGATGACACTATTGAGATGTCATATGTGTTCAGGAGTAGGTATCTAATTGGGCAGACACCATATGTTATTAAGCGACAGTTTGGCTGGATATAGCGGATTCCACGTGGTTCAAGGATGTATGCACGAATAGTGAGAGATCAAGCACATTTAGGTCTGTTACTGTCTTATGATCAGGCATTGCAACAGATGCAGGAGATGGTTCCCATGCCTTGGGATAATTGGGAAGATATGGAGGATGCAAGGATGGATGCCGAGTACAATACATATTGGGCAGATCATCCATTTTCACAATTGATAGATCCAGGAGAGCTGATAGAGGGTGATGGTGGGGATGGTGGAGAAGATAGTGGGGATGGTGGAGGCAAGGTACAGTAGTAGAGAGGAGGGTAGCTTGGAGGAGAGATGGAGGTGAGGAGAGACTAGCTCATGTAGTCAGGGTTAAAGGTGGACTACCTTTACAGGTGCCAGCAACACAAGTTCCAGGACAGGGATAGGGAGAGGAGGGAGGAGATGAGGAGAATGAGCTACTATCCTTTAGATAGATCTGCCAAGGCCATGCAAATGAGATTCAGGATCTAGAGAGGGATGGGGCTAGGCTTAGGAGACAACTGAGGGATACTAAGTGAGAGAGGGATTAGGCCATTCAATGCTATATGGAGGCTGAGGAGGCACTCAGGGCAAGGAGACAAGCAGTGGAGGACACTGAGACCGGATATGCCTATGTTCTATGAGCAGGGGAGGAGATATCCTACTGGAGAGACTTGTATTATGGAGTGGTGCCACTTGATCAGTGGGATAGGAGCTTCCAGAGACCATCATGGACTACGATGACCATTGGATGGAGAGATAGGAGACATGCATCTAGTGGTGGGTTCATAGGTCCTCCACCACCACCAGATAGAGGGGACAGGAGAGATGATCCTTGGGTGGGAACTTCTAGGGCTTAGACTCCATCAAGGCCAGCTAGCTCTGAGGGAGGGAGTTCATCATAGCCTTAGAGAGCTCCCTATGTATCATTTTTTGTACCATTTTTGTATGATGATGTAGACACCTTCAGGTGATGTTGTAACCATATGATTTTGACATCATTGTATCATGACATGATTTTTTGAGATATATATATATGAATGAGATGATTCATCCTTGCGGAAGCTATATGTATTTGTACCTATGTGATGTTACTTCTATGCGATGCATGTTTCTATATAATGCTTATGATATGGATGCAAATATGTACATAATGAAATGCAATATTTTTTGTTCTTTTATGTTTTATATGTCATGCATAATGCCAATGTGAATGTATGAAATGCAGATGAATATGATAATGCAAAGAACTATTTACATGATGAGAATATAAAATGTGCTAACATGTGTTGTGTGCAGGATATGTCCAATTGTTATATCTATATGTATGTATGAAATGCTAATATGTGGTAATGCAGGTGCAAACTACATGAAATGAAAATATTTTTGGTGTGTCATTATACTCAGTCATGTGATAGCAGGCTACACAGACTCAATAAGGATGATGGAGGTCAATCAAGAGAGGGGCATGGAAGATAGAATATATGGAAGTGAAAGAGATTCTTGTGCTTTATCATCATTGAGCTTTATTATGGCAAATAGGTTTTGACAATCTAGATATAGGTTTGAACCATAAAGTCATTGTACCCGTTTGCATGGAGATCAGACAGTTGTAAACAAGGAATGCCCCAATTCATACTAGACTCACAACATCCTCATATCCTTCAACAAGTCATGGTATTACTAAGAGACAATCCATAGACAGCAAAACAATAGGTGAATATATCCCATCCTCACCTTTCTAGTCAAAGACATCCTGGAGATAGAATCTCTAGTCAGAGACATCCTAAGAAAGCTAAAAGACATGTCACAAAAAAGATAAAATCAAAAGAAAACCAAGACTCGACATCAACATCCATTATAGTCCTCAAGTTTAGTGTCTCTTGCCACTTGTATAAGTCTATTTTATTGTGGTCACAATGTTTTCGTTCAGAAAAGGATAAATAACACTGAACCATAATGTTGTATGAGTTTGTTGAAAGATTTGATTTGTTGAAGCCCATTGTTGTTATTTACATCTCATCTGAAACTGACTGAATCCAGGAAACTCATACTTTATTATGGAGAAGACAAAACTTTATTACGGATCTATGATGTAAGTGTTTCTTTATTGTGGATTGTGCGCGGATAGACTAAAGAAAATTGGAAGAAATTGTACTCCTCAGAACGTGTGATGCTCTTAGTTCCACACACTAGACTTAGGATTTGCCTTAGCCATAGATAGGAGCATATTTATTATGGATGGAAAGGGGTGAAAAGGGATGATTTATTATGAATGGCTAACCAATCTTAGGTAGATCAATAACAAGCCATGATGGGATTGCATAAGTTTATTATGGATGGATAGGTTGTGAGTGTGTGCAAAGTGAAAGGATGAGATTGAATCCTGGAGGAGGGAGGACCAATGTCTCTATACATGGCGTCAGTAACTTGGTTTTCACCATGGTACTTTCCCAGGGCACCATCGAAGTGGTTTTCACCATTGGACGAATTTATTTCTCTTTCCTTTTTCTTTTTTTTCAAATTTTATTTTTTATTTTTTGAATTTTGAATTTTTTATTTTATGATTTTTTTTTGTATTTTTGAATTAGGATTTTCCAAAGAGTTATGTGTAAAACCTGCGAAGGTGCATGTTGTTGATAGGATCCTCCAAAGGTTCTTCATCTGGTGTTGAAAGCTGATATGCACCTGATCCATAGACTGCTATGATGACATAAGGACCAAGCCAATTTGGTTCACACTTGCCCTTCTTCTCTCTATCTTGCTGATTTTTAGAGTTTTCCTTGAGAACTAAGTCACCTACCTCAAATATATGAGGCTCAACCTTATGATTGTAGTTGCAACGTTCCTTGAATGAATGATATGTAGTTCGAGTGACTATCTTCCTTGATAAAGGAACTGAGATAGAATTACTAGAGTGTGGAAAACATAGGCCCATATGCGTGTCACCTAAAGAAGCTTGGGCATCCCTGATAACAAAGTCCCTCGAAGAAGCTCCATTAAAGGTCCATGATGTATCACAAAAAGGGGATGGATGTGTGGAACAAGTGGATGAGGAATGAAGGCTTATGATTGTGAAAATAAGTGAAAGTATCATGACATGATGGAGACTTAAGATCAACAAGTATTCTTTTTGACTAAAAATTGTATAACTTTTGCCCCCAGTTATTTTGATAATAGGGGAAATCATCTCTTGCTATTTTTTCTTCATAGGATTTTTATCCTTGAATTTGATTTTTGTAGAGTCCAATAGCTTTTGATTTTGATTTGAACTAAAGGACTTTTCTTTTTTTTAACTTTTAGATTTTTCTTTTCAAAGCTTGATTTTTTTATCTCCAATGAGTGGGATTTGGTGATTCTTGTTGATCCAAGTCTAGGAGAGGAGTGGAAATGGAATGAGTGGATGAAATGGTAAAGCTATGTGAGCTCTCAAGGGGGTTGGCGATACACTCAATAGATTCTTTTTTGGAACCACTCTTAGGACTATTGATATCAAGAGTTTCTTGCACCACTAGATGAGATTTGCATTCGGCCTTAGTAGCCACAACACTAGGTAGTTCACACCCAATTCCTTGATATTGCAAATTTTTTGTAGGTTGTTCCTGTCAACTGAATACCTTAGGAGATAGTGGGAGTTGATCAACATGAAAGATATATTCACCATATCCCATGTCTTTAATCTTTAACTTTTCTTTTAGCTCAATTTGCTTTGATGTAGAAGGTTTCAATGATTCTGGATCCCCATATGCTGAAGATGGAACAGCTTCTTGATTGATTGGGATTGTTATTTGTGATCTAGTTTGCAATTGTTGCAATATATGAATGGATTCAGATCACCTTTGACAGTCACTTCAACTCCATTGTGTGGGAATTTGATACATTGATAATATGTTGAGGTAATAGCTCTCATTTCATGAATCTATGGGCATCCCAAGAGTATGTTGTATGTGAGGTCTAGATCAAGGACTTGAAAAACTACATCCTTCGTAACTAGCCCAACTCTGAGAGGTAAAGTGATTGTGCCCTTGGATGAACACTCTTCATCATCATATGCCTTGATGGTGATTGCATGTGTATAATTCACAACCTTTTCAGAATATCCCAATTGCTTAAGAGTATTCAATGTACAAATGTTCATATCGGCTCCTCCATCTATCAGGACTTGATTTATCTGGTTTTTATGTAGGAAGGCTTCAATGTGTAAAGGTGCATTATGAGGTTGGGTGACAGATGCATCATCAACTTTTTGTGAATGTAAGGGAATATGGAATGGAAAGGTATCCCACCATGGCTTGAAACTAGTTCACGTTCAGATCAGTGGGTACAGAGGTTTCTCTTAGGAATTTGTCAAGTATGGCTTTATGTGAAGGAGAGATACACAAGAGTTCTAGGATTGAGATAAGTGTGGGTGTCTTCCCTAACTATTCTACTAGGTCGTACTTAGGTTTGGTCCATGAGGAAGCAAAGGTTTTAGCTGGAGAACCTTGCAAGGTGACTTGACCTCGATGAGTTGTGACATTACATTCAAAGGTAGATTC
The DNA here is from genome assembly GCF_030272615.1 of Cryptomeria japonica. Taxonomy (NCBI): domain Eukaryota; kingdom Viridiplantae; phylum Streptophyta; class Pinopsida; order Cupressales; family Cupressaceae; genus Cryptomeria; species Cryptomeria japonica. Next base: position 258,505,524 of record NC_081411.1, read on the forward strand.
AAAAGAAGTTTCAATGCCTTTTAGGACAACTTTGGCTCTTTGAGTAGAACTTTCAGGCATTTTGTCCTTTATGATAATAGTAGAAACATAGTTGTCCATTGAAATGTGGTTAACAGTTGAATCATAATCATAGGACACTTTGGTATAGTTATCTTGCTCATTTGTGGCTTTGGATTTTTCCTTATCATGTTTAGGGAATGGTTCCTTAAACATCTCATGTTCTTGATTGGATGTATGTCTTTCGATCTCAATATCACCTCTATCAATAAGATCTTGTATAATATTCTTCAAGCGGTGGTAATTTCCTATTTTATGTCCCTTGCTCTTGTGATATTCGTAATACTCATCGTCATTCAACCAATTTAGTTTTACTTTTAGCTCTAATGAATGATTGTCTAAAATTGTTATTATCTTGTTTGCCACTAGCTTCCTAAAAGCTGACTCAAGTGATTCTCCCAATCGGGTGTATTTCCTTTATGGTTTTGAAGTTGCTTGAGTATTTACTTGGTTGTTTGTAGAAGAACTTGATCCTGAAAGAATGATTTTTGGTCTCACTGTGTTAGCATCAACAACGCCATCATTTACTGTGTTCTTGTTCTTGTTCCAAAATCATGGCTTGTCCTTTCCTTTAAAAACCTTGTCCTTTTCTTTGAATATCTTCATGATTCCTTGCTTAATTAAGACCTTCTCTGTTGCTAAGCCTTTCTCAATGACATCCTTGAAAGTGGACAAACAAGCTTTCCTCAAGCCATAACCAATTTCTCTGTTGACATTCTGTGTAAACATCTCTACCATTTTTTTTTTTGGAATTTTACAAGAGCACCTGTTGGCTAAATTCCTTCATCTTTGTAAGAATGATGAAAATGACTCCCCATCTTTCTATTTGGTATTGCACAAAGTGGTAATTGATATATTTGTCTCTATGTTATATGAGAAATGTTGTATGAAAGCTTCTGCTAGATCACCCCATCACTTAATTCCAGGTGGGAGTTGGGAGAACCATTCCATAGCTTGTTCACCTAAGCTTTGTGGGAAGAATCTCATCAAGTATGTTTCTTCTACTGCTACCTCAATGCAAGCTATGAAAAATTGTTTTATATGTGCCTTAGGGTCCCCTTTGCCTCTATACTTATCAAACTTTGGTGTTACGAAGTGTGTAAGAAAAGGAGGCATTGGAATGATTTTATCAAATGGATAGGGACATATATCTCTCATTGTGTAAGCTAGTTTTGGTGTATTGATGTCCTCCATCTTCTTTTGTAAGTCATTTATCTATTGTTCCAAATTGTTTTTGGGTGGAGAGCAACTTCTTGGACCATATCTCATTCCTAATCCACCACGTGGATGAGGAGGATACTGCATATATGGATGGTATTAATCATAAACATGCTCATATGGAGGAGGTCTATAATGATACTGCATGTAGGGATTAATCGATATCAAGTCATAAGGCATATTATGAGTTTGTTCGTGTGTGTTGCCCCCAAATTTGACATGGGGTTTTCTTGTGTCCAAAATTTGAGTATGCCTCTAGATATCAAATTGCTTTTCAATTGGGTCTTTAGTATTGGTATGAAATTGAGTGTATTTACCTACATAGGATTTCCATAAAGGTCTGCATAGACAAAGTTGTTCATGAGATGTCCTTTCGTGAGTATCATAAGCTTGACCATGTGTATTTGGGACCTCAGGTTTTTGAAACAAGGATGATGGTGACTCAAGCACAAAACATGGTCCTCTATTGCCTCCACTATTAGGTCTCCTTTGATCCATGTTGAGTTGAATTTCTTGAGTAGGTCGATTTTCCACTATTTGAGACATGTCAAAATCATGAGGTATCTTAGCTCCACTTTGTGCCATCACTTGTAGGAAATATTGTCTATCTCTTCTCATGATCTCCTCAACCAATCTATTAAAATGGGGATTCATGATAGTTTCCTCCACCTCTACTGAGTGTACTTAAATGTTGTCAACATTGTCATTTTGTGCATCATTGTTGTTTGTACCATCCATGTTCTCAACATTCTGAATGTTTCTATAGATGTCCATGTCAGGTAATGTGGTATGATCAGAATTCAAAAACATATTGTTGTCGTACTCATAGCCACTCATGTTTACAGACTCTTGAGCCTCGTTAGCTTCCCTCCTATATTTTTGGGAATGGGTTTCAATCGTGAACTAGGTCTTGACCAAGATGTGTGAGACTAGACGAAGATGGAAAGGGTATGGAAGACCAAGAGTTGGGTGGAATGTAAATGAATCTGAGGTGTACTTGCAATATCCAAAGTTTAAAACCAAGTATATATGTAGTAGAGTAGGTGTGGCTTCCAAATAGATGATAGATCTCTTGATGACGTAAGTTGACCTTCACTCCAAGTAAGACCAAATGAGACCCAAAGGTCATAGACCTTGATGAGGGACCACTTAGTAAAATATTGTTGTATGTATTATGTTGACAAAGTAACATGACGACAAGAAAGTGACCTTTTGACTCAATTTTAGATAAATGTGAATGTAATACAAGATGTAAAGAAATGATGAACTTTGTGAGACCCAAAAATAGGTTGAATCCTCGATGAAAACCCAGATAAATAACTTAGGAAGCTCGAGACATTTGAAAATGATTGCTCTTTTTTGCTGGACTGTAAATTTTCCCAATACTAAACACAGACGTGCTTGTATACTTCACAGACACGGTTACCCAACACAGACTTGACTAGATACTACAAAGATGCATTTCTGAGAATCTTGTGAATGCAGTTTACTATGATAACATAGATGCATTTCTGCCCTACACAGATGCGGTTACAACACACAGACATGTTTCTATCAGACACAGACTCGTTTCTAAAACCTGAGTGCAATTTTTCCAATTTGTGAAGTTGTTGTTGTGACCAAATCTAAATTTTTTACTATTTTTCATGAAAGAGGACACAATATTGATGAGGACTCTATGTTTGCAAGTGTTTGGACTCAAAATGACTCAAAAGAAAGTGTGTTGTTTGATGTAAAAATGTTTTGCATACACTTGAAGACACAATGTTTTGATAATTGGTCTTGAATGTTTAAATGTTTAAAAGAAGACAAGCACAATTCCTATGGTTGGCCAGGATAATAGTTGTTGATCCCACATGGGGTTTCCCTTGAGGCTACGCTATTCAAAGTGGATACTTAGGTGCTTGACCCTACTGGCTCCACCCTCAGCACTCACTTCTGCGGCACAACCAAGCACCAATCCCCACAAAAGCTCCCTGTGATGAACTTTGTATCTCTAATAAGAACTGTATGTGTGTGGGTCGCTCCAGAGGTCCAGCCTCTTGCCCCAACAACTAGAAGGATTTTGGATTTCTAAAAAAAAAAGGTGCTAGCAAGGACATCTGCTCATGTGGCCATACATGTGGCACTTTCAGCTCTGAAAATATGGAAGGCTCTCGACCGATAGGGGTTACACCCTGCTATTGATCAAAAAAAATTGATCAAACAAGTTTATGGGGAGACATAGTGTCCATATGAACTAATCAGCACATGTTATCCATGGCTTTCACCATGAATATAGTTATTTATAGTGTTCGAAAGAGGGGGGTTTACCTCACTACCACCTGGGTCGTTCCCTCCTCACTAGTAGTCCTAATAACCACACGAGGTGGCAAGCCCTCTAAAGATTAAACACAAAGAGCCTATTGACCAAGACACAAAATACACTGGTTCAATTTTAGTACACCAATTGAAGTGTTTGCTAATCTATGAAAACAAGGCACACAATGCAAATCAAAAGAAAAACCCTTGCCAAGAACCTGCACCAAAGAATTGTTAGTAGTTTGGGTTGTTTCAAATGATTACCCCTTCCTGCAAGCAAACAAGTTAGGTTTATTTTATCAAAATCCCAAAACACTTTGTGAAAATTAGGGGCCTTTGACATGCGATTTTCTTCCAAAGACAAGCTACACCACTTTTTTAGCTAGATCACAAGATATTAGCTCAAATAAACTAGATCTGAAACCCTAAATGCAAGCCAAAATGACGAAACGAACCCTAAATGACAAAACAAAAAATTTTTAAAAAAATGCAAACCGAACACAAACATGATTTTGTCCACCACAGACGTGATTCTGCAACATAGACACGTTTTGATACCTCACATACGTGTTTCTGCAAAAAAAGAAAAATAGAAAAATTATGCAAAATACAGACGCAGTTAAAATGATCACAGATGCGATTAGAGTTCACAAACATGATTATGTTCCCCATAGATGTGCCTATAATGATAGCCTGCACTCTAAAAAATGGAAATACTATCGTAAACAAAGACGTGTTTCAGAGGTTCATAAATGCGACATAAAAGCAAAAACGCGGTTCCAGCATGTGCAAATGCAAAAAGTCAAAATATTGTCAGAAATGTCAAATATGCAACTTCAAAAACACAAAATCTGCAACAAAAGATGTTAAATGCAAAAGGGACAAGAGTCCCACTAGGTGTGACAAAATGTGTATGGTGAAAAGTGGATAATGGAAATAGCAATATTGAAAGAATAAATGAATTCAACCACAAAACCCTAGCCTAACAAAAACAAAGATCCACCATAACATATGAAGATTACCTAAGACAATGCAAATCAACAAAATCACAAAGATTATACCATCACATGTCCACTAGGGTTTGAATCTCCATTCTTCTTATCTCCATTGATCTTGCTTGATTTGTTTGCTCTCAGATTTTATGTGTGCACAAGAGCTCAACAAAGACCGAAAATATGATTGATAGCTTGATCACAAAAAGGCTTGATTGCATAGGATTGATTAAAATGCTTGGGAGGGTTGATAATGAAGGAGAGTGTCCTCTAATATAGAAGACACTTTAGGAAATGGAGGGATAAGATTAAGAGGTGTAAAGATAAATGGTCAGCTAGGATTAAAGGGTAGGTAGAGGAAATAAAAAAATAATGAGAGGGTAGGTAGTGTAGGAATTAAGAGATGAATGACATGTGTCATGGGTAGAAAAGGCTAATGAATTAATTAAATAAATAAAAATTTATTTAAATAATAGAAGAAGTGGGATCAATTAAATAAATGAAATATTTATTTAATTTAGGAGGATAATTTAAATAAATAAAAGTATTTATGTAAATAAGAAAAAGGCTTAGAAGAGGATAAATGAATTAATTAAATAAATAAAGATTTATTTAATTAATAGAAGACTTAGGATAAAATAATTAAATAAATAAAATATTTATTTAATTAGACAGGACAATTTTAGGTGTCTACAATAACTAGTAGTGATGAAAATGTAGAATTATAAGAAGGTATTTGATGATTTATCTAGAGCCAGGTTGATCGACTCCAACCTTATCTATAGAGAGGTCAAATAGTTTCCCCCATTGATCTATATCATCCCAAAGGGTGAGCTCTGGTTGATCAAATAGTGACTTTGAGGGAACAAATGGTGATCATTATGGAAATGTGTTGCATACTTTTTATGTTTAATTGTCAAATGAAAGAGACTCTAGAGATAACATTTTTTTAAATTAGGTGTTTCTTTGATTTTTCTATTTTCACTCATGTTTTTAAAGCACTCATACAAATTTTAGAAGCAATTTTAATGTCTCTATTAATATTTGCATATGTAGAAAGTTTGAATAAGATCTTATCATTGTATTATGAATGATTCAATTTTATATAATAAATAAAAAAGGTTGAATAAGGGTTTAGTATATATTATATCAGTTGTTCTTCTCAAGAGTTTATCTTGAGCATATTCTCAATCTATAGCTTGTATTGAATATCTGCTAACATATCACAATCCACCACTGGCCCCTTGTTGGCAATATGTTGTTGTCATTAATGTTAAAATGGATATGTTTCCATTGATGTCAACTTGATGTCCTATCATACTTTTACAGAGATATTGAAGAGGTTGAGGAATTCTTTGGACTCGCATATTTGAGAGAGATGATTTTATATTTGAGAGATATGGTTTGACTTAGATGAAGACATGGGATCAACATGATTGAAGAAAATCAAGACTATTCAGAAGACCAACAGTTGTATCCATTATAGTATCACAATTTGAATGTATGGTATGCACATGGTTGAGATAATTACACATGATTTATATTTATCTGAGGGATGAAATTACATTGAATTATTTTCATAGGTTCAATTAGTTAGGCTTATAACAAACCGATTCTTTATTCTTACTTGTATGGTTGAAGAAAATTGTCTAAGGGTTAAGCAATATATTTTTCTAAGTTTGTAACTTTGTATCTTGATCCACATTCCAGCAAATTGCATGATCTAGTTGTAAGGTTTTGGGATTGAGTTTTTCTATCATTAGGGATTATACTTCTAATATTCATGGCCCAATATTTTCTACATGAAGAGTTGAATTGTTTGTTCTTTGGCATGTACTTGAATAGATTCAAGTATCATATTTGTTTACCAGAATGCTCCACATTCTTTATATTGGATAGATATTGTTGTGTGGATTCAGTAATATGTTTAGTAAGGTATAATAATTCATCTATATATGTTTCAAATGATTTCATGCACCATAGTACAATATCCAATGTGTTGAAGTGTCGCAATCAGTCCAAAATGCCTTGTTTCTATAAATTCAGTGGGTTACTTATTTTGTGCCAACACATAATGATCAAATACTTCAGGATAAGGTTGTATAGATACTATGGATACTCTTAATTATTCTCTTCTTCATCCACATAATTTTTTTTGTTTCTCCTCGATGTTGCAAAGATGAGCAGTTAACAGATTTGGTAGTGTTACTATCGTTTGGGCTGACACCATTGGTTCCTTCATTTGTAGTTGATCTTGACCTATTATATTTTTTTTGGAGGATGTTTTGTGATTTTTATGGGTTTATTTATGCTTTAAGTTGATCTAAAACTTATTCTCTTTCATTTTTGATATATTTTAGAGTCAACTATGTAATACTATATATTTTTCTCTTTGTCTTCTCCCATGTTGTCTAATATGTCTAACAGTTGCTTTCCTACCAGTATATCAAAACCAAAGTCTTTCTTACCAATACTAGGTACTTCCTTGGTAACGTATAGCATTAAGCATACAAGCAAGTTACCAAATCTGAAGGTTCCCTTCTTATCCCCTTTGATTTTCTTCAGATTGTCTATCAATTCATCTTTAAGCCATTCACACACATCAATTCTTGCATTGTCATTCACCATGTCATATGCACTTTTAATACATAAGCCTAATACTAAGTTTAATCTATTTGCATGTGTAGCCTTATAACCAAGAATCATATTGATAAATCTAACATTGATGTCCTTCACATCATTGACTCTCAGGGATCTTTTGTCAAATGTTGCGCTGGTTAAGTTCATCACAGTGTCATTTGAGACCTTTTTAGTTCTGTCAGGCCTACTACTGGTGGAAGGTAACCCTGTTACAGCCCTAACTTCTTCTTTACTAATCTTATAGATGGAATCCAACCAAAATAATTCACCATGGACTCTACTTAGGACTATCCTTATCACATCTTTTGGAAAATTAGGGATGTTAAGAATGTCCACAAAACCTAGGGTTTCTACTACCTTGTGTTCCCATTTAATATTACTATTTACATCACAAATTACAGTCCTATACATGTTCTTGATTTCATCATCTCTTAGCTCCTCAATATGAAAATGCTCCTAGGGTATCATCTTTCTTTGCAATTTCGGGAATAAGTTTGAACACGGGTCTAGGGCGCTTGATAAATTCAATCACAGTAGGTTTTTCAATAAATTCAAGTGTTGGTGAAGAAGCCAAAGTTATAAATACCTTAATATGCCTTTAGGATGATTTTCCTGGATGAACTGCTTCACTTTTCGCTAAAGATGCCTTCGCTTGGGATTTTCGCGCTCTCTAGAGATTTGAATGTTTGGTGAATGAAAAAAGAGCCAAAACACTTGTTTTATAGTGTTATAACTTTCAACTACCACATTTAATGCATGTCAGTTAAGTCAAACTTAACTCATCTACTTGTAAAGAAGTAATTCAACTTCTCACCATCAACCGAGGGTAAACTAGCATGTTTTTCATTTTGTTGCCATACCCCCAAGTGATATTTCTTTAGTTAGATGAAGAATCTCCTACCGGCGGAGTGACACTCTGTTTTGCCGGTGGAGGGCTATTCCCATCAACATTCTGATCTAACTTTCTAATCCATTGTTTTCAAAATTATTGCTTTACCTCTTCAACCTTTTCTTTTCCTTTCAAGTTGGGTCCTTTGTTGTTTGTCGGTGATGCCTTACTTCTATAAAATTTTGCAATGTGTCCAATCTTATTACAAGCATAACAAGTCACATTGCTTTTCTAATAGCTTTCCCATATCCTATGTTGGTATGTGTTCTGCATTGATTAGATAGATGTCTAAATCTTCCACAAACATGACATCTTACATTCATTCTGTAATTTTTTGAATTATGACCAAATTTGTTGCATTTAGAACATTGACCGATGGGTATATTACTGTTCTGATAATTTCTAGATCTACTTTGATTTGATCTATGACCATACTTGTTACAGTTAAAGCATTTTCCTTTAAATTTGTAAACATTACGTTGTCTTACCGATTTGTTGTGATCATGATTATTTGCAGTACCAGAGCTTTTACCAACTTCAAAGCCAAGGCCATTTGTATCACCATTAAGTTTCTAATTCTTCAGCATGTCATCAAGTTCCTCTGAACTTTTCTTGAATTTCTCCTTGTGTTGATTTGCAGTAGCCAACTCATTTTCCAAGAAATCTTTCTATCTCATGAGTTCAGTTTTGTCATGTTCTAAGTGAATTAGATCTGTCTTTAGCATATCATTCTCATGACTAAATCTTAGATTTCCATTTGTAGCATCATTGATTCTTCTAGTCAAGTAATCTTCATTCTTCTTCTAATTTTCAGTCTCTTTACAAAATCTCATAGTCATATCCTGCATCTCATTCTTCATTGTATTATTTTCTTATCTCAATTTGTTCACCAGATCATTAAGAGTTTCTTTTTCATCATCATCATTTTGCATCTTTTCACAAAGTTCTCTTCTTTTGTTCCTTGCAATAGTGAGATTCTCTTGAATTCCTTGAATGATATCCTATGCAACCTTCAAATCATCTTCAAGTTTGATATTCTTCACCTTTTTAGCATCATAGTCTAAAAGAGTTGTTTCCAATTGCTTTCTCAAGTTTTCCATCTCTACCGGTGTCAAGATATTCCTCAAGTTGTTAGGCTTTTGAAAATAGAGGACCAAGCTCTAATACCAATTGTTAGGATTCCCAAAGATACTGAGAGGGGGGGGTGAATCAGTATCTGACCAGTTAATGAATTTTCTGAACTATTTATAAGAAAAACATTCAAAAATAGTATATCGGTTAACCAAAGTTAATGTAGTAAATAAGAATAATAAGCACAACATGAAAGACACACCATAACACAATATTTTAACGAGGAAACCCAGTGTGGGAAAAACCTTGGTGGGATTTGTGACCCACAATATTTGTTTACTGGCCAATAAGAGAATATTACTATTATAATAGGGGTCTGCACATGCAGGAAGGCCAAGTGCCTAGAACTCACTGCTCAGTTATAAAAGAAGTCTCACTGACTTACAAAATTGGATTATACAAATCCAATGTCATGTACTGCTTCAAATCAGCATCTGCTATGCCAGGTTCAGCACCGGTTTAAGCTTTGTAATAATCATAAACCCTTATCCAAAATCTGCCTTACAATTTGCACATTAGGTCTGCATTTTTCTAACCATGCATACTTTTAAATGATCTACAATAACTCAAACTTATATGAGTCATATTACAATCCGCCATTTTGGCTTGCAAAAAGATTTTACAATTAAATACAAAATATAATTAAACAAAAATCATGTCGACCAGGGTGTCGGTAATCTTATCGATGTTGGTGAACTGTATGTTGTGTAGAGTCTGTTGGTGTCGGTGCCTGCCAGTATCATATGATTGTAAGGTTGTCATCAATGACAATACCTTCAATCACCTACAATTTCTCATTGGAGTGTGCATTTGCCAACATTGTCACTCTAAAAAAAGAATTATAAAATGCAAAAGATTATATAGAAAAAATCTTAAAACTCAAAGGTGGTAGTGACATCCTTGATGAGATACTCAATTGTCAAAAACCACAAAGTGACAAGGGTGGTCTTGGTTTAGAATAGGGGGAAAGCTATAAAACAAATATGGTTGAAAACAAGAATGGGATGGAAAAAGGAAAGGCACAAGATGAATCCAATAAGATAAATGGAAGGAAGGATAACTTCACACAAGTTCAAAACAAGAAGAAGAATTCTAGAAATCCTACTCCAAAACTATTTGCTCCAAGTAGGTACTCTCAATCCTTCAATGGTAGATGTTATTTTTGCAATAAGGCTGGTCATAAAGCTTTTGATTGTAGAAGTAGAATGAGAAAGAATTCATTTATAACTCCAAGGTAAAATACTATGAACTCTCATCCATTTCATGGTCAGTACTATGCTTGAAATAAATTGGGTCATAAGACTAATGAATGCATGAACAAGATGGTAAATAGGTACAACAATGTTATGAATTCTCAATCTTTCTATGCTTACTACTACACATGCAACAAGCTTAGTCATAGGGCTATTGATTATATATCTAATATGATAAGAGGAAATTCTCCACGTCATGGTATCACTTGCTATAATTACAATGTATTGGGACACACTGCTACTATTTGTAAGGGAAAGAATGTAAGATCTTCTACTCCACAAAAGATGGTTAGCTTGGTTCAAAAAAAGAAGGAGATGGATAAAATATGGAAGAAGGAAGAAATAAAAATAAAGGATCGATTAGTACCTCTTGATGGTGTAGATGGATTGTTTGAAAACTAAATGAAAGTATTGGTTCAGGAGAGTTAATAACTATAGACTTTTTAGACCCATATGAAGCAAAAGATGTTGAAATCTTCAAAATAATGGCTAATGGTGGTATGGATATGTTTGTCCAGTGACAATATGACATTTTCTCAAACTTATAGAGAAAACTATCTCTTTAAAGAGGTTTACTAAATGTTTATGGATCCATGATATCATAGAATAGTTAAAAAGTTATCAAAACATAATGATATCTTAAAGCAACTAAAATAAATGTGAATGTTATTTAAGTGACACTTAATCAAAATTGATCTCATTCTATGCATTCAAGAGAGTTCAAGTGTTGGAAAGAAGAGTTGAAGGTTATTGCATGCAAACCCTAACAACTATATTTCCAAGAATTTTTAGTTTTATTGCAAAAACCCTAATCTTCAAGAAGGATAATCATGGCTGCACCAAGGCTAATCAACATTATGGAGAAGACAAGGCCTAAATTCAAGAAACATACTTAAAAATCTACTGAGACTAACAACGATGGAGCATTTTCCCATGTTCCTATCAATATAGTTGCACACGAAAGATGTCTATGTCTATTTTCATTCTCAGATAAATGAATACAATCATTTGAAGTTAGAAGAGTTCGGGAGAAATCATTTGCTAGATGATCATTTTTTGTTAAAATTGGAGTATGCAAATGTGGAGGAAAATAAATTACATATGTGTAAGGGTTTCCCCAATTTCAACCTTGAAGATGATAGGATAAGAATAGTTTTGAGTCAAATCCATGAGTAATTTATATATACCTTGACCAATCGTACAGAAACACAAAGGAATCTATCAAGGATGTGATAGGTTCATACTCCATTGAACTTGAACCAGCATGAAGAACATGAATATTTATGAAGTAACACAGCTAACTGGAACAAATTTTGATCAAATAACTCTTACTGGAAATGATATAACTAACCTAGGGGTTCGCTATGCCACAATTGGAATTTCTAACAAGATATATTTCATAAATAGAGAAGGTTCTAATATTGTCATTGCAATCTAAACTACACCTTAAATGGTGAAGGATGGAAAGGACTTTGAACTTTATGAACTCTTGCGGCAGTAGCTAATATGTTAGGAAAATGGTGTCTCAACCTTGCATATACATAAGGTTACTATTTGGTGCAGGAGCACCTAAGTTACCATCAAGCCTCTATGAGGAAAATTATGATTTTTTTGTGTTTTGAGGAGTGAAATGTGGTAAATAAGGTCTTGAAATACCATGAGTAATGTAATAAATTCATTGAGACCAATGGTTTGTATGTTGAGTCCTAATAGGAGCCATGTTGGCACAAATTGGCAAAAATGCCCTAATGTGGAAAATATGCCTCCATCGGTTAAATATGATTTTTTATGATGTATAAAGTTCATATGGACCTATTTGTATTAATTTGTATCACTTTTGATTCATACTTGTCCTAGTTTGAGTGTAGTATTAGTTTTGGACAAAGTTGCTCATTTTTGTCAACATTGTCACAAGCAACTTTTGCATTATTTGGCTAGTTGGCAACTAGTTTGTTAAACCAAGTTTAAAAGACAATTATAATCATTGAGGAGGATTGTAAAAACTTTAAATAATCATATTCTTAACCAAGATCATTTTTTTGAAAAGTGGATATACAACTTGGAGGTGAAGATCAATAAAAATACTTGAGTTCCCTATATTTTCCGAATTGTATCAGATGTAGCAGTCTGAACTTAAGCATTGTTCATTATTAAATATTATTCATTTGTCATAGGACACCATTCGGAATAAAAGAATGAATATACTCTAAAATTCCTTTTGTTCCATTTGATTTCATTCATTTTTGGCAAATATATTTCCATTTTGTGAAAATTGTTCATACCCTAACCTAGGGTAACCAGTGACTGCAAAAATGATTTTTTTTTGTTTTCATGTTAAATAGACCACTCCAAAAGGTGGAAAAGTTTTTTATATGTGTAATTTTATTGCCTCATATCTTTCATGGATCCATGACTTTGTTTGCACGTGCTAGAGAGGACACAAGAGTTGTTCATTTGTGTATCAAACTGATAGGACAATGAAATTACTGAGTTTTGGATCAAGAAAATGCAACAAGGGTGTTGAAAGGTGTTGTAGGTGAAGAGGGGAATGTGTGAGGAACTCCTTGGCATGATCCAAGAACTATATGATCAAAGAAGTCAATCAAACCATGATGATTCATGATTGTCCTAACCCTTGAGTTGGTTGTCACAGTTTGACAATGCATTGAAAATTGTTGCATTTACATGTTTAGAAGTGGATTTTGTGTTGGTTTGGGTGTCAAATGTGTAGTATGGTGGATCCAAATCATCATTGTTTGCATTTGAAGGGTGGTGAAAAAACAATGGTCCATTCAATCATGATTGTCCCTGTCTACTACATGACTATCCTAATGAATGTTTGTGATTGTATTAACCAGTAACCTAGTAATAGGGTCTTTATGTCTACTTGGGTGGTTGGGAGGGTTGAGAACCATGAAGCTATGTGTTTGGAAGTCCTTGTATAGTGTCAAGGGATGAGTTTCCTTGTGATTTTCTATTACATGTCATTGGTGGAGGTTGAAGCCTAATGGGAGTTTGGTGTTGGTGAGTGATTGACAAAAGGGTGTGAGTAGTGAATTAAGTGTTGGAAAGTGGAGATTGGGGTTTGAACATGTTGGTGAGGACTATTTGAGTATGTTCAAATTATTGCGTGAGAGATAAGAAGCATGAATGTTTTTTGATGTAGTGTAACCTTGTGATTTCTCAATAGCCTTGTGAGAGACCTTGGGAGCAACTGAAGGGTTGTCACCTTATTCTATAGGTGAGTTGGGGGAAAGATCTCCCCTATTGGTTGATTTTATTGGATTATTTTCATCACTATTTTTAGCAAGTTATTATTTGAGCAAGGTTTGGTCTGAAATTTTCCAAAAGCCTCGAATTGGTTGGATAAGCATGCCAATAAATTTTTCTTACAAGATCATGTTTACATTTGAAGATATTAAAGTTTTTCTTCTTGAAAGTTGTGAATGAAATTTTTGAAAGAGGCTCTTAAATAGCCTAAAAGTGTATATAATCTGTGTAGCCATTTATAGATTTATAGACCACGTCACGATAGTTTTGGTGCTTCAAACAATTCATCAATCGGACACGCGATTCACAGATTATGGCCTTTGAAAGTTGGATCTCCTAAAATAGGAAATATAAAAATGTGTTTGACATATAAATGAGTTGTAAAAGGGAGGTACATGTGTTGATGTTTGTTTTGACACATCATAGGGAATCTATGATTTGAGATAATATGGGTGCCACTTTATTGGGTGGTTTTAGCCCATGGTTTTGTAAAATTGTTTGATGGTTTCATGTATAGTATCTCCTATATATAAGGTGCATGAGATGGAGGTTGTGTATAAGAGTCTTATAGCTATTGAATTACCTATGAATATTTGGTTGGTGATACTCTTGTAAATAGCTTGCTTTGCAAGTATATTTTAATTTGTTATTAATTTTGAATAATATATTGGGTGGCTTTGGAGTGTGAGTTTTTCTCCTGAAAAGGTTTTCCCCAAGTAAATTGTTGTGTTGTGGTATGCATGCTATTTATGTTTATTTTCATTAAGTTTATGTGACTATTGTAAGGATCTATAAAAAACTTTTGCATTACCCTCCTCTCAAGATTAGTGTAGGAAGTTTTTTCGCTACTTAACTTTCTTACATAATGGACAACTTGCATAGGACAAGGGAGACTAGATACAACTTTTAGTATAGCTCTCATATTATTTGTCTAATGATTATTTCATGAAGGAATTGTCTGGGTTGAAAAATGTGGTCTAGAGAAATGATATTCTTGTAGCTTTCCAAATTAGAAATTATATGCATAGCTCTCTATATACTGAAACATGTGATGTAATGTACGAAGGATTTTGTAAGATATTTCAAAATGATATGTAAATGAGGTATAGGATAACTTCATGGGTTGTAGAGAACTACAAAAGTGTTATCATCTTCATAGTGGATTAAAATAACTATTACATGGAGGAAATTGAACCTAGAACTGCATGGATACCTAAGTTGCCCTATGAGATATTTGGACCTAAATAGATAGCATGCTAACATCTTGGTTAGCAAACCTAAAGATCCTATGATGAATACTAAGAGGGGGGGTGAATTAGTATACCAAAAAATATTGTAAACAAACTCTTAAACAGTTTAGAAGATAACCGGTACAACAGTTTCACTAATAAACCGGTTAAAATAAATGCAAAGCAAATAGAAAACAAAGCATTCACCCACAAGAGCACAATCACCATAACAAAAGATATTTGATGTGGAAACACAAATAGGAAAAACCACGGTGAGCTGAAACTCACAAGTAACTATCTGCAGAATAGAAATCAAACCAATTAAGGTCAGACCAGTTAAGGTTGATGCCCTCCTAAATGGCACAAGGTTAGTCAATGATAAACAACACAAAAGACACAAAAACCATTAGTGTTAGTCAATCAAAAACTAATCTATGAAGGCATACCAAGAGAGACACTAAAAACATGCTAATGTATCTAACTAAAGAAGTAAAGATAATGAGACATCTCCAACTGCCTCTTAGCATGGCCTTAGCTTCTTCTCCCTTGTTCCTCTCCTCTCCAAGTTCCAAAATAGTGTAGCTCTCAGTAGCTTTTTGCACTATGGATGCTTATGGAGGATTGAGATTTAATATTAAGCTCCAAATATGAAATTAAAAGCCAAATACTATGCTAGTGATGCTAAAATGATTGATTTTACCAAAAAGACAAGATTTTAGTTATGCTATGCTAAATGCTCTCTAAAAATGTCTATAGCCTAAATGCATACAAGTTTTCAGGATCTGGATTATGAAGGAATGGGCTCTATTTATAGGAAAAAATGGAGCAATGGATGGCCAGGATTGAAAGGTTTAATCAAGGGTCAAGGTTGAAAGTTGGGGATCCATGTGCACAATTTGTACCAATGAAATGGTGACAAGTGTCAACACAGGATTGGGTTGAGAGAAGAGGTTGGAGGCATTAAAGGCCTGAGAAGACTTCATGGTTATCTAAAGGCTAAGGGTCAAGTCTAAATTAAGATTATCCACTGGATTAAGAGTTAATCCAAGGATAAACCTTTGTGCAAATGATTAAGAGATAATCATGGTCAAAGCATTAAAGGCTTGATGAGACCCTTGGGTTGGGTAGAGGCTGAGTCAAAACAAATGTTTTAACCATGTGGAAGGGTTTGGGTTAACCATTAATGGTTATTGGAGACTTTGGGGGATTAAGTGGTTGAAAGTTGGAAGCCTTTAATGGCTATCAAAGACTTTGAGGAATTAAGTGGTTGAAGGTTGAAAGCCTTTAATGGCTATCAAAGACTTTTAGGCTTTGAGAGGTGACTCCATTTTGCTTAGGAATGTGACAATAATTAGGGGATGGATTAAGCTAATTAGGAAGGGGTTAGAAGAATCTAGAAGGGGATTAGATTTTGCAAGTGGATTTGGTCGGTGAGGGAAAATAGGATTTTATTAAAATAAAAATTCATTTATTTCAATAAATATGTGCAAGTTGCATTTTTAGGAAAATGCAAGTGGGGTGGAGATAATGATTTAAATAAATGTTTTATTTAATTTATTTAAAAGAGGAAAAGGGAGATTTTAATTAAATAAAATAGATTTTATTTATTTAATTGAATGGAATTTGATTAAATGAATTAATTAAAATAAATTGAATAATTTATTTAATTAATAGAAGAATGTTTGGAGATGAATTAATTAAATATTAATTTAATTAACTGATGGCTAGTGGATTTTTAACCAAATAAATACGAAATATTCATTTAATTAAAATGGACAAATTTGTGTGACTACAAAGGTCATACAATGTTCTTCACCAGAATAGATCCTATTATGAATCTAGATCTTTGTTAGGAGATAAATCCTATTAAAGACTACCCTGTTAGAGGATTTCAAATCCATAGTTGTGAACCACCTTGTTAGAGGATTTACAAAGGCTTTGTTGGGCCTACTCGGTTAAGGGTTTTAGACTTGTCGAAGATGTGAGTGATCTAGCTAATAGCACAGTCTACTTAATTAGATCCTTGATAGCTCATTGTTAATGTATTTCGACATTACTTCAGTCTTCAATATCTCCACACTCTAACTCTTCACATAGAATTAATCTTCTCTACAATGATCACACATAACCTCTTCTATCACACATCTCTCATACTTTGTCTCATACATGCAAACACTAGACATGATGTCCTTATGAAGGAAATTGATTTCATGTCGGTCCAATAGGATTAGATTATAAGTTCCTAGGTTCAATGCATCTAGACACATTTGGTAACACGGCACAAAATCACCGCCAAAGTGTCGGTGGATGATAAGTCATCACACATTACAGAAATACCGATTGGTAACTCATCACAGAGTAATACCGGTTAACACAATATACCAATTAGCGGTTGACAAAAATGAAGACTGGTAGATCAAAGTGTTCCGATCAAAATTTAACTACCGCTTGGGTCCTTCATACCGCTTGTGAACCTCAAACCACTTGGGGTCTCCATACCGCTTGAGCTCTTTAATCAATCTGTGACCGATAAACATCTTTTGCAAAATACCGATAGTCTAAAGACTATACATTTACACAATACACAATACCGGTTGGAACAATTACTGGTTAAACATAACTCATACATCAATAAAGTGTGTGCCCATCAATGACAATCAAAACATCATCAAAATGCCAACAATCTCCCCCTTTGGCATTGATGGAAACACTTAGGAAAATTTTGACATCTAAGTGTTTTTACAACAAAAAATGCCATAATCAAAATTACTCCCCCTAAGCATATACACTATCTCTTTTTGTAGAAATTACAATATACACTACTCCCCCAAAGTGGTAACATGAAAGTACATGAAATGGTAACATTCACCAAAATTTTAAATACTACTACTCCCCCTTTGCCAACAATGACAGTAATGCAAAATAACCCTTGTTTCCTTATATATAAAATAGAGTAAATGTTTATGACAATGACGAATGAAACTTATCAAAAATAGATTTAAAGTCCTGCATAAAAGTTTTCATGGCCAATGTCCATGACTCAAGTAATGAGGTAGAAACCTCACTTTCAGTCTGCATCTAGAATACCAGTTCTTCCATTGCATCAATGGTACTCATTTCTTGAGTTACCGTGATGGCTTCCAAATTGAGAAAACATTTCTGAAGAATCTGCAGTCTTGGCAATATGACCAATTGAAGCTCCTGCAAATGTTTAGACCGGTTACTGATCTTTGAGTCCATCCTGGCAGTCTGAAGCTGATAGTGATAAATTGTTTGCCCATATGTAGTGAAGGAATCATATGGTATCTTGAAGTTGCTTATATATGCATGTAACTTCAATTGCAGTTTATCTTTTTGTTTAAGAACATCATCACAAAATAGATGGGGTTGCCAAATTTTATTCAATGGTAATTTTCCCTCATCCATAGCAACATCAATATCCTTCTATTGTTTTAGAAGTTGTGACTGGAGCTCATTCATTTTCTTGACTAAGGCAGTGTTGAGTGCCTTTTCATGATTCTTCTTTGCAGTGGCTGGAGCAACATCTTCCAGGCATTGTACCTGGTCCTCCACTATAATATAAAGAAGTTTGAGCTTGGACAAAGAGGAATTAGTACTGGGAAGATTAGTACCAGGAATTAGACTAGTAAAGGTGTCAATCACAGTTTGAATGACATCTTGTTCCTTCTTCCTCTGTAATGCTTTCAGTCTCTCTTGTGCAAGTTTTATGCTATGAAGCAGCTCAGACTCATCTGCAAATTGAATATAAATAGGACTGGTGGTGTCAACTGGTTTGGCTTGACCACCGATTGCCTTAGGAATCTTCGCTTGTTTGGTTTTCTCTGCTTCCTTCTCCTTTGCTACTCTTTTCTTTTTCTCTTATTTCTTCTTTTTCTCCTCTTCTTGTTTCTTCTTCAGTTCTTCCTTCTT
The DNA here is from genome assembly GCF_030272615.1 of Cryptomeria japonica. Lineage (NCBI taxonomy): Eukaryota > Viridiplantae > Streptophyta > Pinopsida > Cupressales > Cupressaceae > Cryptomeria > Cryptomeria japonica. The sequence goes on from NC_081411.1 coordinate 258,524,434, forward strand.
CTTGTCTTCTTCCTGGTTTTTCTTCTCTTCCTCCTTCTTCTTCTCTTCTTCCTTCCACTTGTCTTCTTCTTTTCTCTTCTCCTCTTCTTTTCTCTTCTCCTCTTCTTTCCTCTTCTCCTCTTCTTTTCTCTTCTCCTCTTCTTTCCTTTTCTCTTCTTCTTTCCTTTTCTCTTCCTCTTTCTTTTTCTCTACATGTTCTTTGTCAAGAGTGACATCCTCAACATCTAATGCATCCACATCAATGGGATCCATTTTCTTTGTCTCTCTTTCACCTTCACTGTTAAATACTTCATCCGGTTTAGCTGAGGATAGGTCTGGATCTTGTTTATCCTTCATATTGGCCTCAGACACTTGGTGTAATCTAACAACAGCTTTAGCATGTAAATATGTGTCCTTCTCCACTTTAGAAGCTCTGCCTTCTAGCAACCTGAGTCTTCTCCTTCGCATGAAGAAGAGGCCTTTGTTCTTATCCATTATCTCAAATAATTATGAATTTGAAGCATCAAGAAAATATTATGCAAAAATTTACTCTCTGATCTCTTGTTCTTTCTTGATGGCAATGTGCCATTTATTATTCAAAGAATTGTACAAAAAATCAGGTGTAAGCGATCTAATCTCTGATGACAACCGGTCATTAACACATTAATATTTAATGATTTCCCGCTCTACTTCTTCTTTCTCACTATTAGTAAAATCATCAAAATATTCTTTTAAATCATCAAGAACTTTCCTCTTAATATTCTTAATTGTCCTATGACAATGTGTCATCGGTTTATAAGAGGAAATATCTATATTTACTGGTACTGAGGTTGCAGGTGCATTACTAGTAGATTTTGCCTTCTTTCTTGATTGTCTTGTCTTCTTAGGTTGAATTTCCGGTTCGGTATCCTCTGACTCTGGTGAGCTAGTTTTGGTTTTCCACTTCCTGTCAAAGACTTTATCAGGAATAACATCAAGTTTCTTCTTAGTAGGTGACTGCTTGGTCACTTTTGGACTGGCAGAGGTAACCGGTGCAAATACCAATGACACTTCTTTATCCTTTTTCTATTTTGGTTCTTCAACTGGTGTTACCCTCTCCAAATAGGTGTTGGTTCTCTTTTTCTTCACATCTAGTGGTGAGGCAAGTAGGGTAAAGGCATACCCGATTAGCATGTCATTCACCACTTCATATCCCATTGGTTCAACTTCTTCCTTTTTGGGTTCCACTGCTTCCATTATGCATTCATCTACCTTTATTGTAAAGCAGATGTCATCTTCATACTTCTTCACAATATCATCAGATATCCTCATTCTCAGGTTCATTTTCCACCTGAATTCATCAAAATACTTGTTAAGAACCTTAGGATATGTAGTTCCCACTATTTGTAGGCTTTCCTTGATTTGTCTGGAGACCGATAGGTTAGCAGACCATTGTACATCACCTACTCTAGGGAAATAACCTTGAAAGTAGAAGAATAAGCCGACCAAAAGTTGTCCAAACCTGAACCTTAAAGCATAGTCTTGTTTAATAGACTTTAGGTTCAATAGCAATTGCTTCTGCAAATAGGTACATAGGTCAAATGTAGTATTTTCTTTAATCATTCTATAAGTAGCATTCACCACAGCAGCTGGTATAGAATTCATTCTACTGGCATAGAATATCTGGTAACCAATCACCATGCAAGCATACTTCACCAAATCATCTTTGATGATGTTGACGGTCATTGCTTGTTGGTCACTCAGAGAACCAGTGAGGCTAGTCATTTCAGTTTTGGTGACCTTTCTTAGTGCTGGTACCTCTCCAATGTTGTAGAAACTGATGATGGCATGAATTTCCTCTAGTGTGATGTCATGCGTATGCTCGAGGTACATCTTATCACCATGTACTCTACTAAGGATGATGCGGATATGATCTTTTGTGAACTCTTCCAGAAAATATACTACATTATGCAGTTTCATCTTCTCAAGGACACTGTACTCCAGTTTGATCTTCTTATCATCCCCACAGAACAGGCTTACCTAGGAATGAATCACCAGGGATCCTAGGTCTTCCAATTTACAGTCAATATACCCTGAAATATCATCCTCAATGATTACTCCGGGGAGTATTTGGGATAGGGCATTGTGTTACATTTTAATTTGAATAAATTCGGCTGAATTTCAAGGTGCATTAGAACTAGAGTGCAATGCAGAAGCCATGATAAGAAATAAATTTGAGAAATACCTTCACAATCCAAAATTTAGGGTTTTCCAATGTCTCCCACAATACACCACTTTGGTTGCTTGATAACCACTTTAGTGTTCTTCACTGATAGATTGAAAAAGGTCACTAGATTCCTCTGCAAGATTTTAAATTCACTTTGAATCAATAAACGAATCTCTCTTTGTCACTCTACTCTTGAAAATTCTTCGCTCGAAAATAGATAAGTGAAAATGATGACCAAAATCCTTTTAAACAGACTTTTCACCTACCATAATAAATGCATCACCATTAGGGCACAAACCCTAATTTTGCCTTTTACCACTTCCAATCTTCTACTGATTGACAAGTAACATATACTGGTTAAGGTCTTTACCGATATAAACCAAGGGTTTGAAATATTTCACCGATATGTTCCCCCTAAGCTTTTTTGAAGCTCAATTTGCCGGTTCAGAGACTTCCACACTAGGTGCAGAAACTGGTTCATCCTGTGACACTTCTTCTGGTTTCTTTTTCCAAGTTTTATTCATTTTTGTTTGAATGGTTTCAACATCAATCTTCCCTTCTGGAGTGATCGGTATATCATTCGATAGGTTCTTTCTCAGTCTGCAAGTTCTAGAAGTGTGTCCCAGTTTGTTGCAATGATAGCATACCATTTCAGGTGTTCTCCATGGTCCATTATTCATACTTTCATTCTTCCTTCTGCATGTTGGAGCAGTGTGACCGCTACCATGATAGATCAAATAGGTTGCTTTCCAACCATTTTCTACTTGATAACCACCTAACCGATGGTCATAGGTATTGTACCAGTTGGGATTCTGGTTCACAGAAGGTTCCAGGATAACTCCTTGAGTCCTTGGAGGGTATCTCCCAGTGTTGTGCAAAATAGACCTGCATTCAAATGCTCTATGCCCAAACTTGTTGCATGCATAGCAATTTCCATTGAATCTATTGGATCTAGGCTTATTATTTAGAAAGTAAGGAAAATTGTTATAAGCCTTGCTTCTACACACATTAGCAGTATGTCTTTCTTTGAGACAATTAAAGAAAACATGTTTAAACTTTTGCTTATCTTTATTCTTGGATTTCAGTTGCTTCTTTGATGCTTCCTCTTTTGTTCCAGTGGTCTCACCTTCCTCATATCTAGAGAAACCAAGTCCAGTGGTATTCTTTATCAGTTTTTTCGATTCTAGATTTTTCTCTAGCTTAGCAGTACTCTGATTGAATTTGGCAAGTATCTCCTTTGACTCAGTAATTTCCTTCGAAATAGCAGGATTGGATTCCTTCAAGGTTGCATTCTTAGAAATAGCCATGTTTAGTTCACCTTGCATTTCTTCTTTTTCCACTTTACTCTCTTGGAGATGAGCGGTAAGGGCACTGATTTCTTGCTTCAGCTTGGAGATCTCATGATCTTTGTCTTTTACCAGATCTTTAGCTTTCCTTTTGTTCTCAAGTTCTTGACACATTCTGATAGTCAGTCCTTTCAACTCCCTTCTCGGGTTGGCATTAGATTCATTCAATTTTTCAACTTCTTCAACTAGGGCATCCATGTTTGCTTCATCAAAAGAACTATTTTCAGTAAGTTCCATCAGTTTCTCAGCATGCTCTCTTCTTTTGGCCAAAGAGGCTTTGTACCTAACTTTGAGTTCATCATAGGCTCTCTCAGTCTGAGTGAGATGATGAGTAAGTTCCCTCACATTGTATTCCCCCATATCTAATTCCAAGTGGTTAGACTTATAGAAAGGTTGGCTCTGATACCAATTGATGAATACTAAGAGGGGAGGGTGAATTTGTATACCAAAAAATATTGTAAGAAAACTCTTAAACAGTTTAGCAGATAACCGGTACAACAATTTCACTAATAAACCAGTTAAAATAAATGCAAACCAAATAGAAAACAAAGCATTCACCCACAAGAGCACAATCACCATAACACAAGATATTTGACATGGAAACCCAAATGGGAAAAACCACGGTGAGCAGAAACTCACAAGTAACTATCTACAGAATAGAAACTAGATCGGTTAAGGTCAGGTCAGTTAAGGTCATACAATGTTCTTCACCAAAACAGATCCTGTTAAGAATCTAGATCTCTGTTAGAAGATAAATCATGTTAAAGACTACCTTGTTAGATGATTTTAGATCCACAATTGTGAACCACCTTGTTAGAGGATTTACAAAGGCTTTGCTGGGCCTACCTGGTTAAGGGTTTCAGACTTGTCGAAGATGAGAGTGATGCTCTGCAAAAAGGATTAGAAAATCTGTTTGATGGCCACACACACACGAGCACAAGAAACAAACGTTAGTGTTAGCAACAAAAGATTATCCTAAACAGGCATATCAAGAGAGATATTAAGCATGAAATAGAAAGCATATAAACATAGAATGAAATAGCTAATCAAGATGCTCATAGTTGCTCCTCCCTTGTTCCTCTCCTCTCCAAGTCCCAAATGAGTGTAGCTCTCAGCTTTTAGCACTAGCCATGGATGCCATATGGAGATTCAAGATGGTTGAATATGATAAGCAAATACTATGCAAGAGTAGATAGTGATGCTATGAAAAAGCTCTATGCTAATGCCAGTATAACAACAATACTCTAAAATGCTTCCTCTTTTGCTTGAGGAGAAGGGTTCTATTTATAGAAGAAATAGGGAAATGAAGGGTTAAGATTGAGCAATCTTAACAAGGGTTAGGATTGAAAGTTGGGGATCCATGTGCACAATTGGCACCAATAAAATGGTGACAAGTTTCAACATAGGATTGGGTTGAGAGAAGAGGTTGGAGGCATTAAAGGCCTGAGAAGACCTCATGGTTATCTAGAAGGTAAGGGTCAAGTCTAAATTAAGATTACCCATTGGATTAAGAGTTAATCCAAGGATAAACCTTTGTGCAAATGTTTAAGAGATAATCATGGTCAAAGCATTAATGGCCTGATGAGACCTTTGGGTTGGGTAGAGGTTGAGTCAAAACAAATGTTTTAACCATGTGGGAGGGTTGAATTAACCATTAATGGTTATTGGAGACTTTGGGGATTAAGTGGTTGAAGGTTGAAAGCTTTCAAAGGTTATCCAAGACTTTGAGGGTTAATTTGTTGAACACACAAAGCACTAATTGCTTTTCAAAGACTTTGGAGTCTTTGAGAAGTGACTCCAATTTGCTTAGGAATGTGACAATATTTAGGGGATGGATTAGGCTAATTAGGAAGGGTTTAGAAGAATCTAGAAGGGGTTTAGGCATACAAGTGGATTTTGTAGGAAAATGCAAGTGGGAGAAATTTTGGTATTTTCAATTAAAATAAAATCATTTATTTCAATTAAATGGTGTAATTTGCATTTGGATAAATATTCAAATAAATATTAATTTATTTAAATGAGAAAATGAAGATAAAGCATTTAAATGCTTGAAGACTTTGAGGGAAACCATTAAAGGCTTGAAGACTTTAAGGAAAACCATTAAAGTCTTAAGAAGACTATAGAAGGAAGCCATCAAGTTTGAAGACTTTAAAGCCATCAAGTTTGACTACTTTAAGGGAAACCATTAAAGGTTTCAAGTGGGTGAGGATAAATAGGATTTTAAATAAATAATTTATTTAAAATAGTTGTGCAACTTGCTTTTGTAGGAAAATGCAAGTGGGTGGAGGATAAAGGTGATTTAAATAAATGATTTATTTATTTAAATGTGAGAGGTGGGATTTTGGGGGTTTTAAATAAATATTAATTTATTTAAATGTGAGAGAAGATTTAATTAAATAAATATGATTTATTTATTTAATTAATGGTCTGAATTTGGTTAAGTGAATTAAATCAAATAAATTGAATAATTTATTTAATTAATAGGAGAAGAGGGTTAAGATGAATTAATTAAATATTAATTTAATTAATTATTAATTGATGGTTAAATAATCAAATAAATACTAAATATTCATTTAATTAAGTGGACAGATTTATGTGACTACATTTGCCCCTCTTTGAGACGGTGCGGTTTATCGCGTCGTTTCAAAGAAAGAAAAATAGGTGTGAAGAAATGCCCCATAAAATGTAAATTTAATGGGTGGTATGCCCCCTCGAGAGATGGGCCGAATTTTTTTTTTGAAAAATCGGGCGATCTCTCGAAAAAGAATGAAAAGTGGAGGGGAGGTAGAATAGAAGAAATTAGAACTAATGATGAAAGAATGGGAGAAAATGGAGTGAATATGAAGAAACAACAAGCCAGCGAGTACCCTGAGGTCATGCAAGAGATACATAGCAGATGTAGTGTGGGGTTTGGATTGATGCTATACAATTGATCAAAATTGGTTGGACAATCTGGTGCAATCGGTTTGATTGCCCCGGTCAAGTCAAAGCGTGACAGTTGATGTCAGTTGGTCGCTTGGACATGATAAAGTCTGAGTAAGTGAATCAAAGTGACCTGATGTGACTTAGACAATTGATGCAATTGCCCGATGAAGTCAAGGTATATGAAGCAAAATACTCGTTGAGACGTAGACAATTGATGTAATTGTCCGTTGGATTGTGTTTGATTGGTTGATCAATTGATAGTATGTGCGTGTGATGGATGGTTGTGGGGAATCATAGCAGCCCCGTTGAGACTAGGTCATTATGATAAATGCCTGATGTAGTCTAGGATTACCATGATCGATTACCTGTTGAGACCCGAAGATACTTGATCAGAGTATCTGTTGATAGTCTAGGTGTGTGGGAGTCGATGTATCTGTGCAAAATAGAGTAACTTTCTTGACTTATTGGATGACTTAGGATAGGAAACACAATCCCTCCTATTTAGAGATGGATGGTGATGAACGTGGCTTGATTAGGTTGATTGGGACATGATGTAGGGTATGTGATGGTGATTATCGAGATGGGGAGGGTGAGGGGGGATTCGATGTTAGATAGAAGATATGGAGGACTAGGACCGAGTCCTATGGAAGAAGATGAGTAAAATAGAGTATGCATTATTATGACTATGTATGCATGATATGCAGCTATTATGAATGTATGGATGGGTGGAATGCAACGAAATGCAATATATACAAATGAGATGGAATGACGATCCATGGTGCTTTATTTTTCATCATTGAGCTTTAAAATGTTGGAAGAAAATACAAGCAACTTGACATAAAGATTCAAGATGACCAGAGTATTTCTTACATGGATTTGATATAGCAAGTTAATACAAGCAACTTGATATAATGGATCAAGTTGACCTGAGTATTGCTTGCGGAACAGACAAGGATTATCTCCTTTCATGCATGACTTGGATCGTCCTCCTTGATCTTAGACTGATCATATCCTGAGACAAGTGCATACCGTACTAAGAGATAAAAAACCTTTATCCAGTTTGGATGAGGTAGGAGGAACCAAAGGAAGAGCATTGCACCTGCAAACAAACAATATATACATAAAGAATAAAGAATAAGGATCCTTGGTAATGGTTCATGTTCATATGGTCGAGGTATACGCTGTAGTCAGCAAGCCGTAATGATCTAGGACTGCATTTTTGCCTATGATCACATAGCTTAGTGAACTTCCCACGTAGACACCATTAGTACATGCCCCAGAACTTCATCGGAAATAATGCGCAAACGATACAAAACAATGCTGAAAGATCCCGATACAGATAAACAAATGAATTACTCACGAATCAACCAAGCATTTGATAGCTTAACATAATTTTCTTGTCAAAGAAAACGTCATCTTGTCTTTGTTTTGATAAGGAAGGATGCATCCTTGTTTAAGACAGTTTGGATTGTTGATGTTGATTTGTGTTGGTCGAGTGATAAGTGGTCATTTGTGTGAGTATTTTGTCAATGTTTGTTTTGTATCTGATCGGATGAATATGTACAAGGTGTTGTCATGTTTTTGGGTGATTTTCGATGGTTTTTCCGATGTTTTTGGATTTTGTGTAATAGTTTTTGAATGTTTTTGGATTTTGTGAGTCATTTTTGAATGTTTTTGGATTTTGCGAGACATTTTTGAATGTTTTTGTATTTTGCGAGACATTTTTGAATGTTTTTGTATTTTGCGAGACATTTTTGAATGTTTTTGCCAATGAATCACCAGTAATGTAGAATCCACTTCCATCATCTAGATTGTAAGGGCATTGCCCCCAAGTTGGACATGATTTATGAAAAAGCGGGATGCTAGACGCATGAAGTACTTTCTTGGATTACAGATAAAATAACAAGCCATGGTTAGATGGATGGATGTGTGTATGTATGAATGTGATCGCAACAAGCCTGAAAGATACTGGAGCCATTGCCTTTACGAGTGGCGCCTGTTTGCCAGGTTTTCACCATCGTTCTTACCCAAGGTGCCACCGGAGTGGTTGTTCACCGTTTGGATGCATGATTTTTCTTTACTTTTTTGAATGTTTTTATATTTTCTTCAGGACATTTTTCTGAATGTTTTTTGGTATTTTTCTGATATGTAGGGGAGTCTGATGCTCTGTACACCTTAGGTATAAAACCGTTTGAGGTGCATGCTATTGATTGGGTCTGCGAGTGGTTCTCCATCTGATGTGGCCAACTGATATGCCCCGGACCCGAATACAGCAGTGACAACATATGGGCCCAACCAGTTTGATTCAAACTTGCCTTGATGTTCTCTGTTTGGTTGGTTGCGAGGATTTTCTCGAAGAACAAGATCACCTACCTCAAATGTACGAGATCTAACTCGGTGATTGTAGCTTCTACTCATGCGCTGCTGATAGGCTTTGAGGTGATTGTATGCAGCTTGTCGTTTCTCATCAAGTAACTCTAAGTCCTGAAGACGTGAGACTCTGTAAGCTTCATCATCAATGAGATTATGCAAAGAAACCCGTAATGATGGTATCTCGACCTCAATAGGCAAGATAGCTTCTGCACCATAGACCAATGAATAAGGAGTTGCACCTGTAGGGGTTCGAATGCTAGTTCGATATGCCCATAGCGCTGGATTCAATTGAACATGCCAATCACGGCCGGCATCATTGACTGTCTTCTTTAGGATCCTCAATATGTTTTTATTGGATGCTTCGGCCTGACCATTGCCTTGTGGGTAATAGGGAGTGGAAAAGCGGTGTTGGATATGAAATTTCTCACAAAGCTCACGGACATCCTGATTTTTGAAAGGAAGACCGTTATCTGTGACAATGGACATGGGCACACCATACCGACAGATGATGTAATTGAGGATGAATGAGGCGATCTGCTTGCCGGTGACTTGGGTAAGTGGAACAGCTTCGATCCACTTGGTGAAATATTCGGTGGCGGTAATAATGAATTTATGGCCATTGGATGAAGATGGATGGATTTTACCCACAAGATCAAGACCCCATTGACAAAAAGGCCATGGTGTTGTGATTGGTTGCAGTTCTTGTGCTGGTGCATGTATCAGGTCACCGTGAACTTGACATTTCTTGCACTTCCTGACAAAGTAGTAGGAATCCTTTTCCATAGAGGGCCAATAGTATCCAGCTCGCATGATCTTCTTGGCTAGTGATGGACCACTTGAGTGAGTCCCGCAAATTCCTTCATGTACCTCTTCCAAAGCCTTTGTTATCTCACCTTGTTCTAGACATCGAAGGAGAGTACCATCAAGACTACGTCGGTATAGGGTTTCGGCAATAATGGTATATCGAGCAGTTTGGCGAATGAAGGTTTTACGTTGGTTATTTGATTGGTTGGGAGGAAGGGTGTGATCGCGGAGATAGGTGTAGAACTCACCGTACCATGGGGATTCAGAACCAACAAGGCAACATATCATTTCAGATTCAGGGATATCATAAGCGGGAATCCAAAGTTGTTCTACCAAGAACTCGTAGCGTGTTGAATTCTGTGGAAGATCTAGTAGAGATGCGATGGTAGCCATGGCATCAACAACTCGATTCTGATCTCTTGGTATCTGCTCAAAAGTGATAGTAGTGAATGATGTCTTTAGATTGTCCACCATTTTCTTATATGGCATGAGTTTATCATCTTTGGTCTGATATTCATCTGTTGCTTGTCGAATGACCAGTTGCGAGTCGCCATATACTTGTAGTTCTTTTAGTTTCCATTGTATGGCTAGCCTAAGTCCTGTGATCAAAGCCTCATACTCTGCTATGTTGTTTGTGCATGGAAATGTGAGCCTGTAAGACTTCGGGATGCTATCACCTTGAGGTGTGATAAACAGAATGCCTGCCCCTGAGCCGTGCCTAGTGTATGACCCATCAAAATATAGTTTCCATGGTTGTGCTGTTGTGATCATGAATATCTCTTCATTTGGAAAATTGGAAATGAGAGGATGATCACCTATGAGAGGTGCATCGGCCAACTGATCTGCAATAACTTGACCTTTGATAGCTTTACGGTCCACATACTCAATATCAAATTCACTTAGAATCATCACCCATTTGGCTAAGCGACCTGTCAATGCTGCTTTGCTGAGTAAATACTTGAGTGGATCAATCTTTGCAATGAGTTGTACCTTGTGTGTTAATAGATAGTGCCGCAATTTAGTGGCTGCTAAGATTACTGCTAGGCAAGCTCGCTCAATAGGTGTGTAATTGAGTTCATAGCCCACAAGTGTGCGAGAGATGTAGTAAATAGCACACTCTTTTCCTTCTGCATTATGTTGTGCCAGTAGTACACCCAATGTTGTACTTGTTGCTGAGATATAGAGCAATAATGGTCTACTTGGATCTGGTGGCATCAGCAATGGTGGATTCATGAGATAGTCTTTAAGTGCCTGAAATGCTTGCTGGCATCTGTCATCCCACTGAAAGTGGATGTTCTTGTGTAGCAGGTGTGTGAATGGGTGACACTTATCAGCCAATTGTGCAATGAATCTGCGGATGGATTGAAGCCGTCCTTGTAGTGTCCTTAGCTGACTGATATTCTTTGGAGGTGGCATGTCCATGATTGCCTTAACCTTTGCTGGATCGACCTCAATACCTTTGCTTGAGACAATGTATCCTAGAAGCTTCCCGGAGGTCACTCCGAAGACACATTTCTTTGGGTTGAGTCGAACATGATATTGTTCCAGTCTATCAAAGATTTTATCTAAGATGTGAAGATGTCCTTCTCTAGTAAGTGATTTTGCTAGTAAATCATCCACATAATCTTCCATTATAGTATGCATCATGTCATGGAAGATGGTGGTCATTGCTCTTTGATAGGTCGCTCCTGCATTCTTTAGACCAAAAGGCATTACATTCCAGCAGTATGTGCCCCATGGACATGTGAAGGCTGTCTTATGTTGGTCCTCTGGTGCGATCTTTATTTGATTGTATCCTGAAAAGCCATCCATGAGTGAAAGCATGGCATGTCCTGCTGTCAAATCTACTATGATGTCGATATTTGGTAGAGGGAAGTCATCCTTAGGACATGCCTTATTCAGATCTCTGAAGTCTGTACAAATGCGGATGCCCCCTTTTGGTTTGCCAACTGGTACAATGTTGGAGATCCATTCTGCATAATCAATTGGTCTAATGAAACCAACATCCAGGAGTTTCTTGAGTTCTATTTTGACTAGCACGGCAATCTGAGGATGCATCTTACGAAGCTTCTGCTTGACAGGTTTGGCTCCTTTTGCTACTGTGAGATGATGCATGACTAAATCAGGATCAAGCCCAGGCATGTCTGCATATGACCATGCAAAGTTGATCTGACGCTGTTGGAAGAACTCTATAAATTGAGGTTGTTCCTCTGGAGTGAGAAGAGATGCCAGATGTATGATATGAGGATTTTCAGGAGTCCCCACATTGTATTCTTTGGTTTCCTCGATAAGAATCGTTGATCGTTCCTGTTGTGTACTAGCAGGGAGAATGTCAAACCCTTCATCCTCAAGTGCCTCAGAGAGGTTTTCACCGTTGGATACGCTCTTTCTTTTTACTTTTGTTGGATCAAACAGTGCCACAGTGTGGTTTTCACTGGAAGATCCATGTTTTAATGTTATATTTTTGCAGCTGAAGGGTTTGGCATCTGCCCCGAAGTATGCTGCGCTATTAAGTTCAATGGCGAATCCAGCTTTGTGATCCCCGCTTGGTAGATTATCCCTTAATTCCAAAAAGTCAATGATAGCCTCATCGTTTTGGAAGAGGTCAAGACATGGGGGATTTGGTTGGTTCCATTCGATGAGTTCAGGGTGGATAATGGGCATTACTTCATCGATTAAGTTAAGTGCGGGAGATGTATCAGTGAGGGTTAAGACAGTGTGGTGAAGGTCGTTGATGGTACTCTCCCTGTCAGAATCAAGCGTAGGATGAGACGTAGGGTCTGTGGAAGATGTTTCTAGCTCAGGTACCCAAGTGGTCTTTATCTGTGCTTCTCCGTAAACAGGGATGTCTTTGCGGGGTGGAGGTGGTGATGTGTCTTCCTCATCTGAAGTGTTAAGCTGTACTGAATCGAATTCCCACTCATGTGAGTCGGTCTCTGAATCACTCTCCAGCATCCGATTGCTATACCATACTGGGATGTCTTTGGAGTTAAACACGGCAGGTGTGATTGGTTTATGTATCCTTGTAGTGATCGGTGTTGCAGGAATTGTGATGGGGTTTAATGGATTTGTCACTGGAAGTATCGGTAATGGTGACTCAGTGGCTTCTACTGGAACTACTGGTGCCATAGATGCTGCTGCGGGTTCCAATATAGTTGCTGCTACAAATGGTGTTGCTGATAGGATTACTGGTTCGTTTGATGGGATGAGTGACATTGGTGATGGTGGAGTTGTGAGCCTTGAGGGGGCAGTGGGGATAGTGCTTGATGGTGCTTTGATTATGAAAGGTATCCTCTTTGCAGTAGGTGGGCAAAATGGTTTGCTGGGTTTTCCTTTGAATCTGAGTTTAGGAAGGATCTCTTTTTCAAAGCCAAGGCCTGTATTACCTTTGGGCTTGAATTCTGGTAGTAGAGGTTCGTGTCGTCCTTGTTTGCAGTATCCCAAAGCACTCTGACCATCATATCCCATTCTTTGCATAATGAGGAGGCCTTTGCCATATTGTTCCGTAGGAAGTGTAACTTGCGGTTTGTCAGTGGTGATGGGATCTTTATAGATCCAGTCCGCCAGGTCCTCATCTTGTGTCTCTTCCTCTTGACTCTTTCCAAGAATGAAAGGCGTTAAGGCACATGGAGGCGTGATTAGTGGTTGCTGGAGCAACTGCTGTGGTTTACCATGTGTTCTAGGAGAAGTGGGCATTTGTCCCACACAAAAGAGCTGACTCAAGTTGTATTCTCCAGGACCTTCCTCTGCGATTTTCATCTTAAGCTTTTCTTGCTTGGGTATAGGGGTGTTTGAACTAGCAAGAGAGGCGGGATTTACATATGATGTGGAGGAAATGGCTTCCCTATTATTAGGAACAGTAATTTCTGGTTGATGGCTGATATTATGGCAAAATGCAAAGGGATTTGCATCGCCCAGGATTGTGATCTCTGCACCATTATGTGGGAACTTGATACATTGATGGTAGGTAGATGGAACAGCTTGCATGGCATGTATCCAAGGTCTCCCTAATAATAGATTATATGGCAGAGGAAGGTCCAGAACCTGACAAATGATATGCTTTACCACAGGGCCCACTCGGATTGGTAGTACCACAGCTCCTTTGGATGAACACTCTGCATCATCATAGGCCTTGATGGTGATCTTCTTGCGAGGATCCACTGATTCTATTGCATATCCCAATGCTGTGACCAACTGTAGTGTACAGATGTTTAGGCCTGCTCCATTATCTATCAAGACTCGCTTGATCCTGTGTTGGTTGACAAAGCCTTCAATGTGGAGTGAGGCGTTATGAGGTTGTTGGAACGAAGAGTTGTCACTTTCAGAAAAAGTGAGACAAGGTGATGACTTTAGAGTTCCAACCATGGCTTGAAATTGGTCCGTGTTTAGGTTTGCAGGGACTGACGCCTCTTGGAGTGCGTGATCCAAGATTGTTTTATGAGAGGGTGACAGACGCAAAAGCTCCAAAATGGATATAAGTGCAGGGGTTTTGTCTAATTGTTCCACAAGATTGTACTGCTTTGGGATGGAGGTGGTGCCTTGTGGAGCTGCCTTGATGGTAACTTTGCCGCGACGCGTAACAACATTGCAATTTGAGGTGGGATTTTTGAAGGTGATAGTTGCAATTTGTTCACTGGCATCATACAGGTGATTGACAGTGTAGTTATACGCAGCTTGCGTATAATCAGTGGTATCAGGACCTCGTCTGGAAGTGGAAGGACCCCTTTGATCTTGTGATGGAAGTGGATTCTTGAACATCTGATGATCATTATTGGTTGTTTTTGGGTCATGCCCTTCAATTTCAATTTCTCCTCGGTCAATAAGATCCTGAATGAGATCTTTCAATCGGTGACAATTACTTGTTTTGTGTCCTCTTCCTTGATGGAATTCACAATGTTCAGTATCTCTCCACCATGCCGGTTTGACCTGAGGCTCATAATTTGATAACTTAGGTAGAGTGATCAAATTCTGAGAAATGAGTTGTCGCATCACTGTTTCAATGGGTTCCCCTAAGGGAGTGTATGTGCGTTTTTGTTTTTGTGGACGAGGTCTTGGTTCATCCTGAGATGTGATGCGACCTTGATTAGGAAGAACATTTGTGTTATTTTGAGGTGGAGGATTTTGTCCTGCAAACCGAACCACAGGTTGTGCATTTTGGACAGTCCGAGCATCCACAACCCCATCGTTAACGATATTCTTATTCTTGTTCCAGAAGTTTGGTTTATCGCTATTGAAGCGCGGGCGAGGACCATCTTTGGGTTCATTAAAGATTTTGATGAGTCCTTTTTTGATGAGTGCCCTTTCACATTTTATACCTTTGGTGATCATATCGTTAAAAGAGTCTGTGTCTTTGACATCCAGGTGAAATTCCATTTCTTCGTTTAAGTTGGAAATGAAAATTTCCACTAGTTCTCGTTCAGGTAACTGAAGAGAACGTCTGCTAGACATTTGGCGCCATCGTTGCAGGAATACTGCGAATAATTCACCTGGTTTTTGTTTGGTGTTGCATAGATCAGCCATGGTGATGTCGCGTTCAATATTATAAGAGTAATGAGATAGGAACTTCTGGATGAGTTCCTCAAATGTTCTAATGCCACTTGGAAGTCGGGAAAACCATGATGTGGTTGTTCCTCCCAAGCTTTGGGGAAAAAGGCGCATTAGGTATGTGTCCTCATAAGCAACTTCGAGACAAGCGGAATGAAATTCTCGGACATGATCACGGGGATCTCCCTTTCCTCTATATTTTTCGAATTTTGGTGTTTCGAACCCGCGTGGAAAGGGTGGCATATAAAGATTCCTATCAAACGGATAGGGACAGATGTCGTTAAGTGAGAATTGATTGGTCCTAACACCACTATGAAGTTGTTGGGCGAGATTCTCGACTTGTTGCCGCAACATCTCCATTTCATTTGGAGGAGGAGGTGGTGGGTTACCTCGAGGGATGTTATATCTGATGTGATTTCTACCTCTTTCCTCCTCATGGCGACTTTGTCTTTCTGATGCTTGTCTTAATTGGGCAAGATCAAAGTCTGAGGGGAGTTTGGCTCCTTCTTGAGCAAGTCTTAAGAAGTGAGCATCTGCGTTGCTCCTTAGTATTTCATCAAATAATCTGTTAAAATGAGGGTTATGCTGAACCCTTTCGATTGTTGAAGGAGTGGGTGTACCTGGGTTTTCATCATTCCCAGTTCCTCCAAGTGCTTCTTGAAATTCATTGAGGTTGTCCTCTTCTTCCTCAATTTCTATTTCTTGCTGCCTTGATCGTGATCGGGTTTGAGCCATTTTGTTTGCAAGTTTGTTTTGAAGTTGATTGAAGATGATGATGAGTTGGTGATGAAAGATTGATGATTGGTGATTTGTGTTGTATGGGGATCTCTAGCACTTTTAAGGTAGATGTAACCGAAATTCCCTTCTTTGAATTGCTTGTTTGTTTGATAAGTTTGGATGTGATAAGGTGTAGAGAAATCTGAGATGTGTTACAGATTTTGACTACCTAGCAATGAGAGGATTCACTCATGAACTAGTTTTAACCTGCGTAGATGTGTCTCTTAGGATGAGCTTATCCTAGATGTAGAAACAATCTAAAAGTGATGTGATGTGTTTGATTTCAAGCAATATCTAAAAAGGAATCTTGGGACAAGAACCTCTTAATGTTTTGAGAGTTGGGATGGATTGATGATGAAGTGATGATGTATGAGTGGGATGATGGATGAAAATGTTTTCAACTTTCAATAAAAACTTTGTGTCACAAATGGGACAAACTCTTCTTCTTCCCTTTCAGACGTTGGTGGCACTTCTCGAGCTGTGTTGTAGGTGATACAGATGTTTGGGAAGAAATTGGGATTAATCTTTCCTCCTTGATTTTTGTGATAACTCAGAGCTCTATATTGCATAAAAGCTCTGTGGTTCAATGATTCTGAATCAAACTCGTTTGTTTTACCTTGAAGGTATAGACGCATGCGATGTAGAAAGACTCTATGGGAGACAAAGATTTGTCGATTGATATAGAAGAATTTCCTCCTTTTGATTAAAGCCTTTGAGCTTAGTGGTCTCCTTTTCAAGGTGATACTCTGATGACACTTCTTCTTTCGCAAGATGTGAAGAATGGTCATAAATTTTTGACTCTTTGTTTGTTTGCACTTTGTTTTTGGTATTTTTGGTTGTGTTGACAGATGTTGGATGAATACTTTGTTTTTGGGATTGATTTTCTGATTTTTCTTTGACAAGAAAACAAAGCAAGCACACAAACACAAGATTGTAGCCTCAAAGGCACAAATGAGTATGGGTCTAGATCAACCCAATTCTTGGACTTGTTTTTGACCCTTCCTTTAGATGTATTTTAAGGTGTATTTCCAAAGCCTGAAGTCGGCTCAATTTGCTCTAGGTCTGTAAAACGAACACACTTCAAACACTCTTTATCCCTATGGTCAAATGGCCAGTAGTGATAAATTTAGCCCACATCTTGATATTTCTTCGACTTTGGTACTACATACCTTATGAATCCCGCCGTGGCAGGTAAGGATGTGATATACTAAGTCTTGCACGAGCATAACAAATAGATGATCCCTATGATGGGGGAGTCACCACTTTTATCAAGCCACAAGTGACTTTTCAAAAAGCTATGTTTCTACTCAAGGAAATATGTATGGTGAGTATCTTGGGAGCAAAACCATCTATGCTCTTGCACTAAATTATATCTCAAATATCCTCAATCAATAGAACAGGTGGGCTACTACTTAAAGGTGTTTAGTCATGTTCGATGTTTTTGGACATAAGTTCATTCTGCAGTGACTCACTTAAGAGCCTTGTAACTGGTGGTGGGGCCCATTTGTCCTTTCGGCCAGTTACACTGTAGGAACAGCTATACCCAAGGCTACAGCTTTCGCTCTCACCTGATTTCTATAGCGGCTCGAAGGATTTACCGCTCGAGGTCGTTCCCAAGAGTATCGATCCCTTGGCAGGCCTCTCTTAAAAAGATAAAATTTTGAGTGTTACTAACACTTTTCTCTTGCACCTAGGACCACGAAAGCCAAGGGAGAGGATAGTGTGTGTTAGAAGTAGGACCACTCGACCAACTCTTTGCACAAGTGTGCCAAGCACGAAAAACACCTGTTCTTTTTAATCTATCATTGCAATGTGATCTAACTATTTGGAGATGTTGCTCCAACAATCATGGTGTTCTTTTTAATTTTCAAAGGCAATTGTTTGAGTAAACTAGAATTTGAAAATCCTGGTCAACTTAATGAAAAACACGTTTGCATGAAGTAAGATTGCTTTAAAAATGAGACAAGTTGATTGTGAATTTTATTTGCACCAAAAATGGAAGTGTGGATTGTGAGTTTTATCTTGATGCAAGAAATAAAATTTGCCTTGTTGATTTTAAGCACCAAAACGAAGTTTGTTTCTTAACTTGCAAAAAAAAAAAAAAAAGTTGTTTTTGTATAAGTTTGTGGTTCTTTTTACCTTTGAACAATGAAATTCTTTTTAAGAGCCCCAAACAAATGTGTGATTCTTTTTCAAAAGCCCAAATTTGAAATGTGAAGTTAATTTTAAACCAAAATAAAAAGTGAATTCATTTTTAAAACCAACTTCAAAAACAAGTTAGTAAAAAATATAAATCTACTCTTTAATCTAATTTAAATCTGCACAAAAGAGAAAAATAGTTAGTAAAATCTGCCTATTTGGTGGGCTTCTACAAGCCTATTTTTTTTTTTTTTTTTGGTTACAAGGTGATTTGTACAACGTTTTGTTACAATAGCGCTAGTCTGCGTTTGAACAGAGGCACTATTTAACACAAACGTATTAAAAGAAAGGGAAAGACAGAGAAGGGAAAAGCACTGAAACAGAGTGAATAGCGCCAAAATAATGTCAAACGCACCAAAACAGTGTCAAAAGCGCAACCTGTGTGACATTTTCAACATTCAAACATGTTATTGGTTAAAAAAAAAAAAAAAAAAAAGTTGATCTTTTTGGTGTTTGGATTCACGTCGGGTTCACCAAATGATGCTCTGCAAAAAGGATTAGAAAATCTGTTTGATGGCCACACACACACGAGCACAAGAAACAAACGTTAGTGTTAGCAACAAAAGATTATCCTAAACAGGCATATCAAGAGAGATATTAAGCATGAAATAGAAAGCATATAAACATAGAATGAAATAGCTAATCAAGATGCTCATAGTTGCTCCTCCCTTGTTCCTCTCCTCTCCAAGTCCCAAATGAGTGTAGCTCTCAGCTTTTAGCACTAGCCATGGATGCCATATGGAGATTCAAGATGGTTGAATATGATAAGCAAATACTATGCAAGAGTAGATAGTGATGCTATGAAAAAGCTCTATGCTAATGCCAGTATAACAACAATACTCTAAAATGCTTCCTCTTTTGCTTGAGGAGAAGGGTTCTATTTATAGAAGAAATAGGGAAATGAAGGGTTAAGATTGAGCAATCTTAACAAGGGTTAGGATTGAAAGTTGGGGATCCATGTGCACAATTGGCACCAATAAAATGGTGACAAGTTTCAACATAGGATTGGGTTGAGAGAAGAGGTTGGAGGCATTAAAGGCCTGAGAAGACCTCATGGTTATCTAGAAGGTAAGGGTCAAGTCTAAATTAAGATTACCCATTGGATTAAGAGTTAATCCAAGGATAAACCTTTGTGCAAATGTTTAAGAGATAATCATGGTCAAAGCATTAATGGCCTGATGAGACCTTTGGGTTGGGTAGAGGTTGAGTCAAAACAAATGTTTTAACCATGTGGGAGGGTTGAATTAACCATTAATGGTTATTGGAGACTTTGGGGATTAAGTGGTTGAAGGTTGAAAGCTTTCAAAGGTTATCCAAGACTTTGAGGGTTAATTTGTTGAACACACAAAGCACTAATTGCTTTTCAAAGACTTTGGAGTCTTTGAGAAGTGACTCCAATTTGCTTAGGAATGTGACAATATTTAGGGGATGGATTAGGCTAATTAGGAAGGGTTTAGAAGAATCTAGAAGGGGTTTAGGCATACAAGTGGATTTTGTAGGAAAATGCAAGTGGGAGAAATTTTGGTATTTTCAATTAAAATAAAATCATTTATTTCAATTAAATGGTGTAATTTGCATTTGGATAAATATTCAAATAAATATTAATTTATTTAAATGAGAAAATGAAGATAAAGCATTTAAATGCTTGAAGACTTTGAGGGAAACCATTAAAGGCTTGAAGACTTTAAGGAAAACCATTAAAGTCTTAAGAAGACTATAGAAGGAAGCCATCAAGTTTGAAGACTTTAAAGCCATCAAGTTTGACTACTTTAAGGGAAACCATTAAAGGTTTCAAGTGGGTGAGGATAAATAGGATTTTAAATAAATAATTTATTTAAAATAGTTGTGCAACTTGCTTTTGTAGGAAAATGCAAGTGGGTGGAGGATAAAGGTGATTTAAATAAATGATTTATTTATTTAAATGTGAGAGGTGGGATTTTGGGGGTTTTAAATAAATATTAATTTATTTAAATGTGAGAGAAGATTTAATTAAATAAATATGATTTATTTATTTAATTAATGGTCTGAATTTGGTTAAGTGAATTAAATCAAATAAATTGAATAATTTATTTAATTAATAGGAGAAGAGGGTTAAGATGAATTAATTAAATATTAATTTAATTAATTATTAATTGATGGTTAAATAATCAAATAAATACTAAATATTCATTTAATTAAGTGGACAGATTTATGTGACTACAGAGAGTAATTAACAAGTGAGTGATCTAGCTAATAGCATGGTCTGCTTAATTAGATCCTTGATAGCTCATTGTTAATGCATTTCAGCATTACTTTAGTCTTCAATATCTCCACACTCTAACTCTTCACATAGACTTAATCTTCTCTACAATGATCGCACATAACCTCTTCTATCACACATCTCTCATACTTTGTCTCATACATGCAAACCCTAAACATGATGTCCTTATGAAGGAAACTGATTTCCTAGGTTTAGTGCATCTAGACACATTTGGTAACATGACACAAAATCACCGCCAAAGTGTTGATGGATGATAACTCACCACACATTATAGAGATACCAATTGGTAACTCATCACAGAGTAATACTGGTTAACACAATATACCAATTAGCGGTTGACAAAAATGAAGACTGGTAGATCAAAGTGTTCTGATCAAAAGTTAACTATCACTTGGGTCCTTTGTACCACTAGTGAACCTCGAACTGCTTGGGGTCTCCATACCACTTGAGCTCTTCAATCAATCTTTGACCGGTAAACATCTTCTGCAAAATACCGATAGTCTAAAGACTATACATTTACACAATAAACAGTACCAATTGGAACAATTACCGGTTGAGCATAACGCATACATCAATAAAGTGTGTGTCTATCATAAAGAAAGTGTGTGTCCATCAATGACAATCAAAACATCATCAAAATTCCAACATCCTAATGCTAAAATATTTCATACATATATGAAGAGAAAAAAAAAAGATAACCAAAAGGAATGTGTATGAAAGTGTAGCATCCTAAAATTGCGACACTTGCAATTTTGACTGCATTTCGGTCTTCACGATGGCGACGCAACACGCAACCTGAATGGAGACCCCAAAACTCGCTCACGACACCAAAAACTGCATTTTTCATGCACCCTGGCCTGAACCTCCTTTGCACCCCGCTGTCCTGGAGGTGGGACCAGAGCGCCCAACGCCCTAGTCCCTCAGGACCAGGGTGCCCAGCGCCCTGGTCCCTGGGTCCTATTTTGGGCCCGGTTTCCTAAGTGATATCGGGTCTTTTTTATTGCAATTTGGAAATATACTTCCCTGGTCGGCCTAAGGTCGGAAAAATCAGTCTATCAGCCCTAATTAACAAGTATATAAACTACATTTTTCTCTCTCATTTAGATAACGGAGGAATGACGGAAAAAAGCATGGAAACTATACTCAAACATTCAAGCATTCAAGCACTCAAGCAATTGATCATTTCAAGTCTCCATTCAAGGCTAAGTGTTGCATTCAAGTCAAGGATTCAACCATTGAAGAGGAGATCACATACTTCATGCTACAACATACTACAACATACAACATCTAAACCTTCGCACATAAGGATACCAACATCCTTAGAACAAGGTATTAGTACTTGTTTGTCATTACAGTCATTTACATTTACAGCACTTGCTCATTTCTTGGTTAATTCCAAAACCGGGGTTTGACCTAAAGGCAAACCCCTAATCCCTAACCCCCCATCGTCTTCGCTTTTCTGTGTGTAGGTTGCAGGTACGCGGCTGAGATTGAAGATTTGGAATCCTTGTGCAGAGACGAACCGATCCCACTTCGTTTCGCGGATTTTTCGGAGGACCGTGGCGCCGGGCGCCATCGTCCCGACAACTTTTTCTCAAATTTGCAGGACAGCGCCGTATCGACATTCTACTGCTAATTCCAGGTCCGCGGCTTCATCCTATAACCTAAACTCAGTTTATAAGCGAATCTTTATGACTTTCTATGCATTCCTAGCTTAATTTCCTTAATCAACATTCTTTACAAAAGAGCGTAGATTTGCTTTCCGAACCCTTGAAATTCATTTAGCATCCAATCCTACATTGTGTGGGATTGGATCTTATGAGTTTCAATCCCCTCTTTTGAATGTAAAGTCTATCTCCTAAGTGAAAAACCCATCGAATCCTAGCGAACCTCCCTTCTCTCTCCTCGGAGTTGGAAGAGGGGAGACCAACTAGGGTTCGACCGCGATTTTTCCGCTTTACATTTTGGTGAACCCGAATTGAACATCCTTTCTGATTTTTCATGCTTAGATCTGAAAATTGATTCCTTGATTACATTTCCATGTTTGATCTTTTGCAAAATTTTAGAGGTGATTGCATAAAAACCCTAAAATTTCTTTTTAGTAATTGAACTTGTGAAATGCTTAATTATTAATGCTTAATTCAGATCTGCTTTTCTATTACAAATTATCAATTCATATCAGTGCTTTAATTTTGAAAATTAAGTGGTTAAAAGTCAAAACCCTAATTTTTGAAACCCTCTTAATTCAACCTTTGTCCGACAATTTGACCGATCAAAACATCTCCAAATCAGCTGTAACTTTGGATTCTGCAATAAAATCACAATATCTTTCATCCCTGAAAATTTGGAAAAAAGTTGCGAGGACCGTGTTGCACTCCAAGCGCCATCGTCCCCGACATTTTTTCCAAAATTTCGGGAGCAAGATCTTGCTGTATTTTTCTGCTAAAATCCAGAATTTTGGCTGATTTTATCAATTATAACACCTTCAAAATTACAGTCAAAGTGGGTCTTGTGATTGCTTGGTCTAGGGCTCCTAAACATTCAAAAATTATCGAAACTGAAATTTTGTGTCAAAATTGTGTTCTTACTGTCTTAGATCTGAAAAGTGTATTTGCGTTCATTCGAAATTTCAGTGCTTTATTCAAATATTTGCATTTTGTGACTTTTGAAATTAAGTGCTTAATTACAACAACTTTGATTTCCGCTTTCAAAATTGAATTTTGCGTGAAATTGAGTCAATTTTTGAATTTCAAAACTTGCACTGCATTTGACATTCCCTCTAAAATCATAAAATTCAAAATTTCAATTTCCCTCTCTTTTTCAAAATTCAAAATTTTGCATTTTTCGACAATTTTGATAGGGTTCAATTTTGAGATTGCAACTTTAATTTGGCCTATCTACAGATCGTAAAATCCCTCAATTTTTTCAGACTAGCTCTAAAATCATCATATCTTTCATCCCTGCAAATTTCGAAAAAAGTTGCAAGGACCGTGTTGCACTCCGAGCGCCACGGTCTCGAACATTTTTTCCAAAATTTCGGGAGAGTGTTGTGATTGTATTTAACAGCTTAAATCTGGAAGATTGGCTAGTTTTACTGAAAATTGCTACCTCTAAATTCAAAATTTCCTCTTCCTCTCTAGTGCATGAGTTTTACAACAACAAGCCCTACTTACACTATTCCTGTTAGACGAAGCCGTAGAATTAAGTCTTTCCGAGGTTTAACTACCGAGGAGATGGAACCTAATTTGAATAGCCTTTTTAACGAGGATATGGGTAATTCCTCTAATCCTCCTAATGATGAAGAAGCTCCTCATGAGGTTTCTATTGAACAACTTTCGAAATTGGATAACCAATTTGACGATTTTCACCAATGGATGTCTCATGAGTATCCCGATAGTCAAGCTCTTCCTTTAATTGAGGGTCTAAAATGCATGCTTCAAAGTGATAAGAATGGAATTGATGTTTTGCGTGGTATTGCACATATTGTGGATTCAAATGTGATGCCTATGAAGAGTTGTGCCGAAACTTTAGGTTATACACAACCCCCCACACAAGTTAATCATTCTATTCCTTTGACCACTCCTATTGCTAGCATACCTACCTTTACATCAAACATCATGGCTACTTCTATACAAGACATTCCTCCTGTGATTACCAGTCATGGGGGCAATCCTCCCTCTTCTTCAATTAATCCTCTTCCTTCATTCAATCCAACTTCTTCATACATTCCTTCAATGAGTGTTCCTATTACATCTTCACAAATGAACATGACGCAAGGGGGCAATTCATTTAACCATTCTATTCCTCCTTGTAGTGTTTCTCCTATCCAGTCATCCCCTATGGTTGACTATCATAGGGTCCCACCACCTTACTCCCTACCTTCTTTCAATAACATAACACCTCCATCCCAATCTAACACACCTAATATGAATTCTTCGACTGAAGCTACCATTAACAATCTTGCACAGACTGTCTCTTCTTTACAACAACAAATTGCCTCTATGAATCAATCTAAGTTTAGTGTGCCTACATTTGATGTTGTGAGCCCACATTCTCTTGACATTGTTCGAGCCATCCCTCCTAAACATGTTGAAATCCCGCATTTGGAACTTTATAATGGTAAAGGAGATCCTCTAACACATGTTAAGACTTTTTAAACAATTTGTACTGATTTTGCTTATGACCCAAGGTTGCTTGCAAAACTATTCACTAGAACATTAAGAGACAAAGCCCTACAATGGTATTGCTCGTTGCCTTCTTATTCCATTACTTCTTTTGAACAACTTGCAAATGCTTTCATTCAACAATTTCAAAACAATATAAGTCCTAAAGTTACTTTGATTGATTTAATGCATTGTAAACAAGGTGTTAAAGAAAAAGTGACTGATTTCATTGGTAGATATAAGCATTTGTATGCTCAAATTTCTTTTCCAGTGCCTGATAATGATATTCAAAGAATCTTTATTTCTAATTTGCAAAAAGATATTCAAGACAAACTTCTATTTTCTGAGTTTACTTCTTTCCAACAGTTGTGTGCCACTCTTCACAATTATCAACTGACTGTGAGTCAAATGGAACAATCACATCCTATGGCTCCGAGTGATAAGGGTGATAGCAGTCAACAACCATTTGGGAAGATTAAACCGAACAGAGATTCCATCAAATTCAATGAAAACATCATCAACAACAATGTGAATGCAGCATCAGGTGTGCCTCCTATTTCTAAATTTTTCAGAAAAGAAAGAAAGTATACTCCTTTGAATGAATCATTGCATGATATTATGAATAAGTTATTAGGACAAAATGTGCTTACTCTTCCTCCTGTATGACAAATTGATCCTGCAAAGATTACTTCACCTTATTTTGATCATAAAGCTTTTTGTCATTTTCATCGTCAGCCTGGTCATGATACTGAAAAATGTTTTTCTTTAAAGGGTAAAATTCAAGATTTGATTGATAATAATACTATTTCTGTTTCTGGAGTTAATGATAAAGGCAACACATCTGTAGCTCCTCCTAACCAAAATCTTAAGATTTTTACTGATCCATTACCTTCTCATACTTCTCATACTTCTAATGCGATTGAGGCTAATGATTCGTCTTTCTCATCTAATAGTCTTGTGTCTATGACTCCGAATGTGATTAACTTTGTAGAGCAGCAAGAAATCCCTAAAGAACCTTCCATCACATTTGATTCCAGTGAAACCATTAGAGCACCTGATGGTCCTTTATACATAGTTGCAAAAGTCAAGAATATGCCTTGCCGTGGAGTGCTTATTGATCCTTCATGCGTGATTAATGTTATTCCTGAAGAATTTCTTTTTACTTTGCAATTGAATCAAGTGATCTATGACAAAACAGATGTGGTTGTGAAATTATTTGATGCATTTTCTTCTCCTGCGATTGGTTCTATTACATTGCCTATTGAGGTCCATAATAAATCTCTTGATGTGAACTTTTCTATTATTCCATCTTCTGAACAATTTCGTGTGAAGCTTGGCTATCCTTGGCTACCTTCCATGAAAGCTATTGCTTCTCCTATACATAAGTGTTTAAAATTTCCCCATAATGGTGAAGTTGTTACAGTCAATCATAGTCTCTTTAAACCAGCTGAAAGAACCTCTAGTGTTCCTATTGATTACTTTTGGCCTAAACAATTCCAATCTCTTCCTCCGTGAAGTGATCATCTTTTTAAATCTTATCAAAAGTGGAAAACAGCTATGATCCTATCTCTGAGTGAACCTAGAACACCTAAACTTGACATTCCTATCATTCTTGAGAAGGAAGTTCTTCCTTTGAAAGATAAAACTAATGTTTTTCCTCAAGAAGATTCCCAACCCGTCCCCATGGATGTGACTATGTCTATGCCTGATAAAACTTCTAAGAGTAGACCTATACCTCCTCATCATGATGGACTTGGTCTTCTCCCTAAACCAAAAATTCCTCCTTTATATGGAGCAGTTCCTCCTCCTGCCTTTTATAGAGAGAAGAGACCTTCTTCTTCTCCTATCATCCAGCCTAAGAGACCACAACCTAAACACCCAAGTGATAAGGATGAGAACATTCCTCCTCCTCTATCTTCTACACTTCCTACTAAGACTAGACGTAATCGTTCTGCATGTGAACGCCGACGAAAGCATCGTCTTAGGGCTCAAGCAGCCGCTTTTCAAAATTTACAATCTCCAAAAACACCTTCAACAAGCATTATTCCATTTTCTCCTCAGCCGGATATTGAGCCTAAATCTCCTAAACATAAGATGCATGATGGTCTTGATCCTGTGCGAGTTAAAGATCCTATTTTTATAAATCTCGATGATGATATAGATGAAAATGTTATTCATGATGAAAATGCTACTCCTCTTGCTTCTGATAGTGAATATGAACTTGTTGATGTTGATAACCATTTATCTAATGAATTTTCTAAAGCACTTATCCTAGCTCCTAGACAAGAACAATGTGGCTCAGAACATGAACATAGCCCTTGTTTGGATCTTGTGATAGCTCCATCTGCTGTGTTGGATGTTCCTCCTCTAGCGTGTTCCCTGCCTTCCCGAAACATTGATCAGCAAGATCGGGGGGTAGATGACGTGCTAGACTAGTTACATTAGCATAGTAGATTTTCTCCCCCTCTCTTTTGTTACTTCTTCTATATGTTATTCTCATTCTTCTATTTGTCGTCCTTAGTGTTGTCTACTTGAGGACGATGCAAAGCATTGAGATCTCTTTGGTCTCTCTCATGTTGACTCAAAAAGACACATGTGTTCCCTTCTTCTAGGTGACCTTCCTTGATTGGGGAATGAAGAACAATTATGCCTACATACATATGATATATATACATGACTTATCATACAGCATACTGACCCCGAGGAAAGCGAAGTCACCTCGTGCTTTGTGTTTGTGTTTATTATCCTTGGGTTTATCTCACACTTGGGGGCTAAATCTTTGCGATAACGTGCTCCTTTCCTTTCTCATTTCTTATGTGTATCACTATGTTAAAACAATCACCCCCGTTGAGGCGTGTGCGATCGCTTTAACGTAGGGGGGCATACACCCTGACTATTCCTTTCAAGATACTTGAAAATTTCTTGGCGAACTTAGCTTTGCCTTGAAAATTTTTGGTATTTCTTTTGCATGACTCATAGTGAGGGAACCTTACTACTGATAGTCATGGTTCTCCCTCGTGATCTTCCCTTTTACTTTGTCAATCAAAGTCGTAAGATCCTTAGTCCATTGGGGGCTTGGTGTATCTTGCCTCCTTGACGTGGTGAAAGTCTTTCAATGATTGTTTCCTTGTACTTTACCGGAAGTATGAGCTCACATACTCCCGCTAAAGTGGGGGCTAAATGTAGCGTCCTAAAATTGCGACACTTGCAATTTTGACTGCATTTCGGTCTTCACGATGGCGACGCAACACGCAACCTGAATGGAGACCCCAAAACTCGCTCACGACACCAAAAACTGCATTTTTCATGCACCCTGGCCTGAAACTCCTTTGCACCCCGCTGTCCTGGAGGTGGGACCAGAGCGCCCAGCGCCCTGGTCCCTGGGTCCTATTTTGGGCCCAGTTTCCTAAGTGATATTGGGTCTTTTTTATTGCAATTTGGAAATATACTTCCCTGGTCAGCCTAAGGTCGGAAAAATCAGTCTATCAGCCCTAATTGACAAGTATATAAACTACATTTTTCTCTCTCATTTAGATAACGGAGGAATGACGGAAAAAGCGTGGAAACTATACTCAAACATTCAAGCATTCAAGCACTCAAGCAATTGATCATTTCAAGTCTCCATTCAAGGCTAAGTGTTGCATTCAAGTCAAGGATTCAACCATTGAAGAGGAGATCACATACTTCATGCTACAACATACTACAACATACAACATCTAAACCTTCGCACATAAGGATACCAACATCCTTAGAACAAGGTATTAGTACTTGTTTGTCATTACAGTCATTTACATTTACAGCACTTGCTCATTTCTTGGTTAATTCCAAAACCGGGGTTTGACCTAAAGGCAAACCCCTAATCCCTAACCCCCCATCATCTTCGCTTTTCTTTGTGTAGGTTGCAGGTACGCGGCTGAGATTGAAGATTTGGAATCCTTGTGCAGAGACGAACCGATCCCACTTCATTTCGCGGATTTTTCGGAGGACCGTGGCGCCAGGCGCCATCGTCCCGACAACTTTTTCTCAAATTTGCAGGACAGCGCCGTATCGACATTCTACTGCTAATTCCAGGTCCGCAGCTTCATCCTATAACCTAAACTCAGTTTATAAGCGAATCTTTATGACTTTCTATGCATTCCTAGCTTAATTTCCTTAATCAACATTCTTTACAAAAGAGGGTAGATTTGCTTTCCAAACCCTTGAAATTCATTTAGCATCCAATCCTACATTGTGTGGGATTGGATCTTATGATTTCAATCCCCTCTTTTGAATGTAAAGTCTATCTCCTAAGTGAAAAACCCATCGAATCCTAGCGAACCTCCCTTCTCTCTCCTCGGAGTTGGAAGAGGGGAGACCAACTAGGGTTCGACCGCGATTTTTCTGCTTTACAGAAAGATTTGAAAAGACAAAGTAGAGATGGATAAGAAGATGGGGATCTAATCTAGGACTATTGTTGAGGCATCACAAGCTCCTATTACCACTCCACAATAACCACAAGGACATAGGAGAACAAGTAGGTTTACCTCTATTGCAGCTACTCCTAAACCTTCTATATGTCCTCAAACTCCTCCAAGTAAAATAATAACTACCATTAAGGAATCATTAAAAACAAAGACTTCAATAGAGAAAAAGAAGAAAAGACCAAAGCAGTGGGATAAGTTAGAAAAGATCAAAATATTGAATATGGATGATGATGAGGATGAATAAGAAGAAGAGGAATCTATTAAGCTGAAGAGAAGAGAGAAGAGAACAAGATAGGGAGAAGAAGAAGGAACATCCAAAGGAAAAAGAAAGGAAAAATAAATAAATAAAGAAGGCTCCTCTAGAAACACCAACACATGTGTTGGCAATAACAATGCTAGAAAACTGAGAGGGGGAGGGTGAATCAATTTTCACCAAACTTTAAAAAATTAACCTCAACTTCAGATCTAATCAATAAATACAATAGCAGAGATAAACACCACATCAACAACACATAACACGGATTTTTTATGTGGAAAACTCGGTAAAGGAAAAACCCACAGTGGGAACCTACCCACAATATGATGATACTCTGCAGTAATATGTGTAAATATTACAATGGGGAATGCACATAAATTCAGGAACACTACCTAGAGCTCACTGCTCAAAAATAACAAAGGGCTACAACCTTGGGAAGGCTCACTACCTTACAAAGATCGGACAATAATCCAGATTACATGAACTAAAAGAATAGAATCTTCAAATGCCTTATCACAATTTTGGTTAAGAACATATACTCAAACTCTTCTCTTCACACTTTTGCACGCTCTTTCGTACTTCTTACTTTTCTCCTCTACTACTGAAGGATCAAAACAATGTTCGTGCACACATATTGTCTTTTTCAATTGAATTCTACATGTATTTATATAATTCATCAACCTATATTTCAAGGTAAGCTCAACATATAAGACCTAATTACAAAATTACATCACACGATACATAAATCAATTTACAAACCAATACAATGTCGACAAGGACATAACATGGACCCAAATCAAAACCTTGTACATGCAACACCACCGAATATCTCGCCAAAATCATCTGCAAAATGTAACAACCATCAGGTCAGCCAGAAAGTCATATAACACAAAGAATACCACTGAACCAATAAAGTCTTTAATAACACGCACCACAATCAATGTGAGTCACTAAAACTCATAGAACATGATCGAAGAACATCAACAAGCAATGTGAATTCCTCCGCAACAACTCAGATAAATAGAATCATCATCATTTCCCTTCCAGAGCTCAAGAATACCAACAACAAATTAAAAGATATGCTTGCGAAGTTCCAAATCATGAACCACCCAAACTAAGGACACACATGAATGTCCCAAACACTCTCCAAAATTTGCACAACATAAAGAATTAATTCTGGAGCAATACAAACCTGAAATCACAACTCTGCAATACAGAACCAACAAAAAAATCAATCATCACACCAGATCACATAAATCAATCAAATCACCTTCCAGAACACTAAAACTCATACTGAATCAACTAGAGATAAGTATCTCAAAGCATATCTACAACCAAACCAATTCTCTGCAACACTAAAGCACAAGAAACATAGGAATATGTTGACATCAATGACAACAACACATTCCAACAACTCTAATATCTAACAACATCCCCCTTTCTCATTGATGGAAGCATATGAATGTGAAAATCAATCAATGCAAAGAAATAAATCAACTCCAGCAATCTCCCCTGATATCATGCACACATTATAAATAAGGTAGTTTTTTACATGCATCTCTCCCCCTTTGACATCAATGCTAAAGGCGTATAGAAATCATTATTCTCTCCCTCTTAGAACAAACTTACAAATCTAAATGGTTGAGTCACACACTGACTACTCCCCCGAGTAGCAACACCCACTCATCAATTTAGATAACAGGATAAGACTATGAAGTCCACCGGATTGATGCATGTCAATGCATCTAGTTCACACTAGGAGGGGCAATCACCCCTAACTTCTCTCTCAGATATTAAAATGTATCTTTAGGCAAAGGCTTCATGAAGGTATCTGCAATTTGTTCCTTTGTAGATACATACTCCAATCTAACTTCTTTCTCATTCACTTTCTCTCTCAAGAAAAATGAAATTTGATTGATATATATTTTTTCTTAGAATGCAACACCAAATTCTTAGAAATATTGATAGCACTTGAATTGTCACAATATATAATAGTAGGCTCATTATAAACAACTCTAACATCCTTCATCATCTACTTCATCCAAATTACCTGAGTACAGTTGCTAGCAGAAGCAATGTATTCAACTTCTGCAGTAGATAAAGAAATAGCATCTTGCTTCTTACTTGCCCAAGAAATCAACTTCTTTCCCAAAAAGAATGGTCCACTAGTAGTGCTCTTTTGGTCATCAACATCACTTGCCCAATCAACATCAGTATAAGCACCTAAAATGAAATCATTATTCTTTGGATACCACAAACCATAATCAACCATTCCCTTCAAATATTTGAATATCCTCTTCACAACAGTAGCATGACTTTCCTTAGGATCAGCCTAGAATCTTGCAACAAGACATACAACATTCATAATGTCAAGTCTAGTCTGAGTCAAATATAGTAGTCCACCAATCATAGATCTATATAGGGTCTGGTTAGCCTTCAAAAATTCATCATCTTTTGTCATCTTGCATCCAGTTACCATAGGAGTTCCAACAGGTTTGGAATCATCTAACCCAAACTTCTTCAGTAATTCCTTCACATACTTTGATTGAGATATGAAAATGCCTTTGTTAGTATGTGTAATTTGCAATTCCAGAAATAATTTCATCTCACCTATCATTGACATCTCAAACTCTTTTTGCATATCATCAGCAAACTTCTTACTCAAGTCATCATCTCCTCCAAAATTAATGTCATCAACAAAGACTTCAACAATCACACTATTATCATTATCATTATCAATCTTCAGGTATAAGTTACTATCAGTAGTACCTTTATAGAATCTCAACTTCATCAAATACCTGTCCAATCTAGCATACTAGGCTCTAGGGGCTTGTTTAAGTCCATACAATGCTTTCTTCAATCTGCATACCATGTCTTCTTTATCTATCAATGAAAATCCATCTGGTTTCTCAGTGTAGACTTCCTCTTCTAATTCAACATTCAAAAATGCTGACTTCACATCCATCTAATATACCTTGAATTTATTATGAGCAGCATATG
The DNA here is from genome assembly GCF_030272615.1 of Cryptomeria japonica. Lineage (NCBI taxonomy): Eukaryota > Viridiplantae > Streptophyta > Pinopsida > Cupressales > Cupressaceae > Cryptomeria > Cryptomeria japonica. Next base: position 258,556,729 of record NC_081411.1, read on the forward strand.
AAAGAAATAATCTAACAACTTCAATTCTAGCTATCAGAGAAAAAGTCTCCTCAAAATCAATATCTTCCATTTGTGAATATCCCTTACATACTAGTCTTGCTTTATTTCTAACAACTTCTCCATCTTCATTCAGTTTATTCAGGAACACCCATTTAGTACCAATTGCATTCTTGTCTTTAGGTCTCGGAACTAGTTCCCATGTATTGTTTTTATCAATCTGATTTAACTCTTCTTCCATATCTTTTACCCAATTTTCATCTTTCAAGTTTCAACAACATCTTTAGGCTAAATTTTGGAAATCAAACATGTCTCTTTAGAAGCAATTCTTCTCCTAGTCATCACACTTTTATTTTTATCACCAATAATCTGATTCTTTGAATGATTTAATATTACATATATGGGAGTCTTCTTATTACTCTGATTTTTAGTCTCTTGAACTTCTTCACCACCGGCAGCATCTAGATTTACTGACTCTTCTGGATCACTCTGTTTCATGCTCAGAGTCTACACTTGATTTGAAGTAACACCCTAATAATCAAATTCATATCCACATGCTTTGATTTTCTTCTCATGACTCTCATCAACCTTAACATTTGCACTTTCTTCTATTTTTCTTAGTCTTTTGTTGTAACACTAGTATGTTGGAAAAATGGTATTGTACACCTTGCATAATAATGTTTCATTGTTGTTTTAATTAATTATTGTGTTAAGCAGACATGAAATTATATTGTAATATCATATTGTATTGTTGCACCCAGGAACACCTAGATGGACATGCAACATGTAGAGATTCCTTTGGAATATTCTTGTAACCACTTGATGACTTGTATTGACACAGTGGCACTAATACATTTAGCTTAAAATTCTGACGGAGGTTTCCGATGGAGAAGGTATATTGTGATCAAACTTGATTTTTTTTTGAAAAAATGCCCGATTTCGTTGGAATTCCAATGATAATTCAACATTTGGTTTTGACGTAGAAGAAATTAGCAATGACATTAGGGTTTTTTAGAAAAAGTGCTCGAGTTCATCGAAATTCCGACGACCACGTGCATTACTTAAAAAAAAAAAAAAAAACACCAAGTCATTTCATAAATCCTGCCTCTTTACAAAATCTTGCCTCTCATTCATCCCAATATCATCGATCAGTGCCTTTCCGTGAAGGAAGAAGCATCTGAGCCAACAAAGGCAAAGGCGGAGTCAAGGGTTGGTGGTCGGTGTGGAGGGGAAGTGCCTTAGTCTCATGCCTGTATCTAAGCTCTGGTCCATCCCCTCTGCATCTAGTAAGTCCTCGGCTATTTGGTTGGTTTTTTAGTATGGTGTTTGGAGTGTATGGTCTATAATGCTATTTGTAGCCCTATAGCTCCCTCCTTCGACTGGAGTGAGATGACACCAACAACTAAAGTTGACCAAGCTTTAAACTTGTACATATACTATTTCTTAAACTTTAAATCAAAATACTTCCACGGCCAAGGGTTTAAACTTTAAACCTGTACATATACTATTGCTATCCATAACTGAGAAATAACTACGAAAGCCTAGATGAGCTGTTGTTTCTCAATTTATATGGATCTATATGTGTTGGTGTTTCCTACTGGTTCTTAGATGTTCCCTAAAGAACAGTCATATCTTCATTAGTTTACTAATTTGAAAGAAATTAGGAAAGGTCTAGTACCAGCTTGTAGAGTCACTATAAAAGTTTTAAAAGAAGATTGTGATTTACCTTCCTCTAAATGTGTTACTAGTATAGGGAGATCCTCTGTCCTCTACTTCCTTGATCTTCTTGAGACCTATTCATTCTTATACTAAAAACCCCATCTTCATTATTTTCATCATTGATCTTTGAGAACAAATTCAAAAAAGTCATATTGTTTATAGAGATATATGTCTTCTTCTACTACACCCTCCATGATATTGCATTAGTCGTGTAGACTAATTTAACAATTGTGTTCTTACAAGAGCAATTTGAAGTGATGTGGCAAAGCTTGTTGCAAATATAGTAAATTATAGTTTTGGATCGAGGCTTGGGATACTTGCACTTGCAAAGGTAAGTGTGTTCGGAGCATGAAAATGATGATGATTAAAGGATCACTTACAAAAAAATGAGTTTGTATTTTTTGTGAGAGTAATGCTTGTGAGTAAAGGGCTAGCAACCAAAGGGGCCAGTTTAAGGAAAGTAAGGATCACGAGACTTGTTTTATTGCTTAGTAAAATTTTGAATATATTTGTTCTGATTGATGAAATTAATTATTTCAATTTGAGCCATATCAATGAGATGAATCAAAGAACAAGTAGCAATAATTATTGGTGTAATAGGGATATTACCTAGCTACTTCCACTATTAGGTCATTTTTATGCCTTATCATTTAAGTTTACTTAAGGTATACATAGGATACTTATCACTTTATGTCTCATATCATAAGATTAATTAAGATATTTTCATAATCTTATGATATCCTACATGTCTCATCTTGACCTATATAATCAAGGGGTTCTATTTATAATCTCATTCATTCATATTGTAAACTTGCATTCATTGATAGGAATATAGTTTATTTGTGTCATATTGATCTTCTCATTTTGTTGTGCTTTCCATTAGACCTCTAGATCTTGGGTGGCTATCTCCATAGTCAAATCTTAAAATATTTACCTTTCTAGATTCTATAAAAGAAATGGTTTTATCAAGAATATCATATGGAATAGCTTCTAAACATTTGCATTTGATAACAATATTGTTAGAGCATTTTGCTTTATAGGAAAATAATCTAGACTAGACTTTTTTTTTCAAGCTAAGACAAAACAAAGTAAGGTAGTACAATAATCAATTTCTCTAAATTGAGATTTTTTGGCAAAATTTTCCAAAAAAATCTATAAATTAGTCACATAAACATACTTTCTCACTATCTTCCCCTCCATATAACCCCTTGGATCAAATAAGGGTATAATTCTGAATGCTCTCAAGTTATACATATAATATCTTTGTCACATTGTTTTAAGTTTCATATCTCATGGGAGTGGTTACTCTTGTCATGTGATTGCTATTGTGTAGATGGGTCCTTGAGCCCTTGTTTAATCCCATTTTTTTTTATCTATATCAAAGATATTCTTGGCATCCTCACTCAATGGCGATCAAGCTCTCCCTACCTAGATTAAACTATCTCTAAATTTGGAAAATGGGTGTAGAAGTTTGAGTATGAGTACTCTTCGGTTATTTGTCATGCTTGTTAAGGATTGAATGAAACAAACTCTTGTTCATGGATCACCTTCTTAGCCTCCTATGGAAGTCATTCTTTGTGTGGTCTACCATGACCATAATCAGGGTCTTAATAAATGTATTAGATACTCTCTATTATCAATAAGAGATTTATCATAATATAGTCATTGCGAGTGGTTACAAATAAGATTAGTGGGTCCATAGTTCCCACTTGGTTTGTACTTAGAAACATTATCATTTCTTAGTTGTATGGAAACTACAAATTCATGCATCTAGCCAACAATACACACTAGCTATTATATGATTCCACTAATGAGAAAAGCCTAGTCAATCTTATAGTTTGTGGAATTAGTCATGTCCCTCATATAGAATATCTATATATGGAGTATTCTTGCCTATAGATTACCTATTATTTTGCTTAATAATGTGATTATTTCACATAAATCATAAAAGTGCCCTTCTAATATGTTTGTGCATCAATCTTGAAACCATATTTTTATTAACCAACCAATGATAAGAATTATCTTAAACATGCCTCTATATTTGAATCCCACTAGCTTTGATAATCAACCATAATAACCTTAACAATGCATCGACGCAACAATGCCTAATAAATCATCAATTGTCTTAGGTGAATCTAGCCAAAGCCAACCCATCAAATCCACTAATCTCCCTTGCATCCCAATCATAAAATTTTATGGTTGTTGGAATAAGCTTGGGAGATTTAGTTCTTCCTTTGCAAATCAACATACCCTATTTTGGTTTCCCAAATATTTACTAAATAACTTTGAAGATAAATTGGGAAGAGAATCCATCATATAGATATTTCTTTTCAATAGCCTTAGAGGACATTTTTTTGTCTATCATTTATTATAATAGCTAATACCCAATTTTTTTATAAGATAACAAGCAAAACCTCCTCTTCACAAACTATGTTTTCCTTAATAATCCAAAAATGTAAAAAGGAACCCACATAAAAATTACTTACTCCCTACCATGAAGGCAAAAGAACATCCAATTTAAAGATAGATGTACCAAAAGGAAAGAAATATCACCTCAAAATTTGTCTTGAACTTATACATTGAATCTATACACATGAGAATCCCCTTAATAACTCTCTCACAACTTTCAATGCTAGAAGAATGAGTGTTTTCACAGGACTTTCATACTAAGATATTTATATCAAGATTCACTTGCATAGTTTTAGAGTCAATCTGACCCATTCTCATGAGTATTTTACATGAACCCCTCATAAGAATGGATCACTTAGTACTCATTTCATCAAAGTGATGCTCATAGTATTATTGAAAAATTGTATTATTGTTCCAAATTTTGTGGATATTTAGGAGATATTGGAATGAGACTAATAGGAAGAGTAGTAAACATTAGTCACAATGAGCACTCTAGAATAAATCTAAACATTATGAGGAAGAGTAGCTTGGAAAAATAGAAGCATAATTTATTTTCCAATATGCAAGATTATTACTTGGGAAAGAATCTTGAAAGAGGATTGAAAAGATTCCTTGAGCTAACATTGTCTCACTTATCCAAAATTATGAGGAAGGATTCATTAATGAAATGGTCATTAACAAGATGGAGAGAATAATAATTAGGAAGAGATAGATTTCACATGCTACTAGGTGACTAGATTGGAGAGAAACTAGAGGCAAATAATTTAGCTTGGCCATGACACAAAGTCTTAGAATAGATGCCAACCTTGGTGAATGGAATGAAAATACCAAACAATTAATGAGTAGTGAGACAAGTAGAGGCATGCATCCATAAATTTTGTTTTGAATATATATAAAATAAAGGAAAAATGGGACTAAAACAAAGGGAAATTCACATAGAAAGGATATGATGAAAATCAAAATAAATAGTTTGAAGATAATATTAGTTACCTAAAGGATATTCCACTTGATTATTTGGTATATCATAACTATTTTGACAAATTTTGAAATCATTAGAGGTACCTTTTACTTCTGTAGATGAGGCATTCATTCATGTTGAAGTTGTGATAGTTTATTTGCCTCTTTATAGACAACAAATTATCCATATGAATTATCATATATACTTGTAACCTCCATCCCAAACCACCTATTTCACTCTTCTTCCTTTGTGTACCTCTTTTATTCTTCCATTACCTCTTCGCTTACCTAAATTCAATCCAAAACATAATGTATATAGCATCAAAAAAATTCCATATTTGATTAATATTATCCACAACATATCGAAAAGACAAATACCACACTTACTGTGTCATCAACCAAAAATAATTTACTTACATATTCAAAGAGTTCAATAATGGAGAAACATCCATGTGGTGCTCTACACATGTCCTTGAAGGTTCAAGAAATACTTATGCTCTATTGGTCCAAACTTTAAATCACTTTCCATGCATGAAAATAATTGCAACCATACACAATTTCCCACCCAATGGATTCTCTCAAACTAGTTTACTATCTTAACATAGGGTCAAGGAAAAGTGGGCCAAAATAGGAATCCAAGTGTCTTAAAATCCTTCAAGACCATAGTGGTGAGGATTGAATTTCTTTCTTTAGTCGTATCTTTCTATAGATTAATTAGTTGGGGATTGTATTAGGACCTTTTCCTAATTAAAATATATATATAAAGATTACATCCCTAAATATTACATTCATAATAGAATAAATTTCTGCAATATTGAGACTATATTCATAATAGATTTATAGTGATGAATAAAGAAATATTTAAGATTATGAAAAAATTGATGTTTTCTTTCTCCCAACTGTCATTGGATATTGGGTGATCTTTGAGGCATTATGTCAAATAGTTCATGTGCCTTATCTAAGCTTACATATTTTGCATGCATGTGTACCTAGGCAGTTGCACTACAACATCTATACTCACTAATCACATTTGGTTGGAAGTTTCTAAATCCATTTCAAACACATCTTGTGCATATCCTCCAATCTATGCTAACAGTGATTGTCTTTAATGGCTTCATTGTGTGCATAATTGATTGGCTCTTCACTCCTAAGACCTTCAAAAGTCTTTACTGGCTTCATTGAGTCCTTTTGTCTTCCAAATTCACCTGCACCAACTTGAATTCTCCTTCAATGCTTGATTTCCTATTCACTTTGAATTGAATTGATTTTATAACTAAGAGATCACTTGATTTTATATGTCTTGAAAGCATTTTATCCCGATGGCTTTAAATTAAAGTACCTTCTCTTCTACCTGGTATTGGTGGAGCAAATCCTTTTATGATATGTAAGTTGAGAATATTTTATGAAAGGTCCCTAAATGAATACACTTTAAACTGATTTTAATATACCTTGAAGTGTGCAATATGGAAGGTTTGTATTCTTAATCTCCTGCCCATTTCTTAATTTAAAAGATAATATCTTTATTAAATATCTTTATTAACTTGATTTCTCCTTCAATTCTTGATGAATGCTTGATTGCATGTTCACTTGGAATTGAATTGATTTTATAATTAAGAGATCACTTGAATTGTAGGTAAACCCCTTCAAATGACAAGGTAGGCTTCCTTTTATACCTAATATATGTCTTGAAAGCATTTTATTGTGATGGCTTTAAATTAAAGTACTTTCTCTTCTATCTGGTATTGGTGGAGCAAAGGTTGCATTGCATCATCCTAGGATACATATTTCCACAGATACAACACAAGTTAAATGTATCCCAGGTCGATGCAAAGCAACCTCTGCTCTAGAGATCACCAAAAAATAGAGAAAGAACTTTAATTTAATGCCATCAGGATAAAAGTCTTTAATCAAGACAGATAAAATTTGAGTTTGATTGTCATCATTTACTTTGCCAAATTCTTCACACGTAACTCCTGAATCAATTTCCTACTCACAAGAATTTTATTATGTCTCAAATATAGGGAAATAGAAGGCTTCAAATAGTAAACTTGAACATGCAACTAAATCCATTGACTAACTAGAAGAACAAAATTAAGAAACGGTTTGATCATCTGAGAGATGTTGTAGACTTGCAACTCACCAGCTAAGTTTTTGTGGGTAAGAATTTTTTTTGTTTTGGTTATGGTTGTGGTGTTTATAGGGAGACATTTACAAATTTATATATATATTCACTATTTAATGGTTTATGGGTTTGTAATGGTAATTTAATGTTCTTTCGTATTTTTGTATATATTCTTTATAATAGCCTATTATATTGATTTGTTCTATTATGCATAATGGTGTGGGTCAGACGGCTTTGCCGTCGGTGCATGAAAGCATTGAATGAGTTCTACTTTTAAAAATTACATAAAATATTTTTAATTTATTTGATTCAGTGTTATTTGCAAAAAATGATTATCAATGATGTTTCCTTTCTCCAAGAATTGTCTATGACCTTTCTGTCAGATAATATGTAACATCAAATGACTAAATCTTTTCATTACAAATGCTTATTTTATTTAATTATTATCTCAGCGTGAATTAAAATTTATATTTGTACGGAAGTAGAACATACAAGTTCAAGAGTCATGTGCAAGCAAATTTCCTAAAAGAAAGCAAGCAGACATTATCTTGAATGACATGGAAACAAGCTCATCAGTTGCCTAGAAGAGAGCAATTGGAGAATGGCAGAGGAAAGTGTTTAAGGGTGATAAATAGATAGATAGTATGCAATACAAACAAACAATGTCTGGAGTGTTTGATGTGACGTCTCTAATTTATGTCCAAAGGGTCTAACTGGTTTTGGAGTTCCTGCAAAACCTATTGGGCCATGCTTGGAGGAAATCAATGTGTTCATGCAAGGAGCACCTTTTTTCTATTATGAGAATGATACTTTTGCACCTAGGGATATTTGGAAGTCAATATCCAAAAATTTCTATAGTGTGGAACAAGAGTTGGCGGACTCGAAGTATAATTGTCAACTTTCAGAAGACCAAGAGGTTATGTACACAATCTCCCAATGGAAGAGCGATTTCAAGAATTACCTCTCCCCCCCATGACTATTCAGGAAGCACTTCCTCAAATAGAGGACTATTGGCCTCCATGGGATCAAAGAAAAAAATTAAAGCATAGACTCTAGACGATGTGGTGGTGTCCTCCGTGAAGAAATCTACACTATAATTGAAAATTCATGAGGGAAACTGCAAGATAGTGAAGAGAAATACAATCTTGAAAAGTGGGAAGAATGGATCTTGGTTTGGGTGGGGCCAAGTCAGGTGGCTCCTCTAGAGGTTGACGAGATAGAAATCATATTAGGATTTGAAAAAGATCACACTCATGGAACTTCATGTGCGAGTGATCGATTGCAATGTTTGGGTAATGCATTCCAAATAGATACAATTGCATTCCAAATAGATATAGTTGCATGCCATCAAGACTGTATCTATTTGGAATGCAACTATATCTATTTGGAATGCATTACCCAAACACCGCAATCGATCACTCACACACAAAGTTCCACGAGTGTGATCTTTTTCAAATCCTAATATGATTTCTATCTCGTCAACCTCTAGAGGAGCCACCTGAGTTGGCCCCACCCAAACCAAGATCCATTCTTCCCACTTTTCAAGATTGTATTTCTCTTCACTATCTTGCAGTTTCCCTTGTGAATTTTCAATTATAGTGTAGAGTTCTTCACGGAGGACACCACCACATCGTCTAGAGTCTATGCTTTAATTTTTTTCTTTGATCCCATCGAGGCCAATAGTCCTTTGTTTGAGGAAGTGCTTCCTGAATAGTCATTGGGGGGAGAGGTAATTCTTGTGGTCACTCTTTTATTGGGAGATTGTGTACATAACCTCTTGGTCTTCTGAAAGCTGACAATTATACTTTGAGTCTGCCAACTCTTGTTCCACACTATAGAAATTTTTGGATATTGACTTCCAAATATCCCTAGGTGCAAAAGTATCATTCTCATAATAGAAAAAAGGTGCTCCTTGCATGAACACATTGATTTCCTCCAAGTGTGGCCCAATAGGTTTCGTAGGAACTCCAAAACCAGTTAGACCCTCTTGACATAAATTAGAGACGTCACATCAGACACTCCAGACATTGTTTGTTTGTATTGCATACTATCTACCTATTTATCACCCTTAAACACTTTCCTCTGCCATTCTCCAATTGCTCTCTTCTAGGCAGCAGATGAGCTTGTTTCCATGTCATTCAAGATAATGTCTGCTTGCTTTCTTTTAGGAAATTTGCATGCAAGAGACTCTTCAACTTGTATGTTCTACTTCCGTACAGATTTAAATTTTAATTCACGTTGAGATAATACTTAAATTAAATAAGCAATTGTAAAGAAAAAATTTAGTCATTCGATGTTACATATTATCTTACGAAAAGGTCCTAGACAATTCTTGGAGAAAGGAAACATCATTGATAATCATTTTTTGCAAATAACACTGAATCAAATAAATTAAAAATGTTTCATGTAATTTTTAAAAGTAGAACTCGTTCAATGCTTTCATGCACCGACGGCAAAGCCGTTCGACCCACATCATCTCTAGTCATCAGAATTTTGACGACCACCTATGAAACACCCGACAAGGATGCTTTGCTTCCCACGGCACTCCTCTGTCAGAATTTTATACTTTGGTGTCAGAATTCCGATGACAGCCCGAGATGGCAATGGTATTCGTTGGCGGAATGAGCATGCATGGTGGCCATCATAAAGGTTGTGGTAATGTCGAAATTGCGACGACCACAAGGATAGTCATAACTTCCGACACAAATTTTTCGACGGTCGTTTTTGTCGGTAGTGAGACGAAATGTGGTCAGAAATCCGATGAAATGTCGTTGAAATCTTGACCCAAATGTACTAGTGTGGTATTATTATATTATATTTATTTAATATTGGGGAATGCAATTGCGATGAAGTGCCCAATGTTAAATGTGGGTCAATGGTAGGTAGGAAAAAGTATTATATTTTATTGTCACATGGTTTTGGGCACATGGTTTTGATGTAATCATGTAATACCACTTGGTGGTTTTATGGTTGCTTGTCTCTATAAAAGCGTCACAAGGGTAGTTGTGTGGGTTAGCCAGCTTAGCATTTGTGAAGGACCAAGCATGGCATGGGATGTGTGGATTCATTCTTGGTCACATGGAGTGCTTGGTTATGGTTGGATTTTAGAAGGCTTTCAATAGTTGTATTATAATGGACGCATTATTGATAATATATGTTGGATGATGCTTTTGGAGGCTCGGTTTTTCCCTCATGAAGGTTTTTCTAGGATATATCTTGTGTCACATTTTCATGGGTATGTTGTATATTCTTTGCATATGGCTTATATGTCTTGATTTGATTGAAATCTTAAATGGGTTATCTGGAAATTGTCATAAATATGGCTACAAGCTTCCTTACAAGTGGTATCAAAGCTATTGGTTTAATAGTGTTTATAACCCTAGTTGGAATCCATGAAATCATGAAAGAATTAAAAGAAAGGAAAGATATATGGTTTTGCAGGTTATTATTGCAGATCTATGTTATTTGGGTTTTCTCTTATGATGGGTTGTTTGCAGATTTTAGGTTTGACGAATTTGGTCAATCTAGGGCATCATTGAAAATTTGTTTTAAATGAGAGTTTTGGGGGTGAACTTTCATATTTGGCCCTATGGTACAAAACAGACCTTATGGATGGATTCAGGTTGGCCAAGAAACGAAAAATAATATTAAACTTGGCCCAGTTTGGTCACAGTTGGAAAAATACAAAAAAATTGTGATCGATGGCTGTGATGGTCGTCAAATTCATGACAGTCTATAGAATTAAAAATATATATATATATATATTTCTCACTGCTGAAAAATTTTGTACTTGTAGAAATAATAATTTAAAAAAATTAAAATTAAGGGGAGCGCTTATTGCTTTTAAAAGAAAATGTAAAAAATAAAAAATAATAATATTATTGGGGGGGTCACAAGTCCCTCCCCGTACTCTCTGACCGCATTATTCTATAGTACTGACAAAGGTTGACCTTGTTAGTACCCGCGAGTACTGGTAAGGCAAGGGCTTGTCAGCCCCGCCGCTTGTGGCTGGAGTTCCCACCAACGGTGGGTACCGGTTGTTGTGTGTGTGAAGTAGGGTACCTGCAGCTACAACACAAATACTCAATATATCATTGAAACAAAAGATAAACCATGACAAAGTGACCTCTCACCTCCTAAGAGATGCGAGTGTGGATTTGCTCTCATATCTAGATAGGAAATCCCAGTGACTTGACTACACCTAGACGGGGGATTTAAAATGATATGATATGCAAGCTAGATGAGATTGATTATGCTAGATTGATCCAAGAGGCTAATTAATCTAATTATATGCATGATTAAGCTATGATGATGATGCAATTAAGCTAGAATATAGATTGATAACAATTATGCTAGAATATAATCAAATCGAACTAGATCTAAGATGCAAATGCCTATAGTAACAATGCCTAAAATGATAGGAGATGGGATCCTTTATGCTCCAAAATGGGGGATATTTATAAGATTTTCAAGGCCAGGGGTGAGGTGGCAGGAATCAATGGTCAAGATTGAGTCTGAAGATATCAAGGGTCAAATTGGAGGAGGTTGGAGAAGAAGTTGGAGGGAGGGACACTTGTCATCTCTGTGGTGACAAGTGTCAAGGAATATTTCTCACAAGAGGGCAAGTGTCCAAGGGAGGAGACATGTGGCAAAAGTGCCATGTTTCTCAAGGGGAAAATATCCAACCCATAGGAGGTTAGGATAATGAGGTTAGGATGTGCAAGAGGATAGGGTTAGTTAAACCTAGGATTAGGTGGAATGGATTAGGTGGAATGGATTAGGTTAGGGGGTCGATAGGTTAGGTGGTTAGAAGTTAGGAGGCATGTGGGTAATTTGAATTAAAAAATTCAAATAATAGGAAAAGGCTAATTAACTTTAAACAACTCATAAATTGATTTGTTTTAATTAATTAGGGGATTATAAGAAATGAATTACATGGGGGAGGATTAATTAATGCAAATTAATTAATCAAAGGGGAGTATTGAAATGAACCTATTAAATAAATCCTTAGATTTATTAATAAGTAGATGAATGCGGGAATTTAATCAAATTGATAATGAATTCAATTGAATTGGGAAGGGGGATTAATTAAATAATTTCTTATTTAATCAATTATCTTCAGACCATTTTTAGGTGTATACATTTTGCCCCTCTTTGAAGTGAGGTGTGATGACGCATTGATTCAAAGAATAATCTCATTTTGATGATGATATTGTCTCGATAGGATGCCCCAAACATTGATTGATAAAGTGTGGTATGATGATGCCCCCTCGGGAGATCAATTGAGATAATTGACCTGTGGAGTTTTTGAATCTTTGCGAAATTGATTTCTCGATTAGAAATGATTTGATTTATGCAATGTTGATTGATGAAATGGTGAGGTTCTTCAATCACTATGATGTGGTTCTCGATGTGATGATTGATAGAGCTTGATTGAATTGATAAGATTGATTAGATTGATAAGATTGATTAGATTTGATAAGATTGATATCTAGTCTGGTTTCAAGAATGACACCTTATGTATAAGACAAAGATGATCAAAGCGTCTAGTATCAAAAATGATACATCCTGTGTAAGACATGATCAAAATGGTTGGGTCCAGGAAAGATACATCCTATATAAGACATGATAGAATAGATTAGATGAGATGGATTGATAGAATTGATAAGATTGATTGGATAAAGAACTGACATGTTGTTGATATCATGTTGCAGGAAGATTTAGATGTGTTGATGTTGGCATATTTGAGGGAATAGCATGAGTCATCATTTTGATTGTGTATACACCTATAAAGATACATTGATGATTCTTGTGATAGATTTGGTATTGGATAAGATGAGATTTTGTGATCCCATGCAAGATGAATGCAAATGAAATGCAAAGGTACGATCAGACCAGTAACTAGGTTATTGTGTTTTGTCATCATTGATATTTTTAAAATGTGGGAAGAGAGTGCAAACATCAATGGTATAATTGAACCATGATGACTTGAGCACTACGTATCTAGATTTTGATATTGCAAGTTAGCACAAGCATCAAGGTATAATTGAACCAAGATGACCTGAGTGTTGCTTGTGTAAAACAGGCAGTATTAACCATGTCTATTTGCAAATCGGAAATGTCTTTGATGATGCTCCAATGATCATGTCCTGAGACAAATCTGCATATATTGATGATTAATTTACAGGCAGCAAACAAGAAAAATATCATGTTCCTTCCTTGTTCCTCTAGTCAAAGACATCTTGGAGTCACTCAAAAATTATGATAGCAAAAATCATGATATAAAAGTTGAACAATCATTGATTAAAGTACGAAAAGAATTAGGCAAAAAATATCATCCATTGAAAAGTGTGTGACATGCTTAGACTAACATGTGATAGGTTGATGGTTGATAATTTGATCTCATGTTCAATATTGGATAAGTCTTAGTTTCGCTTGACAAGAGTTGTCTAACTATTCTTCTTCTTGTTTGATTAAGCTCAAAAGGAGCAAAAATTTTGCCCCCAACTAGGTACAGGATTTTGCCCCAAGCCTATAAACAAATTTATTATGATGTACCCAATGATCCAAACCATGGTGAGAAACCAGCTGCGATGCCTGCCTATGTACAAAGGCTTTATTGGTGGATATGAATAGTGCTGATGGAAAATGAAATTCAAGCGAAAGGATGCATGAACCAATAGATGGAAGAGCTAGCTGACAGATAGCGCCTGTTGCCAGGTTTTCACCATCTGTTTATTGCACTTTTTTTTTCATATTTGATTTTTTTATTTTTATTTTGCTTTCGTTGTTTTCATTGTTTTCATTATTTTTGTATTTTCTGATTTTCCACTGCGTTTTTTTTTTGCTTTTTCACTGTTTTTTATTTTTTCTGCTTTTTCAGACATAAATATTCTTCAGATGCATGCTATTGGTGGGTTCCTTGAGCTGATCCCCATCCTACGTTGATAGCTGATATGCTTCTGATCCAAATACTATTGTGATCACAAATAGACCTAACCAGTTTGGTTCAAAATTCCCTTTCTTTTCTCAAGCTACCTGGTTGCATATATTTACCTTTAGTACTAGTTCTCCAACTTGAAAGGATCTTGGTTTGACCTTGTGATTATAACTTCAGTACAATCTTTGTTGATACACCTTAAAATGATCAAAGGCATTTTGTTTTCATTCATGGATCAATTATAGTTCTTGTAGTCTGGATACTCATTGTTCTGCATCTGGGAAAGGCCTTTTAATGATATCTGTAGAGAAGGTATCTCTACTTCTATTGGTAGTATTGCTTCTGATCCATAGACAAGAGAGAAAGGTGTGGTTCCTGTTGGTGTGCGAATACTGGTACAATAGGCCCATAGAGTAGGGTTCCATTGAATATGCCAATCTCTACCAACATCATTCACTGTCTTTTTGAGAATTTTTTAGAATAGTTTTGTTTGATGCTTATGCTTGCGTGTTCACTTGGGGATAGTAGGGTGTGGAAAATTTATGTTGGATCATGAATTTCTCACATAGCTCTTCTACTTCCTGGTTCTTGAATGTTCACCCATTATCAGTGATAATGGTCATGGGTATACCATAGCGACATATGATGTAGTTCAAGATAAATGCAGCAATTTGTTTTCATGCGATATTTGTGAGAGGTACTGCCTCAATCCATTTTGTAAAATATTTTCTGGCTCCAAGGATGAATATGTGACCATTGGATGAAGGAGGATTTATCTTTCTTACTAGATCAAGACCCCATTGATAGAAAGGCTAAGAGGTTTCCAAAGCATGAAGTTCTTATGCTGGTGCATGAATCAAATTTCCATGGATCTGACATTGTTTGCATGTTTTAGCTATTTGAAAAGAATTGCGTTCCATAGTTGGCCAATAATAGCCCAAGCATATGAGTTTTTTCAAAAGGGTAAGACCACTTGAATGAGTGCCACAAATGTTGTTATGGACTTCATTTAAGGCCTTCTCAGATTCTTCTTGCTCGAGACATCTTAAGACAGTACCATTCAAACCTCATTTGTAAAGGGTATCTGTGACAAGAGTATAATAGGAGGATTGGCAAATAAAGTTTCTCTTTTGGTTCTTTGACAAGTCAAGAGGGAGGATGCTATCTTTCAGGTATATATACATTTGGCCATAGCGGAAGGAATCATGCCCAACAAGGTGACAAATAGTTTGGGAATCAGGACAATTATGTGCAAGGTAAAACAACTCTTCCACCAGGAATTCGTAACGCTCTTGACTTTCCTGTGTCTGAAGTAGAGAAGGAAGTGTTGCCATGGCATCTACTACTTTGTTGTCATTCCTTAGAATCTGCTCAAAAGTTCTTTCAAAAAAGTATTTCTTGACATCATCAACCATATTCTTATAAGGCATTAGTTTTTCATCCTTTGTTTGATAATCATCATTGATTTGATTGATAATTGTCATTGATTTGATTGATGATGAGCTGAGAGTCTCCAAAGACCTGAAGTTGTGTAATGTTTCATTCTATGGCCATTTTGATTCCTGTGACCAAAGCTTCATATTCTGCTATATTTTTGGTGCATGGGAAGCTTAATTTGTATGCTTTTGGAATTGTATGACCTTGTGGTGTGATGAATAGAATGCCTGCTCTTGATCCATGTTGTGTATAAGAACCATCAAATTATAATTTCCATGTTTTTGCGGTGACCATTAGGATATCAACATCAGGAAATTCAATGTTTAAAGGACAGTCATCTTAAAGTGGTGCCTCTACTAGTTGGTCTACAATGACTTGCCCCTTGATAGCTTTTCTATCTACATACTCAATATCAAACTCGCTCAGGATCATGACCCATTTTGCTAATCTTCTTGTTAATATCGCCTTGCTAAGCAAATACTTCAATGGATCAATTTTAGCAATCAACTTGATGGAATGAGATAGTAGATAGTGTCTCAATTTTTGAGAAGAAAACACTATTGCCAAGCATGCTTTTTTGGTTGGTGAGTAGTTAAGCTCGTATCCCACTAATGTTCTGATGATGTAGTAGATGGCTCATTCTTTTCCTTCATTATCCTATTGTGCAAGCAAAACTCCTAATGATACTTTGTTGGTTGATACATAGAGTAACAACAGCTTTCTTGGAATCGATGACATTAGGACGGGTGGTTGTATGAGATAGGCCTTTATCTTGTTGAATGCATCCTCACATTGATGGTCGCACTTGAAATTAACATTTTTGTGCAAAAGATGAGTATATGGTTGACATTTATCTGCTAGCTGAGCAACAAATCTTCTAATTGACTATAGTCTTCCTTGGAGTGATGTAAGTTCACTAATAGTCCAGGGAGATGTCATTTCCATGATTGCTTTGACCTTGGCTAGATCTACTTCAATACCCCTAGCTAAAACAATGTATCCTAGTAGCTTACCTGAAGTAACACCAAAGGCACATTTCTTGGGATTGAGTCATAGCTTATATAGTTCTAACCTGTCAAAGATCTTTTCCAGTATTCATATATGGTCTTCTTTGTTGTATGATTTGGCCAATATGTCATCCACATAGTCTTCCATAAATGTATGCATCATGTCATGGAATATCGTTGTCATGGCTCTTTGATATGTAGCACCTACATTCTTTAGTCCAAAAGGCATGACATTCCAATAGAAAGTACCCCATGGACATGTGAAAGTTGTCTTTTCTTGATCTTCAGGTGCTATTTTAATTTGATTGTATCCAGAGAAACCATCCATTAAAGAAAACATGGAGTGTCCAGCAATTAAATCCACAATGATGTCAATGTTAGGCAAAGGAAAGTCATCTTTTGGACATGCATTATTAAGATCTTTGAAGTCTGTGCATACTCTAATGCTTTTATCTAGTTTGGAAATAGGAACGATGTTTGATACCCATTGAGGATATGCTATAGGTCTGATGAATCCCACATCCAATAATTTTTTTAGTTATGCTTTGACAAGAAGAGCAATATGAGGATGAATCTTCCTTAATTTTTGTTTAACTGGTTTGGCTCCTAGACTAACATTTAAGTGATGCATAATAAGATTTGGATCCAACCCTGGCATGTCTGCATATGACCAAGAAAAATTGATTTAGCGTCATTTGAAGAATTTCATATATTGCTACATTTCTTACTCTAATAAAGAAGTTGTTGGGTGTAGAATATTTGGTTGCTCTGTTGTCCCAATGTTAATTGCCTATGTTGGTTTGATAAAAAATGATGACCTTTCTTGATAGTACTCAGGTAAAGTGTCAAATCTCCCATCTTTCGGTGCCTCGAGGAGGTTTTCACCGTTAGATGCGTCCTTTCTTTTTACTTTTTTGTGGTCTAATGTTGCCAAAAGATAGTTTTCAGCACTAGACCTGATATTGTTTTCTTTATTTTCACTTTTGCAACTGGGAGATTTGGCACCCACTTGACTAGAAGAAGCGTTGTTGAAATTCCTGGTGAAAGTTGTGTGGGTTTGATTGCATTAAGATATAAGGATATGGCATGGTCATTAGGAAAGGTATCGATGGCATTATGTCTTTTATTTTCCTAGTCAGTCAGTTCAGGATGGATTAGAGGTAAGGGATCCTCAAATTAAGATGCTTCAAGGGTATTTAGGGTCATGATAGAGATGTCAAAGTTTTTGATATGTATTTCAATGCCTAGAACAGTACTCTTGTCAGAATGACCTCTTTCAAGTAGCTCCTGATCATCCTCGATTAAGTCCAAGTCAGACGAATGTAATTCTAATTCAAGTGGGCTAGTTCCTAACATTTTCCCTCCATACGCATGAACTACATCGACACCTACATCTTCCTCAAAGAAATTTTCTTTCGCTGAGTGTTCAAAATGATAGGAATCCCATTCCCATTCATTATGTAGCTTGAAATCTATAGATTTGTTCATATAGTGTTTTATTTGTTTCTTCTATTTTTCTTGCTATATCTTTTCTTCTCTCATATTCAGCTTCCTCTAGGCTGATATTGAGTTATGTCAACCTTTCTATCAGCTCTCCTTGATTTGTATCAGCTTCTTGTTTGTGTTCATTAGGAGTTAAATCTTATTAGGAGGTGTTTTTAGTTTGTTTTCCCTATTGATTAGAAGCTTGCTTCTTTTTCCATTTCATGTCTGTTTGTTCTCATTTCTTGGTAGATATTTCTTCCCTTTCAATTGCAAGTTGTTCTTGTCTGATTTCATATTCATCTTATTGTTGGCTAGAAGATGTGTCCACTTGTAAAGTAACTTGTCCCTACTCTAAGCCTAATTTGTTTGTAGCCTATTGAGTATGAGGTTGTATAGGTTCGGAGATACCTTCTTTCCTTTTTACTACAAGACATGTTTCAGTATATCCCATTTTCTAAAGAATGTTGAATCCTTTTCCATATTTTTCGATAGGTATTCTGACATCATTGATCTTTTGTTGGACTTCTTAATCCTTGTATAGCCACTATAGCACATCATTATCTCTGGTTTCCTCTGATAAGGTCCCAGAACTAACAAATGCTCCATCAAATATTGGAAGATGTTTCATAGTTGGTTGTTGTTTAGAATTTGATGGTTTTTCATAGGATTTAGGAGAAAGTGGTAATTGTGATAGTGAGTATTCTCCGTTCCCTCGATCTCTTAGCTACATTTGTTTTTCCATACTTTCCAAAATTGAGGCAATTAATTTTTCTTTGGATTGTGTGTTTGAAGATGGTGCCTCCCTATCATGAGGAACAATGACCTCTTGAGATGGTTTTAGATTACTACAGTACTGGAATGGATTTGAATCCACTGAGATCGCGATTTCCTACCCATTGTAGGGAAATTTTAGGCACTGGTGATATGTTGATGGAATAGCTTGTATGTCATGTATCCAGGGTCTTTCCAAGAGTATGTTGTATGATAAGTCCAAGTCTAGAACTTGGCATGCTATGTCTTTCTGTAAAGGTCCCACTATGATGGGTAATATCACAATTCCTTTAGAGGAACGCTCTTCTTCACCATATGTTTTGATTTTTATCTTTTTCTGGGGATCAACTGCATCTTCTAAATAACCTAGATCATGGACAAGACTCAATGAGAAAATGTTTAAGCTAGCTCCCCCATCTATTAGGACAAGTTTAACTCACATCTTATGAATGATGACTTCAATATGCAAGGGAGAATTATGGGGATGTTGCAAGGACATGTCATCTTCTTTGGTAAATGATAAGCAGTGAGGGGTTGTGAGGTGTCCCACCATGGTTTGGAATTTATCTATATCAAGATGTTTAGACACTATTGTATCTACTAGTGCTCTTTCAAGAATTTCTTTGTGCAAGTAAAATCTTTAAAAGTTCTAAGGATATTTGCGCGGGAGTTTTCTGTAGTTGATCCACTAGATTGTATTATTTTGTAGTGGATGATGTGTTACTTGTAGGACCTCACAAAACAACTTTGGCTTTGTTTCTTTTGATAGCATGAGCAGTTTCTTGATGTTGTTTTTCTTTAACTACAATCACATTTACCATATTATAATGTGCATGAGCATAGTTCACATTTGCTTTCCCTTCACCATTATGTGTTGCTGATGATTCACCCTTCTCATAGTTTGGAAGTGGAGTTTTGAAATTTGTATGAGATTCATTTGTCGTATGTCCATCCACAATTATCACTCCATTATCAATCAAATCTTGGATGACATGTTTCAATTGCTGACAATTATCCATGTGGTGTCCTTGTTTTGATGAAAATCGCAATAATGGTTGTTGTTCTACCAAGAGGGTTTCACTTGAGGTTCATAGTTTCTTCCTTCTGGAAAAGTAAACAATTTGTTTGTGAGAAGTGTCTTTAATGCTAACCCAAGTGGCTCACCAATGTTTGTAAATTTCCTTTGAAAGAAATTGTTGAAAGTTGATTTTGGGTGATTGTTGTTTTGTTGAGTTGTTGCTAAGTGATGAGATAAATTGAAAATTGGTTGCTTTGGTTTTACATTGTTTTTATCCACTATCCCATTGTTAATGACATTTCAATTTCTTTTCCAAAATTTTGGCTTATTATTGTTGTTGTTGTTGTTGTTGTTGTTAGGAGGATGAACTCCTTTGTATAGATTCAACTCACCCTTCTTTACCATAGCTTCCTCCATTCTGATTCCATTATAAATCATCTTTTCAAAATTTTGATGGCATTGCATTTTTAGATGACAACTCATTTGTCCATTTAGGTTGTCGATGAATATGTCTATCTTCTTGTATTTCAGCACCATATGAGGATATCGTGAAGCTAACCGTCACCATATTTGTAGAAATGTCATAAAAGGTTCTCCACTCTTTTGTTTAGTATTACATAGGTCTAGCATTGTGACCTCATGTTGTATGTTGTAAGAGTATTGTGAAACAAACATATCCACTGATTCTGTGAATGATCTAATTCCAAGTGGAAGTTTGGAGAACAATTCCATAGCTAGTCCACTTAAGCTCTTTGGTAATAATCTCATCAGGTATGTATCCTCATGTGCAAACTCCATACTCATTATGCAAAATTATCGTATATGATCCTAGGGATTAGTGCTTCCATTATATTTATCGTATCGAGGAGTTTCACAACCTAGAGGAAATGGTATCATGTTTAGATTTCTATTGAATGGGTAAGGACAGATTTATTGAAGCGAATATCTTCGAACAGTTCCTCTCTGGATATCTTGGATCTATGTTTGTAGTATTTGTATTTGTTGTGTAAGAGTTGTGATAGGATTATCAACATTATTTATTCTTGTATAACCCTAAGTTTGCATTCTACTATGGTCTTGATCTCTTCTTGTATCATCTCGACTCTTTCTTGTGTCCTCATTAGATTTAGCCTTGTTGAGAATTTCTACATCATCTCTTTTGGGAACAGAAGTTTCCTCATTAGTTCTTGTGTTATCAGGGATTGATGTGTCTTCCTTTGTGTGACCTAAAATCTCCTCATGTCGTTCATTATGATGGAAATTTTCACTTCTATTTTGTCCTAATTTTCTCACATTGAAATCTTGGGGGAGTGTAGCACCAGATTTTGCTAACATTAGGAAATATTTTTCTTTCTCTCCCTCCAATATTTTCTCCATAAATTTATCAAATTTAAGATCTTGTTTGATTTCTCTGATATGTTTATCTATTACCTCTTCTTTTTGTATTTCATTTTCGTGTTCCATGTTCCTATAATCTTCAACTATTTCAAATGTTTTTGTTTTTATTTCTTCGATCTTATGTCTCTGCGCTCTAGTTAAAATGAGCATACACATGTGTTGAATATTGTGCAAGGATTCAGTTGTCTAAGAGTTGTTTCGATAAGTGACCAACTGTCAATGCAGATATGATAGAGTGATATGACACGAAAAGAGAATTCAAGTATTTGAAAGATTTGTAAGTTGTTCGATCTTCGGTTTTGGAGTGCAATGATGATGATTTTGATAAGACCAAGTCCAATAGGAATGATATATCCTATGATGTGGGATGAGGTTATCCTGACCAAACGTTGTAGTTTCATGATAGAGGATGATAGATCCTGATGAGAAACTATGTTTTGAGTGATTAGTTTATCAAAGAAGGTGATGATGCACTTTGAGATGTTAGATCTTGAACTTGTTGAAGGTAAATACTTGAAAATATTGAGGTGTCTAGTTCTAGAACCGGATTTAACAGAAGATAAGTTGACCGTGAAAATCAAGAAGACAACCTAAGCACAAAATGACAGATATCAAGTGTATATACTTAATGTAAATTTACCAAGCAAATATGATAGATATGAAAAAGACATGCAATAAGACAGGTCTGAATTGACAAAGAGAAATTTGTACGACAGTTAACACAGTCCTAGACGACAATTCATACAGACCCATACAAAAAACTAGGAATCTCATACAACAAAGGCATAATCTGGTATGACACTTTTCACAGAACCAGACGACAAATGATAACTGATGCTCTGCAAAAGGGATTAGAAAATCTGCTTGATGGCAACACACACAAGAGCACAAGAAACAAATGTTAGTGTTAGCAACAAAAGATTATCTTAAACAAGCATATCGAGAGAGATATTAAGCATGGAATAGAAAGCATACAAACATAGAATAGATAAACTATACTCCTCCAAATGCTAATCAAGATTCTCATAGTTGCTCCTCCCTTGTTCCTCTCCTCTCCAAGTCCCACATGAGTGTAGCTCTCAGCTATTAGCACTAGCCATGGATGCCATATGGAGATTCAAGATGGTTGAATATGATAAGCAAATGCTATGCAAGTGTAGATAGTGATGCTATGAAAAATCTCTATGCTAATACAAGTATAACAACAATACTCTAATTCTTCCTCTTTGCTTGAGGAGAAGGGTTCTATTTATAGAAGAAATGGGGAAATGAAGGGTTAAGATTGAGAAATCTTAACAAGGGTTAGGATTGAAAGATATTCAATCCATGTGAGACTTTCAACCCAATCCCATGTTGACAAGTGTCACCATGAGGAGGCTTGAGAGGAGAGATAAGGAGCATTAAATGCTTGAGGGGACATGATGGTTACCCTAGGGGGTTGGGTTAGGGTTAGGTTAATGGATATTCCTTTTATCCAAGGGATAAATGAATGTACAAGGGTTAAATGGTTACCTTAGTCAAAGAAATAAATGCTTTGAAGAGACCCATGACTCAAAAGGATGGTTAAGTTAGAGGAAAGTCTCTAACCAAAGGTAAAAGGTGAGTTAACCATAAATGGTTATGTAAGAGCCTTTAATGGTTTGGAAGACTTTAGAGGTTAACCATTTGAAGACATAAAGCCTTAAATACCTTTCAAAGACTTTGAGGGCTTTGAGAAGTGACTCCAAGTTGCTTAGGAATGTGACAATGATTAGGATAGGATTAGGCTAATTAAAAGGAGTTAGAAGAATCTAGAAGGGATTTAGGCATGCAAATGGATTTTGTAGGAGAATGCAAGTGGGAGGAATTTTGGGATTTTCAATTGAAATAAAATCATTCATTTTAATTAAATGGTGTAATTTGCATTTCAAATAAATATTAATTTATTTAAATGAGAAAAAGGAAGATAAAGCATTAAATGCTTGAAGACTTTAAGGGAAACCTTTAAAGGCTTAAAAAGACTCTAGAAGGAAGCCATTAAGTTTGAAGACTTTAAGGGAAACCATTAAAGTCTTAAGAAGACTTTAAGGGAAACCATTAAAGGTTTCAAGTGGGTGATGATAAATAGGATTTTAAATAAATAATTTATTTAAAATAGTTGTGCAACTTGCATTTGTAGGAAAATGCAAGTGGTGGAGGATAAAGGTGAATTAAATAAATGTTAATTTATTTAAATGTGAGAAGTGGGATTTTGGGGGAATTTAAATAAATATTAATTTATTTAAATGTGAGAGAAGATTTAATTAAATAAATATGATTTATTTATTTAATTAATGGTCTAAATTTGGTTAAGTGAATTAAATCAAATAAATTGAATAATTTATTTAATTAATAGGAGAAGAGGGTTAAGATGAATTAATTAAATATTAATTTAATTAATTATTGATTGATGGTTAAATAATCAAATAAATACTAAATATTCATTTAATTAAGTGGACAGATTTATGTGACTACATTTGCCCCTCTTTGAGAAGGTGTGATTTTATCACGTCGTTTCAAAGAAAGAAAAATAGGTGTGAAGAAATATGCCCCATAAATGTTAATTTAGTGGGTGGTATGCCCCCTCGAGAGATGGGCCGATTTTTTTCAAAAAATTGGGCGATCTGTCGAAAAAGAATGAGAAGTGGAGGGGAGGTAGAATAGAAGAAATTAGCAATAACGGTGAAAGAATGGAAGAAAATGGAGTGAATATGGAGAAATGGCATGCCAGTGAGTACCTATAGGTTATGCAGGAGATATGGTGCAAATGTGGTGTTGTGCTTCTGACTGATGCTATACAATTGATCAAAATGGTTGGACAATCTGGTGCAATTGGTTTAATTGCCCCGGTCGAGTCAAAGCATGACAGTTGATGTCAGTTGTTCGCTTGGACAAGATAAAGTCTGAGTAAGTGAATCAAAGTGACCTGATGAGACTTAGACAATTGATGTAATTGCGTAATGAAGTCAAGGTATAGGAAGCAAAATACTCGTTGAGACTTAGACAATTCATGTAATTGTCTGATGTGATTGTGTTTGATTGGTTGATCAATTAATAGTGTGTGCATGTGATGGATGGTTGTGGGGAATCATGGCAGCCCCATTGAGACTAGATCATTATGATAAATGTCTGATGTAGTCTAGGATTACCATAATCGATTACCTGTTGAGACCCGAAGATACTTGATCAAAGTATCTGTTGATAGTCTAGGTGTGCGTGAGTCAAGGTACCTGTGCAGAGAGAGTAACTTGCTTGGCTTATTGGATGACTTAGCATAGGAAACACAATCCCTCCTATTTAGAGATGGATGGTGATGAACGTGGCTTGATTGGGTTGATTGGGAAATGATGTAGGGTATGTAATGTTGATTATCGAGATGGGGAGGGTGAGGGGGGTTTGATGTTAGATAGAAGTAATGGAGAACCTATGACTCATTCCTATGGAAGAAGAGGAAAATAGAGTATGCGCCCATTGTCATTACTATGTATGCATGATATGCATCTATTTATGAATGTATGGAAGGATGGAATGCAATGGAATGCAATATATATAGATGAGATGAAATGACAATCCATAGTGCTTTATTTTTCATCATTGAGCTTTAAAATGTTGTAAGAAAATACAAGCAACTTGACATAATGATTCAAGATGACCTGGGTATTCCTTACATGGATTTTGATATAGCAAGTTAATGTAAGCAACTTGATATAATGGATCAAGTTGACCTGAGTATTGCTTGCAGAATAGACAAGGATCATCTCCTTTCATGCATGACTTGGAATGTCCTCCTTGATCTTGGGTTGATCATGCCAGTTTGGATGAGGTAGGAGAAACCAAAGAAAGAGCATTGTACCTATAAGCAAACATCATATATAAAGAATAAAGAATATGGATCCTCGATAATGGTTCATGCTCATATGGTCAAGGTATACGCTATAGTCAGCAAGCCGTAGTGATCTATGACTATTTCGCATAAGATCATGCAACTTAGTGAACTTCCCACATAGACACCATTAGTACATGCCCCAAAATTTCATCGGAATAATTCGCAGAATACATACAAACAATGTCGTAGGGACAATTTCGGCTACTCTAATCACTTGTGGATATCCCGGAGTAGCATAGGAACCTAATATATATACATGAATGAATAACCTACAAAACAACCAAGTATTTGGTAGCTTAAACATAATTTTCTTGTCAAAGAAAATATTAATTTGTCGTTGTTTTGGTAAGGAAGGATGCATCCTTGTTGAAGATAGTTTGAGTGTTGATGTTGATTGTTTGGTTGATTGATAAGTGGGCATTTTGTGGAGTATATCACAATTTTTGCATGGTATCTGCCCAGATGAGTATGTACAATGTGGTGCCATGTTTTTGTTTGATTTTGATGTTTTCTATTGTTTTTGGATTTTGTGATTTTGAATGTTTTTGGTATTTTGATGATTGTTTTGAATGTTTTTTGGATTTTTGTGAGATAGTTTTGAATGACAAACCCAATGAATCACAAGTAATGTAGAATCCACTTCCATCAAAAGAGGGTAAGGGCATTGCCCCCAGTTTAGACATGACTATGAAAAAGCAAGATGCAAGACGCATGAAGTACTTTCTTTTTAATGCAGATCAATAACAAGCCATGATTCAGACAGATGGATGTGTGTATGTAATGAATGTTCGCAACAAGCTTGAAATATAATGGAGCCATAGCCGTTACGAATGGTGCCTATTTGCCAAGTTTTCACCATTGCACTTATCCAAGGTGCCACCGGAGTGGTTGTTCACCGTTTGGATGTATGGTCTTTCTTTTTTTTGTTTTTTTCGTTTTGATGTATTTCTTCAAGACATTTTTCTGAATGTTTTTGGTATTTTTCTGGTATGTATGGGAGCCTGATGCTCTATGCAACTCATGTATAAAACCATTTGAGGTGCATGTTATTGATCGGATCTGCTAGCGATTCTCCTTCTGAAGTAGCCAACTAATATGACCCGGACCCAAATACAGCAGTGACAACATATGGACCCAGCCAATTTGATTCAAACTTTCCCTTATGTTCTTTTTTTGGTTGGTTATGAGGATTCTCTTGAAGAACAAGATCACCTACCTCAAATGTACAAGGTCGAACTCAGTGATTGTAGCTTCTGCTCATGCACTGCTGATAGGCTTTGAGATGATTGTATGCAGCTTGTCACTTCTCATCAAGTAGTTCTAAGTCCTGAAGACGTGATACTCTGTATGCTTCATCATCTATCAGATTATGCAAGGAAACCCATAGTGATGGTATCTCAACCTCAATAGGTAAGATAGCTTCGACACCATAGACCAATGAGTAGGGAGTTGCGCCTGTAGGGGTTCGAATGCTAGTTCGATATGCCCATAGTGCTAGATTCAATTGAACATGCCAATCACGGCCAGCATCATTGACTGTCTTCTTGAGGATTCTCAATATGTTTTTATTTGATGCTTCAGCCTGACCATTGCCTTGTGGGTAATAGTGGGTGGAAAAGCGGTGTTGGATATGAAACTTTTCACAGAGCTCATCAACATCTTGATTTTTGAAAGGAAGCCTGTTATCTATGATAATGGACATGGAGACACCATACCGGCAGATGATGTAATTAAGGATGAATGAGGTGATCTGCTTGCTGGTGACTTGGGTAAGTGGAACAGCTTCAATCCACTTTGTGAAGTATTCGGTGGCGGTAATAATGAATTTGTGGTCATTGGATGAAGATGGATGAATTTTACCCACAAGGTCAAGGCCCCATTAACAAAAAGGCCATGGTGTTGTAATTGGTTGTAGTTCCTGTGTTGGTGCATGTATTAGGTCTCCATGGACTTGACATTTCTTGCACTTTCTGACAAAATAGTAGGAGTCTTTTTCCATAGATGGCCAATAGTATCCATTGCGTAGGATTTTCTTGGCTAGTGACGGGCCACTTGAGTGAGTCCCACAAATTCCTTCATGTACCTCTTCCAAGGCCTTTGTTATCTTATCTTGTTCCAGACATCGAAGGAGAGTACCATCAAGACTGTGTCAGTATAGGGTTTCAGCAATAATGGTATATCGAGCGGTTTGGAAAATGAAAGTTTTACGTTGGTTATTTGATTGGTTGGGAGGAAGGGTGTGATCGTGGAGATAGGTGTAAAACTCACCATACCATGGGGATTCAAAACTGACAAGGTGGCATATCATCTTGGATTCGAGGATATCATAAGTGGGAATCCAAAGTTGTTCTACCAAGAACTCGTAGCGTGTTGAATTCTGTGGAAGATCTAGAAGAGATGCGATAATAGCCATAGCATCAGCAGCTCGATTCTGATCTCTTGGTATCTGTTCAAAGGTGATAGTAGTAAATGATGCCTTTAATTTGTCCACCATTTGTTTGTATGGCATGAGTTTGTCATCCTTGGTCTGATATTCATCTGTTGCTTGTCGAATGACCAGTTGGGAGTTGCCATATACTTGTAGTTCTTGTAATTTCCATTGTACGGCTAGCCTGAGTCCTATGATCAAGGCCTCATACTCTACTATGTTGTTGGTACATGGAAATGTGAGCTTATAAGACTTCAGGATGCTGTCACCTTGAGGTGCGATAAACAGAGTGTCTGCCCCTGAGCCATGCCTAGTATAGGAACCATCAAAGTATAGTTTCCATGGTTGTGTTGTAGTGATCATGAATATCTCTTCATCTGGAAAATTGGAAATGAGAGGATGATTGCCTATGAGTGGTGCATCAACCAACTGATCTGCAATAACTTGTCCTTTGATAGCTTTACGGTCTACATACTCGATGTCAAATTCACTTAGAATCATTACCCATTTGGCCAAGCGGCCTGTCAATGCTGCTTTGCTGAGTAAATACTTGAGTGGATCAATCTTTGCAATGAGTTGTACTTTATGTGTTAATAGATAGTGCCTCAGTTTAGTGGTTTCCAAGATTACTGCTAGGCAAGCTCGCTCAATAGGTGTGTAATTGAGTTCATAGCCCACCAGTGTACGAGAGATGTAGAAAACGGTGCACTCTTTCCCTTCTACATTATGTTGTGCCAATAGTACACCCAATGTTGTACTTGTTGCTGATATATAGAGTAACAAAGGTCTACTTGGATCTGGTGGGATCAACAATGGCGTATTCATGAGATAATCTTTAAGCATCCGGAATGCTTGCTGGCATCTTGCATCCCATTAAAAGCGGATGTTTTTGTGTAGCAGATGTGTAAAGGGGTGACACTTATCTGCCAGTTGTGCAATTAATCTTCGGATGGATTGTAGCCATCCTTGTAATGTCCTTAGCTGACTGATGTTCTTTAGAGGTGGCATGTCCATGATTGCTTTTACCTTTGTTGGATCAACCTCAATACCTTTGCTGGAGACAATGTATCCTAAAAGCTTCCCGGAGGTCACTCCAAAGACACATTTCTTTGGGTTGAGTTGAACATGATATTGTTCTAGTCTATCAAAGATTTTATCTAGTATGTCGAGATGACCTTCTCTGGTGAGTGATTTTGCTAGTAAGTCATCAACATAATCTTCCATCATAGTATGCATCATGTCATGGAAGATGGTGGTCATTGCTCGTTGATAGGTTGCTCTTGCATTCTTTAGACCGAAAGGCATTACATTCCAGTAGTATGTGCCCCATGGACATGTGAAGGTTGTCTTATGTTGATCCTCTGGTGCGATCTTTATCTGATTGTATCCTGAAAAACCATCCATGAGTGAAAGCATGGCATGTCCTACTGTCAAATCTACTATGATGTCAATATTTGGTAGGGTAAAGTCATCCTTAGGACATGCCTTATTTAGATCTCTGAAGTCAGTACAAATTTGGATGCCCCCTTTTGGTTTGCCAACAGGAACAATATTGGAGATCCAATCTGCATAATCAATTGGTCTAATGAAACCAACATCTAGGAGTTTCTTGAGTTCTATTTTGACTAGTACTGCAATTTGAGGATGCATCTTACAAAGCTTCTGCTTGACAGGCTTGGCTCCTTCTGCTATGGTGAGGTGATACATGACTAAATCAGGATCAAGCCCAAGCATGTTTGCATATGACCATGCGAAGTTAATCTGGCACTTCTAAAAGAACTCTATGAATTTAGGTTGTTCCTCTGGAGTTAAAAGAGATGCCAAATGTATGAGGTGAGGAGTTTCAAAAGTCCCCACATTGTATTCTTTCGTTTCCTCGATAAGAATCATTGGTCGTTCTCGTTGTGTGTTGGAAGGAAGGATGTCAAACTTTTCATCCTCAGGCACCTTGGAGAGGTTTTCACCATTGGATACGCTCTTTCTTTTTACTTTTGTTGAATCAAACAGTGCCACGGTGTGGTTTTCACTGGAAGATCCATGTTTTATCGTTATATTTTTGCAGCTAAAAGGTTTGGCATCCGCCCTGAAATATGTTGCGCTACTAAGTTCAATGGCGAATCCAACTTTGTGATCCCCACTTGGTATGTTATCCTTTAATTCCAAAATTTCAATGATTGCCTCATCATTTTGGAAGTGGTCAAGACATGGGGGATTAGGTTGGTTCCATTCGATGAGTTCAGGATGGATAATGGGCATTAGCTCATCGATTAGGTTAATTTCATTAGATGTATCAGTGAGGGTTAAGATGTTATGGTGAAGGTCGTTGATGGTACTCTCCCTATCAAAATTAGGCGTAGGATGTGACGTAGGGTTTGTGGAAGAAGTTTCCAGCTCAGGAACCCAAGAGGTCTTTATCTATGCTTCTCCATAAACAGGGATGTCTTTACGAGGGGGAAGTAGTGATGTGTCTTCTTCATCTGAAGTATTGAGCTGAATGGAATCAAATTCCCATTCATGTGAGTCAGTCTCTAAATCACTTTCTAGCATCCAATTACTATACCATACTAGGATGTCCTTTGTGTTAAATACTACAGGTGTGATCGGTTGATGTACCTTTGTAGATGAAATGATCAGAGTTGCAGGAAGGATGATAGGGATCAATGAATCTGATACGAGGAGTATCGGTATTATTGATTATGTTGCTTTTCCTAGAACCGTTGGTGTTGTAGATACTGTTATGGGTTTTGATAAAATTGTTGCTGCTAATGGTGCTATTGATGTTATTGTTGTTGTTGATGGGATTACTGGTTTGATTGGCGGGATGATTAGTATTGTAGATGGTTGTGTTGGGATTTTGAGCCTCGGTGGGGAAGTTGTGATGGTGTTTGATGCTACTTTGATAATAAAAGGTGTCCTCTTTGCAATAGGCTGATATAGTGGTTTGCTAGGTTGTCCTTTGAATCTGAGCTTAGGAAAGATCTCCTTTTCAAAGCCTAGGCCTGTATAACCTTTGGGCTTTAATTCTGGCAGTAGTGGTTCATGCCTTCCTTGTTTGCAAGATCCCAAAGCACTCTAACCATCATAACCCATTCTTTGCATAATGAGTAAGCCATTGCCATATTGATCTGTGGGAAGTGTAACTTGCGGTATATCAGTGGTGATAGGATCTTTATAGATCCATTCCGCTAAGTCCTTGTCTTTGGTTTCTTCTTGACTCTTCCCAAGGATGAAAGGCATCAAAGCACATGCTGGTGTGATCAGTGGTTGCTGAAGTAACTGTTGTGGTTTACCATGTGTTCTAGGAGAAGTGGGCATTTGTCCCACACAAAAGAGTTGACTTAAGTTGTACTCCCCAGGACCTTCCTCTGCTATTTTCATCTTAAGCTTTTCTTGCTTGGGTATAGGGGTGTTTGAACTGGTAAGAGAGGCTGGACTTATATATGATGTGGAGGAAATGGCTTATCTATTGTTAGGAATTGTAATCTCTGGTTGATGACTGATATTATGACAATATGCAAAGGGATTTGCATCACCCAGGATTGTGATCTCTACACCGTTATGTGGGAACTTGATACATTGATGGTAGGTAGATGGAATGGCCTGCATGGCATGTATCCAAGGTCTTCCTAACAATAGATTGTATGGTAGAGGAAGGTCTAGAACCTGACAGATGATGTGTTTTACCACATGGCCCACTCGGATTAGTAGTACCACAGCTCCTTTGGACGAACGCTCTGCATCGTCATAGGCTTTGATTGTAATCTTCTTACGTGGATCCACTGATTCTATGGCATATCCCAACGTTGTGACCAACTGTAGTGTACAAATATTCAGGCCTGCTCCATTGTCGATCAAGACTCGCTTGATCCTATGTTGGTTGATAAATCCTTCAATGTGTAGTGAAGCGTTATGAGGTTACTGGAAGGAAGAGTTGTCACTTTAGGAAAAAGTGAGACAAGGTGATGACTTTAGACTGCTAAACATGGCTTGGAATTGATCTATATTTAGGTTTGCAAGGACTGACGCCTCTTGGAGAGCGTGATCCAAGATTGTTTTATGAGATGGAGATAGGCGCAATAGCTCTAAAATGGATATAAGAGCTAGCATTTTGTCGAATTGTTCCACAAGATTGTACTGCTTTGGTATGGAGGTGGTGCCTTATGGAGCTGCCTTTATAGTAATCTTGCTGCGACGTGTAACAACATTGCAATTGGAGCTGGGATTTTTTATGGTTATAGTTGTAATTTGTTCACTGGCATCATACAGATGATTTACAGTATAATTATGCGCAGCTCGCATATAATCAATGGTATCAATGCCTCTCCTGGAAGTGGAAGGACCCCTTTGATCTTGTGATGGAAGTGGATTTTTGAACATCAGATGATCATTGTTTGTTGTCTTTGGGTCATGCCCTTCAATTTCGATTTCACCTCGGTCAATAAGATCCTGAATAAGATCTTTCAATCTGTGACAATTACTCATCTTGTGTCCTCTCCCTTGATGGAAATCATAATGTTTAGTATCCCTCCACCATGCAGGTTTGACCTGAGGTTCATAGTTTGATGTTTTAGGTAGAGTTACCAAATTTTGAGAAACCAGCTATCGCAACACTATTTTGATGGGTTCCCCTAAGGGAGTGTATGTTCATTTTTGTTTTTGTTGACGAGGTCTGGGTTCGTCGTGAGATGTGATGCAACCTTGATTGGGAGGAACAACTATGTTAGTCTGAGGTGGGGAATTCTGTCCGGCAAATCAAACTATAGGTTGTGCACTTTTGATAGTTCTGACATCCACAACCCCATCGTTGATAATATTTTGTTTTTGTTCCAGAAGCTTGGTTTGTCACTATTGAAGCGTGGGTGAGGACCATCCTTTGGTTCATTATAGATTTTGATAAGTCCTTTCTTGATGAGGGCCCGCTCACATTTCAAGCCTTTGGTGATCATGTCATTGAAAGAGTCTATGTCTTTGACATCCAGGTGAAACTCCATTTCTTCGTTTAAGTTGGAAATAAATATTTCCACTAGTTCTTGTTCAGGTAACTGAAGAGAACGTCTGCTAGACATTTGATGCCATCGTTGCTGGAATACTAAGAATAGTTCACTTGGTTTTTGTTTAGTGTTACATAGATCAGCCATGGTGATGTCACGTTCAATGTTATGAGAGTAATGTGCCAAGAACTTCTGAACTAGCTCTTCAAAGGTCCTAATGCCACCTGGTAGTCGGGAAAACCATGATGTGGTTGTTCCTCCCAAGCTTTGGGGAAAAAGGTGCATTAGGTATGTGTCTTTGTATGCCACTTCAAGGCAAGCTAAATGGAATTCTCTGACATGATCGCGAGGATCTCCCTTTCCTCTATATTTTTTGAATTTGGGTGTTTTGAAGCCTCATGGAAAAGGTGGCATATAAAGATTCCTATCAAAGGGATAGGGACAGATGTCATTGAGTGAAAATTGATTAGTTTTCACACCACTATGAAGTTGTTGGGCGATATTTTCAACTTGTTTCTGCAACATCTCTATTTCATTTGGAGGAGGAGGTGGTGGGTTACCTCGAGGAATGTTATATCTGACGAGATCTCTACCTCTTTCTTATTCATGGTGATTTTGTCATTCTGATGCTTGTCTTAATTGCACAAGATCAAAGTCAGAGGGGAGCTTGGCTCCTTCTTGAGCAAGCTTTAAAAAGTGAGCATCCGCATTGCTCCTGAGTATTTCATCAAAAAGTCTGTTAAAGAGAGGGTTATGTTGGGCCCTTTCTATTATTGCAGGAGTAGGAGTACTTGGGTTTTCATCATTTGCATTTCCTCCAAGTGCTTCTTGAAATTCATTGATATTTTCCTCTTCTTCTTCAATTTCTATTTCTCGTTGTCTTGACTATGATCAGGTATGAGCCATTTTGTTTATGAGTTTTTGTTGAAGTTGGGTGAAAATGATGATGAGTTGTTGATGAAATGAAAGATTGATGGTTGATGAATTGTGTTGCATGTGGATCTCTATCACTTTAAAGGTAGATGTGACCGAAATTCTTTCTTTGAATTGCTTGTTGTTTTTTATAAGGTTTGTTGTGATAAGGTTTAGAGAAATCTGAGATGTGTTACAGACTTAACTACCTAGTAATGAGAGGATTCACTCATAAACTAGTTTTAACCTACGTAGATATGTATCTTAGGATTAGCTTATCCTAGATGTAGAAACAATCTAAAAAGTGATGTGATGTGTTTGATTCAAGCAATATCCAAACGAGAACTTTAGGACAATAACCTCTTAATGTTTTGAGAGTTGGAATGGATTGATGATGAAGTGATGATGTGTGAATGAGATAATGGATGAAATGTTTTAACTTCAATAAAAGTTGTGTGTCACAAATGGAACAAATTCTAACTCTTCCCTTTCAGGCGTTGGTGGCATTTCTTGAGCTACGTTGTATGTGATACAAATGTTTGGGAAGAAGTTGGGATTAATCTTGCCTCCTTGGTTTTTGTGATAACTCAAAGCTCTATATTGCATAAAAGCTATGTGGTTTAATGATTCTGAATCAAATTCGTTTGATTTGCCTTGAAGGTAGAGATGCATGTGACGTAGAAAAACTCTATGAGAGACAAAGATTTGTCTATTTAGATAGAAGAATTTCCTCCTTTTGATCAAATCCTTTGAGCTCAATGGTCTTCTTTTCAAGTTGATGTTTTGATGAAGATTCTTCTTTCTCAAGATGTGAAGAATGGTCATAAAGTTTGATACTTTTCTCTTTGTTTTTGATCTTTTGGTTGTTTTGAAAAATGTTTGGTTGGATGAATACTTGTTTTGATTTTTGGATTTTATGATGTTTCTTTGACAAGAAAACAAAGCAAGCACATAAACACAAGAATGTTGCCTTAAAGGCACAAATGAGTATGGGTCTAGATCAACCCAATCCTTGGACTTTGTATGACCCTTTCCTTTAAGTGTATTTTAGATGTTTTCCTTTCCAAAGCCTGAAGTCAGCTCAATTTGCACTTGGTCTTGACTCAAAATGAAAACACTTCAAACACTCTTTATCCCTAAGGTCAAATGGCCAGTTGCGACAAGTTCAACCCACATCTTGATATTTCTTCGACTTTGGTACTACATACCTTATGAATCCCGTCGTGGCAGGTAAGGATGTGATATACTAAGTCTTGCACGTGCATAACAAATAGATGATCCCTATGATGGGGGACTCACCACTTTCATCAAGCCACAAGTGACTTTTCAAAAAGCTATGTTTCTACTCAAGGAAATATGTATGGTGAGTATCTTGGGAGGAAAACCTTCTATGCTCTTGCACTGAATTTATCACAAATA
This sequence comes from Cryptomeria japonica, assembly GCF_030272615.1. Classification (NCBI taxonomy): domain Eukaryota; kingdom Viridiplantae; phylum Streptophyta; class Pinopsida; order Cupressales; family Cupressaceae; genus Cryptomeria; species Cryptomeria japonica. Next base: position 258,591,643 of record NC_081411.1, read on the forward strand.
TCCTCAATCAATAGAACGGGTGGGCTACTACTTAAAGGTGTTTATTAATGTTTGATGTTTTTGGACATAAGTTCATTCTGCAGTGACTCACTTAAGAGCCTTGTAACTTGTGGTGGGGCCCATTTGTCCTTTCGGCAATTTACGCTGTAGGAACAACTATACCCAAGGCTACAGCTTTCGCTCTCACCTGATTTCTATAGCGGCTCGAAGGATTTACCGCACGAGGTCGTTCCCAAGAGTGATGTGTCTCTTGGTAGGCCTCTCTTAAAAATATAAACTTTGAGTGTTACTAACACTTTTCTCTTGCACCTAGGACCATGAAAGCCAAGGGATAGGATAGTGTATGTTAGAAGTAGGACCACTCGACAAACTTTGCACAAGCGTGCCAAACATAAAAGATACTTGTTCTTTTTAACTCATCATTTGCAATGTGATCTAACTATTTGGAGATGTTGCTCCAATAGTCATGGTGTTCTTTTTACCCTTCAATGGCAAAATGTGTTGTAATCTAGGAACTTGAAATCCTGGTCAACTAAATTGAAAAACACATTTTTGCTTGAAGTAAAATCACTTTTGAACTTTGAAGAAAACAAAATGGCTTGTTCTTTTTAGTTGGCCCCAAAACAAAATGTTGATTGTGAATTTCCTTAAGTTGATGCAAGAAATGAAAGTTGTGTTGTTGATTTTAAGCACCAAAATAAAGATTGTTCCTAACTTGCAAATAAACTTTGAAGTTTGTGGTTCTTTTTAATTTGCAAGTGGGGTTCTTTTTACAAACCAAAGCTAAAGATGTGACTCTTTTTATGATCCAAAATGAAAATGTGAGGTTCAATTTTTAAGCCAAAAGAGACAACGGATTTTTTTTAATCCAACTTTGAAAACAAAGTGAAAGAAAGAATTCAATGTTTTCTAATCTAACTCCTCCAATCCTGCATAAACAAACAAACAGTTATTCCAAAAAATAAAATAAAATGAGGTATTGGTGGGCTTCTACAAGCCTAGGTTTTGATTTTCGGTTACAATAAAAAAAATTACAACTCTCTGTTACAATAGCACCACTCTGTGTAAACAAAGAAGCGCTATTTAACATGAAAGTGCTAAAGCGCAACCTGTGTGGCAATTTAAACAAAAAAGTTAGTAGTTTTGTAGAGAAATCTTGTGTTGGATTCACGTCAGGTTCACCAAATGATGCTCTGCAAAAGGGATTAGAAAATCTGCTTGATGGCAACACACACAAGAGCACAAGAAACAAACGTTAGTGTTAGCAACAAAAGTTTATCCTAAACAGGCATATCAAGAGAGATATTAAGCATGGAATAGAAAGCATAAAAACATAGAATAGATAAACTATACTCCTCCAAATGCTAATCAAGATGCTCATAGTTGCTCCTCCCTTGTTCCTCTCCTCTCCAAGTCCCACATGAGTGTAGCTCTCAGCTTTTAGCACTAGCCATGGATGCCATATGGAGATTCAAGATGGTTGAATATGATAAGCAAATGCTATGCAAGTGTAGATAGTGATGCTATGAAAAATCTCTATGCTAATACAAGTATAACAACAATACTCTAGTTCTTCCTCTTTGCTTGAGGAGAAGGGTTCTATTTATAGAAGAAATGGGGAAATGAAGGGTTAAGATTGAGAAATCTTAACAAGGGTTAGGATTGAAAGATATTCAATCCATGTGAGACTTTCAACCCAATCCCATGTTGACAAGTGTCACCATGAGGAGGCTTGAGAGGAGAGATAAGGAGCATTAAATGCTTGAGGGGACATGATGGTTACCCTAGGGGGTTGGGTTAGGGTTAGGTTAATGGATATTCCTTTTATCCAAGGGATAAATTAATGTCTAAGGGTTAAATGGTTACCTTAGTCAAAGAAATAAATGCTTTGAAGAGACCCACGACTCAAAAGGATGGTTAAGTTAGAGGAAAGTCTCTAACCAAAGGTAAAAGGTGAGTTAACCATAAATGGTTATGTAAGAGCCTTTAATGGTTTGGAAGACTTTAGAGGTTAACCATTTGAAGACATAAAGCCTTAAAATGTCTTTCAAAGACTTTGAGGGATTTGAGAAGTGACTCCAAGTTGCTTAGGAGTGTGAGAATGATTAGGATAGGATTAGGCTAATTAGAAGGAGTTAGAAGAATCTAGAAGGGATTTAGGCATGCAAGTGGATTTTGTAGGAGGATGCAAGTGGGAGGAATTTTGAGATTTTCAATTGAAATAAATCATTCATTTCAATTAAATGGTGCAATTTGCATTTCAAATAAATATTAATTTATTTAAATGAGAAAAAGGAAGATAAAGCATTAAATGCTTGAAGACTTTAAGGGACACCTTTAAAGGCTTAAAAAGACTCTAGAAGGAAGCCATTAATTTTCAAGACTTTAAGGGAAACCATTAAAGTCTTAAGAAGACTTTAAGGGAAGCCATTAAGTTTGAAGACTTTAAGGGAAACCATTAAAGGTTTCAAGTGGGTGATGATAAATAGGATTTTAAATAAATAATTTATTTAAAATAGTTGTGCAACTTGCATTTGTAGGAAAATGCAAGTGGGTGGAGGATAAAGGTGAATTAAATAAATGTTAATTTATTTAAATGTGAGAGGTGGGATTTTGGGGGAATTTAAATAAATATTAATTTATTTAAATGTGAGAGAAGATTTAATGAAATAAATATGATTTATTTATTTAATTAATGGTCTAAATTTGGTTAAGTGAATTAAATCAAATAAATTGAATAATTTATTTAATTAATAGGAGAAGAGGGTTAAGCTGAATTAATTAAATATTAATTTAATTAATTATTGATTGATGGTTAAATAATCAAATAAATACTAAATATTCATTTAATTAAGTGGACGGATTTATGTGACTACAATAACAAATAAGTTTTTGCTAATCTGACTCGTACGACAATTCCCATAGAACCAGACAATAAAATAGCTTTCTCATATGACAAACTAGAAAGCTCGTACAATTGAGGACAGAGCAGAGACAGAAATTTTACTTTGACAGATTTTTGACCAAAAAATATTTGATGTTTTGATTATGTTTTCCAGTTTTAGATATTTGAGTTTCTATTTCAGGGATGAAAATACAACAAACACGTGATATGATAAGTGACCTCAAGTACATCATGCTAAATCCTAAGCAAGTTGGCTGAAAGAGAAAACCTTTGCTTGCAAACTTAGGTACACACCCAATAGCTAATCAAAATACGGTCGATGAGTCTCACGCAATGGATTCTCAACGTTGTATTATCTAAATCCAAATGCTAATGTGGGCACGATATTGAAAGTGTCTTGGGAGAGTTACTATCTCTCTTGCACAAAGATTATCCCCCTTTCAGAGGTGAATCGGGTAGCTTCTATCTTAGGGTTCGTAGTAAGGGTTTCCATTTGGAATTACCCCTTGCAGTCACACAAGCACAATTGAGGTTTGTAGCCCAACAAGGTACCAAAATAAGAAGTAGTCATGCAAGTGTGATTGAGATGCGAAGCCCTACTAAATGTACGATATGAGAGATCTCAAAAGAGAAAACTCAAATAATCCCATCCTCAGAGACTTTAATCCCGAGAGGCCTATTTTTTAGAGTGAGTCAAAAATCTTAGGTCTAGTTGTACTCACTTGGGTCATTCTCACAGGGTGATTACTTTTTCCCACTATGATGAGCCCACTAAAGGTATTCAAATCTCAAACATAGAAGCGCTTCAAGGGTAGAGATTTCTAATTGTCCAAATGGACAAAAGCATACTCTCCTACCTTTTAGACAACTTCTCAGTTATAGAAAATAAGATGTTCATTAACCATTAGCAAAATAAGTGTCCCTAGAAAACTTAAGAATACACAAAGTCTTGTTGATTTTCCTTAGGCAACCTGCAAAACAAATATATTAGTAATCATGTTATTTTGGAGAATTGAATCTTTGGCAAGTGTAATCTTCGATAATCGTCCTACAAAAACTAGTTAGGTTGCTAGAAAATTCACAAACTGACCAAGGTTAGCATTAGTAATATCAAATTTCAGCATGAAAAACCCTTAAAATGCAATCTGTTTTGAAAACACAGAAGCAGAAAATCATACGATTATTCTCACCTACTCATACTAGTATGCTCACATACCCATACAAGTGCACAAAGAAAATCGTACGGTACTCTAAAGGTACTTGTACGAGATTTGGAAACAAGCCCAACCAGAAACCCATGAGATTGAAATTTTGATGATGCAAGAGGCCAATAAATTAGATTTTCGGCCCCACGGTGGGTGCCAAAATGTTGTGTGTGTGAAGTAGGGTACCTACTATTGTAACACAAACACTCAATAGATCATTACAAGCATGGTTATAAAATTGAAATCAAATGAAAGATAAACCATGACAAAGTGACTCATCGCCTCCTAAGAGATGCGAGTGTGGATTTTCTCTCAGATCTAGATAAGCAATCTCAGTGACTTGACTACACCTAGATGGAGGATTTAAAATGATATGATATGCAAGCTAGATGAGATTGATTATGATAGATTTATCTGAGAGGATAATTAAGCTAATGATATACATGATTAAGCTATGATGATGCTGCAATTAAGGTAGAATAGAGATTTATCATACTATATGATTCAACAATTATGCTAGAATATGATCAAATTAAACTAGATCTAAGATGCAAATTCCTATAGTAACAATGCTTCAAATGATAGGAGATGGGATCCTTTGTGCTCCAAAATGGGGGATATTTATAGGATTTCCAAGGCCAAGGGAGAGGTGCTAGGAATCAACGGTCAAGATTGAGTCTAAAGATATCAAGGGTCTAATTGGAGGAGGTTGGAGAAGAAGTTGGAGGGAGGGACACTTGTCATCTCTATGGTGACAAGTGTCAAGGAATCTTGCTCACAAGAGAGAAAGTGTCCAAGGGAGGAGACATGTGGCAAAGTGCCATGTGTCTCAAGGGGAAAATATCCAACCCATAGGATGTTAGGATGTGCAAGAGGATAAGGTTAGTTAAACCCAGGATTAGGTGGAATGGGTTAGGTTACGGGGTGGTTAGGTTAGGTGGTTAGAAGTTCGGAGGCATGTGGGTAATTTGAATTTAAAAATTTAAATAATAGAAAAAGGCTAATGAACTTTCAACAACTCATAAATTGATTTGTTTTAATTAATTAGGGGATTAGAAGAAATGAATTAAATGGCAGAGGATTATTTAATTTAAATTAATTAATCAAAAGGAACTATTGAAATGAAACTATTAAATAAATCTTTAGATTTATTAATAAGTAGATGAATTTGGAAATTTAATCAAATTGCTAATGAATTCAATTAAATTGGGAAGGGGGATTAATTAAATAATTGCTTATTTAATCAATTATCTTCAGACCATTTTTGGGTGTATACACCGCCCATGTTAGCCTACCACCAGTGGTCCCACCACTATGGCCCCGTCGTTTGGGCATCAAACAAAATAAATTTTAACTACCATTTTTATTAAATAAAATCCGCCAACATTTTTATTAAATGATTTGCAAATAATTTTTTTAAATAAACTATTTTGCCACTTGTGGGAGATGTGTGTGGGGTCCGACCAATGGGCCCAACCCAGAATGTTGAAAAACTGAGGGGGGGTTGAATTAGTTTTCACATAACTTAAACAAATTAACCTTAACTTCATATCTCATCAAGAACAGCAATAAAAAAGATAAAAACCACATCAACAGCACACATAACACATAGATTTTTGACATGGAAAACCCGGTAAAGGGGAAAACCATGATGGGAACCTACCCATAATATGATGATACTCTGTAGTAGTATGTGTAAATATTACAATGGGGAATGCACATGCATTCAGGCATATTGGCTAGAGCTCACTGCTCAAAAACAACAAAGGGTTACAACCCTAGGAAGGCTCACTACCTTACAAAGATCGAACAACAATTTGGATTACATGAACTGAAAGAATAGCATCTCCAAATGCCTTATCACAATTCCACTTAAGCACATATACTCAAACTCTGTTGTTCACACTTTTGCACACTCTTTCACACTTCTTTGCTTTTCTCCTCTGCTATTGAAGGATCAAAACAATGTTTGCATATGCAGATTGTCTTTTTCAATTGAATATTACATGTATTTATATAATTTATCAACCTATATTTCAAGGTCGGTTTAACATATAAGACCTAATTACAAAATTATATCACACGATACATAAATCAATATGCAGACCCATAAAATGTCAGCAAGGACATAACATGGACCTAAATCAAAACCTTGAATAGGAAACACCACTGAATATCTCGCCAAAATCATCTTCAACACGCAACAACCATCGAGATAGCTAGAAAGTCGTATAACACAAAGAATACCACCGAACCAATAAAATATTTAATAATGCACACCACAATCAATGCAGATCACCAAAACACATAGAACATGATCGAAGATCATCAACAAGCAACATTTATTCCTTCGCAACAACTCGGATAACTAGAATCATCATCATTTCCTTCCAGAGCTCAAGAATACCAACAACAAACTGAAAGATATGCTTGTGAAGTTCCAAATCATAAACCACCCAAACTAAGGACACGCATGAACATCCCAAACACTCTCCAAAATATGCACAACATAAAGAATTAATTTTGAAGCAATACAAACCTAAAATCACAACTTTGTAATACAAAACCAACAAAAAAACCAATCATCACACCGGATCACATAACTCAATCAAATCACCTTCTGGAACACTGAAACTCATACTGAATCAACTAGAGATAAGTATCTCAAAGCATATCTGCAACCAAACCAACTCTCTGCAACACCAAAGCATAAGAAACACAGGAAAATGTTGACATCAATGACAACAACACATTCCAACAACTCTAATATCCAACACACATGAACCTCTACAACTTGAGGTTGTTGTTAATACAATTGCACAATATGGATCATTAAAGTGTAGCATAGTAAATTGTACA